>NC_062279.1:147959952-148268952 GCF_902655055.1 Lutra lutra | reverse complement strand
TTTAATATAGTTGTCAATTTTTATACTAAGTCTATACTGTGTTTATTACTCAAGCTTTATAATAAGAACAGAATAAATCCTGAAATAAAGTACTGTTTGTCTTCCAACTTTGCCCTTCTTCAAGGCTGTTTTACTATTTTAAGTTGTTTGCATTTCCATATAAATTTGAGAATTGGTTTGTCAATTTCTACAAAAAATAAAGCCTGTTGGGATGTTGATTAGGATTACAATGAAGCCATAGACACGTTGCAAAGCACCAACTTCTTAATAATATAAAGTCTCCTGACACATAAACACACATATCTTCCCATTTATTTAGGTCTTCCTTAATTTCTTTCAGCAATATTTTATAGTTTCCAGTGTACAGATCTATCTTGTTCTTTCCAAGGAAAAAGAAATACAATTGATTTCTGTACATTGATCTTGTATCCTGTAAAGTTGCTAACTTATTTTTAGTGGTTTGGTTTTGTTTTTGAATAGACACATTGGATTTTATACTTAGATAATTTTATCATAGGTAAATAAAGAAAATTACTTCTTCCTTTCTAATTCACATGTTTTATTTACTTTTCTTACCTAGTAGGAAGAGCTAAAGCCTTTGGCACAATGTTGGATACAAATAAGACTGGGCAAGTGGGTTAAATACCCTGATTGTATGAAGTCTTCCACCACTAAGTGTGGTTCTAGATGTATAGGTTTTTTGTAGATACTTTCTATTGGGTTATGAACATTTCTTTCTATTCCCAGTTTTCTGAGAGTTTTTCAAAGAGATGGATATTGCCTTTTTTGCAAAATGTTTTTCTTTACTTAGGGGTATGTGATTATGTGAATTTTCTTCTTTTGGTTTGTTATATGGTGAATTATAGTGATTGATTTTCAAATATTAAACAAACTTTGTATTCTGAAGGTAAAGTCCCTTTCATCATGACACACTCTCCTTTTTCAGATTGTTGGTTTTGATTTGCTAAAATTGGTTTAGAATTTTTTGTATCTATGTTTATGAGTGATATTGTTCTATAGCTTAATTTTCTTTCAGTATGCATGTCTGGGTTTGTTATCCATAATACGCCAGCCTCAAAGAAAGAACTGAAAGGCATTCTCTTCAATTTTCTAGAAGAGTTTGTGTGGAATTTTTTTTTATTTCTTTATTAAATATTTGGTGGAATTCACCAGTGAAGTTACCTGGACCTGGGGATTTCTTTGTAGAAAGCTTTTTAGTAAAGTTAAAAGTCTACAATAGATGTGAGGATATTCATGCTATCTATTTTTGAGTATGATTTTGTGTCTTCCAAGAAATTTGCCCATTTCATCCAGTTTATCAAGTGTATCAGCATAAAGTTATTCAAAATATCTCCTTACCAACAGTGTAGGAGGGTTCCCCTTTCTCTACATCTTCTCCAACACGTATTGTTTACTGTCTTATTAATTTTGGCCATTCTTTGAGAGGCAATGTGGGGGGTTTGGAAGGTAGGGAAGGAAAAAATGAAACAAGATGGGATTGGGAGGGAGACAAACTGTAAGAGACTCTTGATCTCACAAAACAAACAGGGTTGCTGGGGGAAGGGGATAGGGAGAGAGAGGGTGGTTGGGTTATGGATATTGGGAAGGGTATGTGCTAAGGTGAGTGCTGTGAAATGTATAAACCTGGCAATTCAACAGACTTGTACCCCTTGGGCTAATAATACATTATATGTTAATAATCAATCAATCAATAAATAAAAATAAAGTTTACTAACTGACAAAAAAAATTGTTTTTGGCCATTCTAACCAGTGTAAGGTGGTATCTCAATGTTGGTGGGAATGCAAGTTGGTGCAACCACTTTGGAAAACAGTGTAGAAATTCCTCAAGAAATTAAATATAGAGCTACCCTATGACCCTGCAATTGAACTACTGGGTATTTACCCCAAAGATACAGATGTAGTGAAAAGAAGGGCCATCTGTACCCCAATGTTCATAGCATCACTGGCTGTCACCAAACTGTGGAAAGAACAAAGATACCCTTCAACAGACAAATGGATAAAGAAGATATGGTCCATATATATGATGGAATATTACTCAGCCATCAGGGAGGATGAATACCCAAATTTTGCATCAGCATGGATGGGACTGGAGGAGATTATGCTGAGTGAAATAAGTCAAACAGAGAAAGTCAGTTATCATATGGTTTCACTTGTGGAGAATAAGGAATAACACGGAGGACATTGGGAGAAGGGGAGGAGAAGTGAGTTGGAGGAAATCGGGAGGGAAGGGAAGAAGGGAAGAAGAACCATGAAAGACTGTGGACTCTGAGAAACAAACTGAGGGTTTTGGAGGGGAGGAGGATGGGGGGTTGGGTGAGCCTGCTGGTGGGTATTAGGTAAGGCACATATTTCATGGAGCACTGGGTGTGGTGCATAAACAATGAATCTTGGAACATTGAAAAAATAGAATAAAATTTTTAAAAAATATCCTTACTATCCTTTTAATAATTATTTTTTCTATAGTGATATCATTTCTCTTATTCCTGATTCTGATAACTTGTGATTTTTCTGTTTTCTATTGTATCAATTTTCCATTCTAATATTTTTTAATAATTATAGTATTTTTAAAATCTTTATTATCAATTATTATGTCTCTTTTCTATTTCCTTTGGGTTTAATTTTGTTTTTACTTTCTTAAAGTAGAAGCTGAGTTATTTGATATGAGATCATTCTTCTTTTTTTTTTTTTTAATTTATTTTCAGCATAACAGTATTCATTGTTTTTGCACCACACCCGGTGCTGCATGCAATCGGTGCCCTCTCCAATACCCACCACCTGGTTCCCCCAACATGCCAACCCCCACCCCTTCAAAACCCTCAGATTGTTTTTCAGATCATTCTTCTTTTCAAATATATGTATTTCATGCCATAAATTTCCCCCTGAATTCTGCTTTTGTTGTATCCTACAGATTTTGATATGTGATTCTACTCTCATTCAGTTTTTTTTTTTTTTTTTTTTTTTTTTTTTTTTTTTTTCCTTTTTGTCTGGTTATATTGACCTGTGTTAATTAGCCTTTAAATATTTGGGATGCTGCCAAATATCTTTCTACTTTTGGTTTTTATTTTAATTCCTTTGTTATCAAAGAGTAAACTTCAGAATCCTTTTACATATATTCAAATTTGTTTTATGGATCACAATATTATTGCTAGTGTTAAATTTTTTTGTGTCCTGGACAAAATGTGTATATGTGTATTTTTTCCCTGGTGGCATATTTTATTCTGGTGGAATAGTCTTTTTTACTTTATTATTCTTTCTATATATGTTAAATTTAAATTCCATTAATTAATATACAGTGTATTATAAGTTTCAGAGGTAGAATTCAGTGACTCATCAGTGTATATAACACCCAGCACTCATCAAATCAGATGCCCTCTTTAATGCCCATCATCCAGTTACCCCATTCCTCCAAACCCCTCCTTTCCAGCAACCCTATTTGTTTCCTGTGATGGAGACTCTCTTATGGTTTGTCTCCTTCTCTGATTTCATCTTGTTTTATTTTTCCCTCCCTTCCTCTATGCTCCTCTGTTTCATTTATTAAATTCCACATATGATAATTATCTTTCTCTGATTGACTTATTCCACTTAGCATAATTCCATCCACATCAATAAATGTAAATTATGTCAAGTTATTTGATAGTTTTGTTCAAATCTTATATATGTTCACTGATTGTCTATTTGGATGCTGAAAGAGGAATATTGATATTTCTGATTAAAATTTTGGATTTCTCTATTCTTTTACAGCTTATTGGTTTTTGCTTCATTTATTATAAAATTCTGTTCTTTGGTGAATGAATAGATTATTATATCTTCTTGACTAACTAATTCATTTATCATTATCTTTACTCTGAAATCTATTTTGGTGTTGGGAGTACCTGGGTGGCTCAATCAGGTAAGCCTCTCAATCTTGGTCTCAGGGTCTTGAGTTCAAGCCCCATGTTGGGCTCCACACAAAAAAAACAAAACCTGCATGAAATCTATTTTGATGTTAATGTAGCTACCTAGCTTCTTTCGATCAATGTTTGCATGGCATATCTTTTTCTACCCTTGTTCTTATACTTTATTTGTGTTCCTGTATCTCAGGTGCATTTCTTGTAGAAAGCATATAGCTGGGCTCTGGTTTGCCCTACTCTACTCTGACAATCTCTGTCTTTCACTGGGGTGTTTAGACTATTTACATTTAATATGATTACTGTTATAGTCAGATTTAAGTGTATGATTCTCCTATTTGTTTTCTATTTCTCTCATATATTTTGTTTTTTTTTTTTTTCTTTTTGTCTGTTTGTTTGTTTGTTTTACTTCTTTTGGACTCATTGAATTAATTTTATGACTCCATTTGTCCTTTGTTGGCTTATTTCCTGTACCTTTATGTTATTTAAATGATTGCCTAATGATTTTTAGCATACATTTTTAAGTTATCACTGTCATCTTTCTGATCATTATTATAACACATCAGGTACAGTGTAAGAAATTTAAAGAAGTATACCTCAATGTCTTCAGTGATATTTTTGTCATACCTTTTACTTTATACATAATACACCAAATACATGTTTATTATTTGTATTAAAAAACTATTTTTTGATACTATGCAAACAATGGGGAAATAATCTTGTATAACTACCCAAGTAGTTACCAATTCCAGTGCTTTTAATTCCTTTGTACAGAGGCAGATAGGCAGATTTCCATCAGGTATCATTCTCCTTCTGCCTAAAAAACCTCTTTTAACATTTCTTATAGAGTTGATCTACTGTTTTGTATATTTACCTTCATTATTTTACAGATATTTTGGCTTTTTAAAGGATTCTAGGTCAAGAGGTTTGTTTGCTTGTTTTTTCATTACTTCAAAGACATTACTCAACTGTCTTCTCACATATACTGTTTTCAGTGAGAAATATGCTATTATCCTTTGTTCCTGTGTATATAATATATTCTTCACAGTCTTCCTTTAATTAATTAATTTTTTTTTTGCTTTACCACTGGTTTTGAGAAATTTCATTATTATGTACTTATAGTTTTGTTTTTTGGTTTTTCATGTCTCTTGTGTTTGAGTTTGATTGGATTTCTTGAATCTGTGGGTTTATATTTTCCATAAAAATTGGAAAAACTTCCATATTTTTCTCCCAAACACACCCATGCACGTGCACACGTGCGCACACACACACACACACACATATCCCTCTTCTTTGGAGATCCCAATGTTACACACATTAGATCAGTAAGAAATTTGCCCACAGGTCATTAAAGTTTTGCTCATCATTTTATTCTGTTTTTCTCTCCTTACTTCCTTTTGATAGCATTTTATTGCAAAACACTCTCTTACCACACTAATAAAGCAGAACATCCCTGCCACTTAGTTATCTCTAGCTAATGTCAAGCTTTTTTTCTTCATCTAATTTTTACTTTTCTTCTTTACTAATTTCCATCCACATTTATTTGACTTTTTTACACTTAAATATGCATTGAAAGAAGGGCTATGTCAAATATCCAAAGAGTAGCTGAAAATAGGTTTATAATAGTGGATTGGAAAAAAAATGAATTTAGGAGTGACTTACAAGGAAATTTGCTTACTTCACATAACAAAGGAACCCAACGTAAGACAGTTCCCAGATTAGTTAATTCAGTGGCACTGGGACATCATTGAGGATTCATTTACATTCTGCCTTTCTGTTTGTCATCTATAGTGTATTGGATGGTCATCTCAGTCAGCTTTCCTTATGTCCCAAGATGTTTGCCACGATCCCAAGCAGCACATGCAAGTAGCTTAAAGAGATTATAAAGGAATGGCATTTTCCTCCTTCCCTTTGTAGAGGTAGAGAAAACTGTCCCCAGATCTTCTCAACAACCCCTCCTTGGTCAGATGTTGATACCATTTCCAAATTAATGGTAATGAGGAATGGAAATTGCCAATGTTGGCTTAATCTAACCAAGATAAACTTTCATCCCAGACTTCTCTTCCCCAACCCTGGGTATTATGGAGTGTTCTTTCCCCAAATCATCCAAGCATTAGCTTCCTGAAGTTGTGAAACATAGAGTTTCATTAGAAGGGAATATGGGAAGTAGGTACTTATGTGGGCTGCCACAGATTATTTTACTAGGATAAGAGTGTGCAATTCAAACATTTCATAAACTTATTTTAGTTCCTCTAGATAATCTCTCAACTGATTCAAATATTTGCCAGAGTGTGAGACAAGCTTCCTGATGTCAGCGGAGTTAAGCATAAGGTTTCTAGCTTGTATTCCTAGTCTTTTGCTTTTTCTAACATCTCCCATTCTCGGCCTTTCTTCCTGGTATCTTGCCCACCACGCTGATGCACATTGTCAACTGAAAATACTGTTTCCACAAACTTCCAACAAGCTGGCAATGGGATTTCTGAAGTAGAAACATATTTCATTTTTTTTTTTACTTTTAAAAATGGAAATTTAATCATAGTACATTTCTTTTCATGATACATCCATTCAAAAATATTTACAGCTGATTCTATTTACAGTGAATCCACAAGTCTTACCAAAAATTTTCATCAAAGGGATAGTGCTATGCTTATTTGTCTTTTGTACAACCTTGTACCAGAATTAAAATCACATTATTTTCCTCCAGGGCAGACACCTAGATATTACCTATTCATTCCTGGTGTGGAAGATACAGAAACTGAATCTGAAGAAATAAACTGCTTTCATCAAAAATATATGTAGTGGTGTGCTTAATTCCACTCATATCACCTTAGAATAGCCAGTTGTGGACATCTGCTCCTAACTCTACCATTAGTGGTGTCAAATTGATAGCTTGAGATTGGCTATCATTGGAATATTTATACTAGGGAAATTAGCAATATGCTACAATTCAGGGTGTTTTCTTTTCTTAAATGCTAGTTGTTAAACACTTACCAGCACACCACATACTCAGTAAAATACAAAGCAAGATCTAGGATAACAGAACTGAAAGTATTAAAAATTTTAGAGCCATGTTCCAGTATATGCTAATATTATTAATACCTATTTTCATTATCATTATTAACATCTCCAAACTCAGACGCTAGTCTTTTTTTCCACAAAATTTTAATAGCTTTTATAATTCATTCATATCTTTCCTTCCCCTTATTTAATGGATTCATTTGTCCTTGAATAAATTTGGATTGGATAGTGTTTTAATCAGAATTTTAAAGGTGAATAACAGAAAAAGACTCTAATGAAGGGAGAAAAAGGAAGTTATAAGGATATATATTCACTCATGGAATTAATAGAGGATGGAGAATAAGCTTAAAGGACAGACAGGAGGCAAAGGGACCTGGCTGGAGAAGCTTGAGTTGAGGTGATGCCTACAGCACAGTCTGGTAATGACATTGTCATTGGTACTACTACCTCAACTGCTGTGAAACATTGTATCTATTTTATGAACCACAGAAAACAATTTTTACATAGTCTATACCTCTAATAACTCAATATTTAAATTCTGGTAGAACCATGTGGTTGACTGAGACTGTCATGATGCTAGTATGCTATAGGAATCTTGCTTTGCCTCAACTTCCCCAGTAAGAGCTGGAAAATGGCCTCCAACAAAGATAATTCTCAGTGGCTCAGACCAAAATGGGAATGGGATTTGGTTACTCAATGGCAAGAGTGAAAACAAAATAAAACAAACAAACAAACAAATATGTTCCCTGCCAATGTTATTGTTTAAAACTGGAGAAGAAGAAGAAGAAGAAGAAGAAGAAGAAGAAGAAGAAGACGACATAGTGCACTTACTACATGATGAAGTGGGGGTGGGGAACAAATATCAACATAGAGAAAGGCAAATGCTAGCTGTGATAGTCATGAAGCCTCTTGAGATGGCCTGGCCATGAAGAATTTATTATGGTTTTTGGATGTAGCTTCAGTCCTAAAGAGACTCATCCAGAAATGAAATTTTTCACATTTATGTGGAGAGAGAAATAGCTCAGCTATAAGATTAAAAATGGACTCCTGAATAGTGATAAACAGCTTAGGTAGTTAGTAGGAAACAGAAAGGAGAAAAAATGAAAGTCAGAGACACAGAATTCTTGGGAAGACACATGTAGATAGACATATGGTCATAGAAAATAAGGGTATGGATGTTTGTGTCTCATGTTAATGCCCACCAGACAATATTAACATCAGAAGAACCATGAATTACCAAGTAAGTATGATGATTCTCTCGGAACATGATGAAGAGTCCCTGGGTCCTCAGCCACCCAGGGCTTGGATAAGAGGTCCATGATTGACATAACCATGGTGGCAGGGATGCAGGTTATGCATTGAGCCTGGTAACATGGATCCTTACCACACATGATATAGTCTCTTCTGCTATTGTATGCCCAAACAGCGAAGATGAACTTTAAATCCTCAACATGGCTCTATCCCTTGATGTGTCCAACCTGCCACTTGGTACTTGGTTATGTTGGGGCCAAGGGTTGACAGAGCAGCAATTTATCTTTACTGGAACAGGTAAATCAGTATAATTTGCCTTCCCAAACTTTAATATCTGTTCCAGAAGCAATTTTCAAAGGTGCAGGGCATTTGATCAATAAACATGAAATGCTACATTGCACAGGTTCAGCCAAGGGATTCATTTTATTGAAAAGAACGTGCAACCATAGAGGCACATAAAAGGTATTCACTGATCCTACCACACCCTTCATCACCTAGAAGCAGCACCTGAGAGAATGTTGGAAAAATCTAAAGCACCATTTAAGGACAACACCTTGCACATTGGTGTACTATCCTTCGAGTTATGATACATACTTGGAAACAACAATTGATTTATAGTAATTTGTTCTCAATAAGCAGAACTCACAGGTTCAGGAATCTATGAGTAAAATAGAACTGGCCCCTCTCCCATGACTCCCATGACCCACTTCCAAACACTGATCAAGCTATTCCTTGTGCTCAATTTGGACTCCTCATGCAGCAAAGAGTCAAGAAAAAGTGTTTTCGTACTGATTCGGTTGACACAATTTTCAGAGGATTAAGTTTGTTGCTCTACAATGGATGCAGAGAGGTTCATTCAGGATTCAAAGAGTCATATTTTGGTGGTTCTGTGTCTTGTGATTACAGGGGTCAGTCAGCTGTAACAAGCTGTAACAATGTGCCCAACAAGGGCGAGGGCTAATAAGGATGAAGGTCTGGATCACTCTAACATGCACATACCTTAGACCATCTGATGTGCCGCTGGCTGAGAGTGGGAAAAATACAAGCTGTGTCATGAAAGAGGGCGATGATGAACCTCAAATTCAGCGTCAGGAGCATCTGGAGTGCTGTGGCACCATAGTTTTTCCCACTAACCACTATGAGGTTTTTGAAGTTTTTGTTTTGTTTTTAGACTATTCTTTAGCGATTATTTCTGCTTACTACTATGAACAGTGAGTGACAGAGAGGACTTCATGTGAGGATGATCAGAGCTGAACATACAAAAGGCAGCAGATGCCTGTGGTGGTCTGCCTCCCATTTCTTCTGATTTCATTCAGCCCTAGTGGGTGGCTCCATGTGTGCTTACGATATACCACCTCAAGCAAGAGCTTTAACATCTCCTGCTTTTCTGCCTTAGGGCTTTTTGTGATGTCATCTTAGCCCACATTCAGGGAAGACCATAAGTATGGGAACTTATAACATAGGGTCCCTCAACTACTGGGTCATGCGACTGATGGATCAGTGTTGCAGAATCCCATTCTGAGAGAGATAATTTTGAGAGGATTCTAAGTGGCCCACAGTGCAATTGAAGCCCAATTCTGGTTTGGATAACCAGTTCAATAATGCACACTCCAGGGGCACCTGGATGTCTCTGTCAGTAGAGCATGCAACTCCTGATCTTAGAGTTGTGAGTTCTAGTCCTATGTTGGGTATAAAGATTACTTTAAAAAAAAAAAAAAAAAGATTAAAGGGCATCTGGGTGGCTCAGTCAGTTAAGCATTTGCCTTCTAGCCCGGTCATGATCTTGGGCTTAGTGGGGAGTCTGCTTGTTCTTCCCCTCCCCACCCTACTCATGTACTCTCTTTCTCCTCTCTCTCTCAGATAAATAAATAAAATTGTAAAGAGTTTAAGAAATAATGCACACTCACTCCAGTTACTTTTTTCACTTCCATTGTCTCACTCTTAAATTCTGAAATCACTTCCCAAAAATACAATCTGCATCTAAATCCTTCTCTCATGTTCTATTTTTTTTTTTTAAATTTTACTTGTTTATTTGCCACAGAGAGAGAGATCTCAAGTAGTCAGAGAGGCAGGCAGAGAGAGGGAGAGAAGCAGGCTCCCCGCTGAGCAGAGAGCCTGATTTGGGGCTCAATCCCAGGACCCTGAGATCATGACCTGAGCTGAAGGCAGAGGCTTAACCCACTGAGCCACCCAGGTGCCCCTCTCATGTTCTATTTTGAGGGGAATCCAGACTAAGAGTGTAGGGAGGCTAAGAAACTTTTCCTATTGTTGCTTGGTGAGCATAAATTATAATAATCTTCTGGCTGCACAGGCCAGCATACCTCCCGATGTCTACAATTCATGGGATTCCACATTTAGCCTCTCCTTCCCTGGATCACAATCAGGTATACCTTCTGTGTAGTTGGCATGTTTCACCTGTAAGTTTTAAATAGTACAATTTACATAAATCACTTAACCCCATGCCTGATACAAGATAAACACATAATGTATGCTACTGGCAATGGTGGTTACTATTATTACCATTATGATTATTATTTCACTATTTATCTACTGTTAATTCTGTTCAGCTTTAAATTATTTTTTTTTTACTTAGCATATTTACTTGTTGCTTAATTTCTCTCTTATCTCAAAGATCTTTTGAGAAAAACTCACAATTGTCATCAGCTAATGAAGCTAATATTTAAAATACTTACTTTGGGGGCACCTGGGTGGCTCAGTGGGTTAAAGCCTCTGCCTTCGGCTCGGGTCATGATCCCAGGGTCCTAGGATCGAGCCCCACGTCAGGCTCTCTGCTCAGTGGGGAGCCTGCTTTTTCCTCTCTCTGCCTGCTTCTCTGCCTACTTGTGATCTGTCTGTCAAATGAATAAACAAAATCTTTAAAATAAAATAAAATATTTTGATGAAGTCCCAAAAGTTTATTTTGGCTTTTGTTTCCTTTGCCTTTGGAGACATATCTTGAAAGAAGTAGCTGTGGCTGATATCGAAGAGATTACTGCCTATGTTTTCCTCTAGGATTCTGATGGATTCCTGTCTCACGTTAAGGTCTTTTATCCATTTTGAATTTGTCTTTGTGTATGGTGTTAAAGAATGGTCGAGTTTCATTCTTCTACATATAGCTGTCCAGTTTTCCCAGCACCATTTATTGAAGAGACTGTCTTTTTTCCACTGCATATTTTTTCCTGTTTTGTTGAAGATTAACTGACCATAGAGTTAAGGGTCCATATCTGGGCTCTCTAGTCTGTTCCACTGGTCTATGTGTCTGTTTTTATGCCAGTACCATGCTGTCTTGGTGATCACAGCTTTGTAGTAAAGCTTGAAATCAGGTAACGTGGTGCCCCCAGTTTTATTTTTGTTTTTCAACATTTCCTTAACAATTCGGTGTCTCTTCTGGTTCCATACAAATTTTTGGATTATTTGCTCCAGCTCTTTGAAGAATACTGGTGGAATTTTGATTGGAATGGCATTAAAAGTATAGATTCCTCTAGGCAGTATAGACATTTTAACAATGTTTATTCTTCCGATCCAAGAGCATGGAATGGTCTTCCATCTTTTTGTGTCTTCTTCAATTTCTTTCATGAGTGTTCTGTAGTTCCTCGAGTACAGATCCTTTACCTCTTTGGTTAGGTTTATTCCCAGGTATCTTATGGTTCTTGGTGCTATAGTAAATGGGATTGATTCTCTAATTTCCTTTTCTGTATTTTCACTGTTAGTGTATAAGAAAGCCACTGATTTCTGTACATTGACTTTTTAATCCTGCCATGTTACTGAATTGCTGTATGAGTTCTAGTAGTTTGGGGGTGGAGTCTTTTGGGTTTTCCATATAAAGAATCATGACATCTGCGAAGAGAGAGAGTTTGACTTCTTCATTGCCAATTTGGATACCTTTTATTTCTCTTTGTTGTCTGATTGCTGTTGCTAGGACTTCTAATACTATGTTAAACAAGAGTGGTGAGAGTGGGCATCCTTGTCGTGTTCCTGATCTCAACGGGAAGGCTGCAAGCTTTTTCCCATTGAGGATGATATTTGCTGTGAGTTTTTCATAGATAGATTTGATGAAGTTCAGGAATGTTCCCTCTATCCCTATACTTTGAAGCGTCTCCAAAGGCAAAGGAAACAAAAGCCAAAACAAAAGCACAGCAAAGGAAACAGTCAAGAAAACAAAGAGGCAACCCACAGAATGGGAGAAGATATTTGCAAATGATGGTACAGACAAAAGATTGATATCCAGGATCTATAAAGAACTCCTCAAACTCAACACACACAAAACAGATAATCATATCAAAAAATGGGCAGAAGATATGAACAGACACTTCTCCAACAAAGACATACAAATGGCTATCAGACACATGAAAAAAATGTTCATCATCACTAGCCATCAGGGAGATTCAAATTAAAACCACATTGAGAGGGGCACCTGGGTGGCTCAGTGGGTTAAAGCCTCTGCCTTTGGCTCAGGTCATGATCCCAGGATCCTGGGATCAAGCCCCGCATCAGACTCTCTGCTCAGCAGGGAGACTGCTTCCTCCTCTCTCTCTACCTGCCTCTCTGCCTACTTCTGATTTCTGTCTGTCAAAAAAATAAATAAAAAATCTAAAAAAAAAAACAAAAAAAAAAACAAAAAAAAACCACATTGAGATATCACCTTACACCAGTTAGAATGGCCAAAATTAGCAAGACAGGAAACAGCATGTGTTGGAGGGGATGTGGAGAAAAGGGAACCCTCTTACACTGTTGGTGGGAATGCAAGTTGGTGTAACCTCTTTGGAGAACAGTGTGGAGATTCCTCAAGAAATTAAAAATAGAGCTTCCCTACCTGCAATTGCACTACTGGGTATTTACCCCAAAGATACAGATGTAGTGGAAAGAAGGGCCATCTGTACCCCAATGTTTATAGCAGCAATGGCCACGGTGGCCAAACTGTGGAAAGAACCAAGATGCCCTTCAACGGATGAGTGGATAAGGAAGATGTGGTCCATATACACTATGGAGTATTATGCCTCCATCAGAAAGGATGAATACCCAACTTTTGTAGCAACATGGATGGGACTGGAAGAGATTATGCTGAGTGAAATAAGTTAAGCAGAGAGAGTCAATCATCATACGGTTTCACTCACTTGTGGAGCATAACAAATAGCATGGAGGACATGAGGAGTTAGGAGAAGGGAGTTGAGGGAAATTGGAAGGGGACGTGAACCATGAGAGACTATGGACTCTGAAAAACAATCTGAAGGGTTTGAAGAGGTCGGGGAATGGGAGGTTGGGGGAACCAGGTGGTGGGTATTAGAGAGGGCACGGATTGCAGTGAGCTGGGTGTGGTACAAAAACAATGAATACTGTTATGCTGAAAATAAATTTTAAAAAATGATTTAAAAATTAAAAAAATAAAATACTTACTTTTCAAGATGATTTTGAAATTAGTGCATATAATGACTAAAACAGGGTCTAGCATGTGCTACCTTCCCAATAACGCTCATTTTCCCTTCTATTGCTATTATCTATTACCATTACAATTGCCAATAATATGATCACTACTATCATTATTGCTTCCATGGAATCAAAAATCAGTGCAAGAAAGAAATTCTACTTTTCTCTGCTTCAAACATCATGACCCTATTAAATATGAGAGTTTCATTTTCATTAACCTCAGTTGCTCAATAATTCATTTTCACCAAATACGGCAAACCTGACCAAACAGACAAATAGAAGATGGCATTTGCAATTTGTGTGCTCTTTCATGAAAGTCACCAGTGAAAAGTGCTTTCTAGGATTTATTGGATTTACAATTGGGACTCATCTATAAGATAATATAACATGCAAAGGAACATCATTGATTGAGTGCCAACTCGGTACCATGTACTATACTGGGCATTAGCTCATTACAGCCCAGAACCTTCCTCTCTGACTTTCCATCATTGATCCTAATTCACAGGTGAGGCATTAAGGAACCGAGAAGTTCAATTACCTGCACAAGGTCATGTATTTTGTTCCCAACAGAATACCTCCCTCAAATCAAATTAATAAGTGTTATTTACTATATGTTTTATTCCTGATAAAGGGACCATATGCACATTTCAGAGAAAGAAATGTATCTGTACTCTGAATTCTGATCAGGAATAGAAACTTTGAAGGTGACATTCAGACCCAGAGGCATATCAGAATTTCACTGCCTGTGTACGCCCTAGTTAGTAACTGCTCTCACTGTGTCTTTTAGAATAGTCTATTTTGGTCCCCAAACCATCAGAAAACTTGAAATAACTGAACCATGTAACAAGAGCATGCATATATATATATATATATATATATATATATATATATATTTTTTTTTTTTTTTTTTTTTAAAGAAAGAAACCCTTTCAGAGACAGGGGCCCTCCCTGTGATTGTATAAGTTGCAAAACTCTCAGCTCCAAAGGGGGAATTCCACAAGGGCCCTCAGTACCTGAGGCTGGTTCGGGGCAGAATCAGAAGCTCAGGTCAGCTCCTCTTTCTGCTTCTGCCTTTATCTTTCCTGGTGACTAGTTCTGTAACGTGAGTCAAATAAACTCACCGAGGGTTTATTTTTACTATTTGTTTTTGACATGATCTCGTAGATCCTGTTCACACAGATACACACTTAATAAAAGGCTAATTTTAAGCTCCATTTTTGCAAAAAGCATTATGTCACATGAAAAGGATAGATTTTAAAGTTGCAAACTTGCATTCAGTTCCTGCTCTGCCACTTGCTATCTGTGTGACCTTAGTCCATTCTCTAACCTCTTTGAACCTCAACTGTGGCCTTGCTTAAAGGAGATGAAATACATTTTGCAGGGTTATCATGAGACCTTAATAAAAAGAAAAAAACCCCAGTGGAGTTCCAGATTTTCAGTGTGATATAAAATGACTATTCATTCCCCTCATTTACTTCCTGTCTTTTCTAAGTTTGACCATAATTTGATGGGACTTATTTTGGAAAAGGTAACAGATGAAGAAGCAGAAAACCTGAGTTCCCATTCAGTCTCTGGCCTCTCCTAGCCACATTCTGTTGGCATGACTAGATGGTATGATACACTTGAAAGCACAGAGAACGGATACTTTGCTCCCCTGGAATCTTGAGTGACCTTTTCACCTGCTTATAACCCAGTTGTCTTGGGAATAAGGGATCATCAAACCATCTGGCATGGTAACAAATAGCTTAGATTCTGGGATCCAAATCCAGCTCAGACATTAAATGTCTTTGTGACCTTAGGCAAGAAGCATGACCTCTCTGAATTCTGGATGCTCATTTATAAAATGGGATTAATGATAGTACCTACATCAAAGCACTGTGGTGAGCACTAAGGGACAGGGAATTAAAAAGCAGTGCTTGATGATAAGCATCATACATGCTAGTTATCATTATTTTTTTTTAATTTCTTTATGGGAATTTTCAGTGCTAGTTCTAGTTGTTTAGTTTCTAATTCTACAAGTTCATTCATGTGTAAATAAATTTACTAGTTTAGTTAAGTATTTATTCAAGCTATGCACCAGGCCCTGTTAAGACTTTAGAGAAATACATGACTTGGGTCCTGTCTTAAGGAGCTCACATTGTAGTAGAGGGCTGGTCAGGCAAATCCTCAGTTGCAAGACACTGGGAGGTCCTGAAGATGGAGCTATGTAAGGATACAATGAGAACACCTGACTTCAGAGGAAAAATAAGAAGAAACATGAGCTTCTATTTTTCACAGATACCCATTACCACATTGAGTGATATTCTAGGAGCTGATGCAGATGATCTCATATGTCAGAACTTCTCATGATGAAAATGGTTCCAATTTACATTTCATAGTAGCTTCCAAGAAGCCAATGTGCAGATGAAACTAACAGTGTTAATAATGGGATGCTTTGGTTTTCTTGGTTTCCATTGGTTCAGCAAAATCCTCTAGGAAGGCTATTTTATCTGCTTGAGAACACTTCTATGGCTACTTCTACCAGGAAGAAGTGTCATGTCTGCAACCAGGATGAAACAATTTGCAGTCATCAGATCCCATTTTAGAAAGAATTAAAAAGAAGAACCAAATCACTAGCAGAGAGAATTCCTCTAGGAAAATTTAGAAAAGATGGATAGTGAAGTGTTTTTAAAGGTAAGATAATCAGAATTGAGTTTTGTAATGTTTTTAATAATGCATAAGAGTACATTTTCTTCCATTTTGCTAACTCTGAAGCAAAATGAGCACTGGGCAGGGAGTCAGATTTGATCCTTAGCTTCATCTCTAATTAGTGATGTGCTCTTGAGCAAGTCAGAACCATTCTGAGTCTCAGCATCCTCATTTATTAAAAAAAAAAAAAAGAGAGAGAGAGATAATTATGGGATAATTAATACTTAGAAAAAACTCTGCAGAGTCACTGACCAATAAAGGACATTCAGTAAATAATATCCATTAATGATAATGATGATGATGATAAGTAATAATTAAAAAAAAAATCTGTGCTGCTCATTTTAAATGAAGCCTGTCAAGAAATCTCATTGCAAACTGCACCAGCATGTGATTATAAATTGGGTTAAGAGACTGGGAACCTAGAATATATCTCTGAGATAATGGCCCAAGAGGAAACCAGAGAGTGAGCCTTTAATACTTTCATTAGGAGGAGAAGTAGCCTAAGCATGTGAATATCCCCATGGACCTTAGGAAGACTTTGTGGAATTGAGAAGAATTAGAGAAAACTATGGAACTTGAAAAGCTACCTTTGTGTCCCCCTAGAACTTGTGAGAAGTAACAGATGGCTGTTATTGCCTTAGGCAGATGAGTCTTGGGATACCTCCATCACCCAAGGGCTGCTCATGGAGAATTTCCCCTAAATTAGTGGGGGGATCTGGGACTATAATTTTCATCTGGTATAATATAAAACACTCACTGGTGTTCCAGTCAATATGCGTCCACACAAAAATTCAGTGTGGTGAAAATTGAGTAACTACTACTAGGAGGATGCCTTCCAGGTAAAACATAAAGCCTATCTGCTTAAACAATACAGAGAAGCATACACTGCAACACACTTTGTGTAAGAGGTCAAAAATCACAGTATGGTTAGCTGATAATTGAAAGTACGGGAATTTCACCTAGTGAAATGTAATAAGAGCTGAGTGATGGCAGGGCAAGATTGTTCTCCAATAGGAGCCTAGTGCCGAAGAGATTAGGCGAATGGAATAAAAGTCAGGTGCCCATTATTTGAGGTGGCTCTATAATTATTGATAACTTTTGAGTCTTTAATAGATTCACTTTCAGCAACAAAATGTCTAGCATTGGCAGCACTCTGCTTGCTCACAAGCGTTTTAAAACACTGCTTTGGGAGGCATGAAGAAAGACTTCCGTCTTGGCTCCCTCCTGGTCACATTCGATCTATTGTGTATCTATTGCGGTATAACAAACTGCTCCAGTATGTAGTGCCTTATACAGCATGTATTTAGTATCTTAGGTTCTTGTGCTACAGGAATCCATCCATGAGTTAGCTAGATCCCACATTTCTCTCACAAGGACACAATCCATATATTGGCTAGGGGTATAGCTCTCAGGCTAACTTGGAGAAAGAGCTTCCAAGCTCATTCTGGTGGTTGTCGTCAGCTTCCAATTTCTCCTGACCTTTTGACCACCTTTCTTCCTCAGTCTCTTGCCATGTGGTCCTCCCCATACAGTATTTCCCAACACAATAACTTGACCCATCCAAATGAGCAAGTGACAGGTTAAAAGAAAGTTTCAGCAAGACGAAGAGAGGACTAGCAAGATGGCAGTCCATCTTTTACAACCTCATCATGGAAGTGCCATTTATCACTTTTGTCATATTCTATTCATAGAAACAAGTCACCATCCTGTACTCTGCTAGTGGGGAATATCCAAAGGTGTGAATACCAAGAAGTGGGGGTGTTAGGGGGTTATTTTAGGAAGATGCCTACCACAGTTGGTACAGGAAAGGTCAAATTGTAAGGATCCTAACATCCTCTATCCTTATTACTTTCTACCTTTTTGCTACCCATCCTATGGTTCTGATTCTGAAATTCTTCTTGGCCAATATCTTTTTCCCATGTCTCCTTTACCCTATACTTCAATTTTTTTTTTTTTTTTTACTGAGAGACAAATACCAATGTCAGTTGGAATTCCCAAAGTTAAACCTAATTCTAATCCCACTTCTTGCATTCTATGCAAACCACAAAGCAAAACAAAATGCTTTTTACATTATTATTATTATTATTTTATTATTATTTTCAGTTAGCCAGGTTTTTACTTTTTAATCTTCAGTTTCTTAAACTGTGAAGTGGAGCTACAAGGCAAGGTAGCATAGTGACTATTATAATGGGATTTGAAGTCAGACATTCCAGACTGAATACTAGTTGTGTGATTTCTCGGTATTATTTCATGTGCGCAAATACTGCATGCTTTTGTCTCTTTTAATTTCGCAAGACTGTAAAGTAGAATCAGAGACTTAGAGAAGTTATGATCTTAGCAAACCTCTTGGCCCCAGCAGGTGCTAATAACTCGCTGCTATTAATTTTAATTTTTTAAGTATGCCAACTTCTATGAGACCGCTAAACTGGAATAGATGAAGTCACCCAATTTAATGATTGGCTAAATGAAGAAGTGTTTTGTTAGACCCTCATAAGCAATTCAGATTAAAAGTTAAGTGTGCATTCCAGAGGAAAACTGGCTGGGCTCAAACACTGCTGTCACTGGTTCCCAGCTGTGCTATCTGAGTAGAATGGGTAAGAGCATGAGCTATGGAGCCCAGTTTTCAGGATTTGAATGTTAGTTCTGTTACTTACCAGCTAAGAAACCATGGGAAAGTTACCTAATGTCTTGGTGCCACAGCTTTCACATCTGCACAATGGTAATACTAGCACCCATCTTCTAGGTTCCTCAGACAGTACTTTTCCATGCTTAATAGGGGGACTTTCATAAAAGAATAATCATACGTAGCCATTACTAACCCTCTCTATCTTGGAATGACCTGAAGTTGTATGAACAATTGCAAACCTTGTTGGTACACCTGTAGTACACTCCTCCTAATTATGTGACACAGCATAAGCCACTTTCAATACCTGTGCCACAGTTTCCCTGTTTACCAAGCTGAGTCAATTTCTTTAGCAATACATAGGGCCATAGCCTGTTCTGGGGACAAGTAAATAACCTTCTTTAATTGTCTCCCTCTCTCCTTTCCTTTTTTCCATGTATGTGGAATCCAAACCTGAACTACATGGACCATAATGATGCAATTTTCCCAACATGGATCAAATCAACCCTTATTATACTTGAGATTTTTTTTTGCGATTAATGGAATATTTTTAATGTGTCATTAGTTATGTCAACCTTTTTCCGGGATGCTTTGATTTATTACAGCAATTCACATGTCACCCTCGGTTTTCAGATGAGAAAGCTGAGGCTTTGAGGATGTTATTAACATGTCCAGGCTCTCATGCAGGGGAGCCAGTTCTCCATGACTTCATCTGACCAGTGACGCTCATTCAGAGTTCTCTTTTCCTGAGTATTTCAGGCACTATGTTGTAGATGGAGTAGAAGCCTCTTTTAGCACACCACATCTAAAAATGTTTGGTAAAATATCAGAAATAGTTAAATGCATGGACAAATGATATCAGAGTAAAAGAATCGATCTCCAGTGGGCAGAAGTGATCAGAAAGGCTGCATCCAGTGGACAGAGCGAGTTCTCCCTCTACCCTGACCTAGAGGGCAGGTGATGATTCCACAGACACCTGGTGACCTAATGCTTGGCTTTTAATTGGCTAACTGTACAGAGGATAAAGTTTGGCATTTGGGAAGTATGGGAGGTTAGATGTTTTATAAACACATGTGGAACATTTATGAAAACTGACCACATTCTACTAAACTGTGAAACAAAGTCTCTGCAACTTGAAAGTGTGAGCGCCCTGCAGAAGATATATTTTGGCTACACCATAATTGAGTTACAAGAAATGATAACATACCAGCAGTTATATGACCCTCACTGTGTGTCAGACTGAGACCAACAACTCTCTTTTGTGAGAAGCAGAATGGTCCCAAGGTTAAGTGGCTGAAAAGCAGCAGAGCTGGGATTTGAATGTGGGCCCCTAACCACTGTAGTAGTTGCCAGAGGCTGCACTAGCTTTCAAACTTTACATTTCACTTCAAAATAACCCACATGTTAGATAAAATGATATATGAAAATTTGAAAACACTTAGAAAAAAATATAAAAAATGTTCTCTTGGAAAGCTTCTGAAATCATATCCAGGAAAAAAATGTCACCTTATGAAGTTATAGTAAACATGAAGAAATAGGAAATTATAAACTAAGCTTCCAAAATGAGAAGTTATAATATAGCTGAAGAGATGAATAAGGGAAGAGAAAATATGAGTCCAAATTAGGAAATCCATCAATACAAATATTGGTACTCTTGAAAAACTAAAAAAAAAAAAAAAAAAAAACTGGTTATATGAAAAAGAGACAAAACAATTTAAAATATTAGAAATGAAAAATTAGCATTGCAAAGGGACCTAGAACTACAGATGCAGTGAGGTTTAAAGTAATAAAAAGAGTTTAGGACTACTGAGGAGTATTAGGGAGACAGTAATACTAGTAAATTTGAAAATTTAGGTAAACTAGACAAATTCTTTTTTTTTATGATTTTTTTAAAATTTATTCATTTGAGATACACAGAGGGAGAGAGACAAAGAGAGCTCAAACAGGGGGAAAGGCAGAAGCAGACTCCCCACTGAACTGGGAGCCCAGTGTGGGGCTGGATTCCAGGACCCTGAGATCATGACCTGAGATGAAGGCAGACACTTAACCAACTGAGCCACTCAGGGGCCCCTAGACAAATTCTTAATACATGTATATAAATATGTGTATATACTTATAAGTTTCCAAAACTAAGAAAGGAAAAGAAAACCTTGGTGAGCCCATTGCTTACCAACATGAAAACAATGACACAGTAATTAAAATGATTCTCTTGTTTTAAGAATAAATCAAGTTACCATTTCTCAAAGGAAATACCAGATCCTAATGGTTTTACATAATCCTAAGTGGACATTAACCAACATGCATACAGTACTGCATAAAAATATGTCCTGACCAAATTAGATTTATTCTAGCAATTCAAAATTAGTTTGACATTATTTGGTCATTGTGATTTGTTATACTAACACATTAAAAGAGAAGAAAATGTGGTTATATCAACCAATTCAGAAGAAAAACATTCATGACAGAAGCATATTACCTGAAAACTACTAAAATAACCAATTTAGGGGCACCTGGGTGGCTCAGTTGTTTAAGGGTCTGAAAACTACTAAAATGACCAATTTAGGGGCACCTGGGTGGCTCAGTTGTTTAAGGGTCTGATTCCTGGTTTCAGCTCAGATCATGATCTCTGGGTCCTGAGACTGAGCCTTGCATCAGGCTATGTCCTCAGTGGTGAGTCTGCTTGAGGTTCTTTCTCTCTCTGCCCCTCCCCTGGTCATGCTTTCATTCTCTCTCTTTCTAAAATAAATAAATAAATCTTCTTTAAAATGTCCAATTTATAAATCTATATTATTAATTTTATTATTGTAATGGCCAACACTTAAACTATGCTGATCATATGCTACTCTTAAAAATTGTATACACATATTTATGTGAATCTCACACACATTTTTAAAATATAAATCTGATATATAAATAAATAAATAAAATACAAAAGGAAAAAGAAATGTGCAATAGGTGGGAACAAAAATTTCCCAGATGGGGAAAAAGGACAGGCCACAAGTCATGTATTAAAAGATTCAGAACCTCAAAATTCACCAGATATGTATAAAGTTATGAAAGTATAAAGCTGTCAGAGCCCTTCTTGCACAAAACTAGTGGGAATACACATTTTTATTAAATATTTTATTTATTTATTTATTTATTTATTTTTATTTATTTAAGAGAGAGAGGGGTCACATTTATACAGTGCCTACTCTTTACCAGTCAGTCTTAAGTGCTTTACATGCATTAACTTCCTAAATCCTCACAAGGATCTCATGAGCTAGACTCTTTTTATCTTCTTGTTACAGGTGGAGAAACTGAGTCACAAAAGGCAAAGCAAGGTGCTCAATGACATCAGCCAGGTGGTGGTGGAGCTGTGGAGCTCAGGCCAACTGGCCTTGAGTCTGTGTGACTCAACTTGGTGTTCCCTGGATGGACAGGTGCAGAAAAACAGCTGGACAGATGTTAAGCAAAATTTTGGCATTTGGGGCCATTTTGACGTGTTTGGGAACTAGAAGCAAGGCCAGGTGTCCAGCATTGAGCATACATGGGGCAAGGATAAAAGCTAGAAAACTTAGAAGGAAGCAACAGGGGTTCTAGCACACAGGCCTTGCTCTTCCAGGGGAGGCTCTGTACTTCGTCCTAGAGGTTATAGGAGCCAGGAGGGACAGGTAAACATGCACAGGATTCCATCTGTGCTTCTAAGGAAAAACCTCAGGGAATGAGTTCAAGGGAGAGTGATGGGAAGGGAGAGGGGAGTTTGGAAGCTCTCTGTGGTGGTCCTGAGGAGAAGTGATAGCAGCTTGGACCACGTGGCTGAGGACAGGGCAAGGCAAGTGGGTCTGAGAGACAGTCCGGTGCAGAGCCAGCAGGATCTGGTGGCAGATTACAGGGTTAAGGCCAATTCCCAGCTTCCTGGCTTAGCCAACTTGGTAATGGCCGTGCCATCCTCTGGGGTGTTGTAGGGAGAAACCTATCAAGCCTTGGAAGCTTCTTCTTTTAAAAACAAGAATGGCGGGGCGCCTGGGTGGCTCAGTGGGTTAAGCCGCTGCCTTCGGCTCAGGTCATGATCTCAGGGTCCTGGGATCGAGTCCCACATCGGGCTCTCTGCTCTGCGGGGAGCCTGCTTCCTCCTCTCTCTCTGCCTGCCTCTCTGCCTACTTGTGATCTCTGTCTGTCAAATAAATAAATAAAATCTTTAAAATAAAAAAAATTTAAAAAAAATAAAATAAAAACAAGAATGGCTTGCAACAGCTTCCAGCCCAAGGAGTCCAGCAGACCTAGTTTGAATCCCAGCCCCAATACTCCCTGTGTAGTCTTCAGCATTTGTCCTCTTTGAAGATCAGAGCAATCCCAAATCATGATATTAAGAGAAATGCATGTTGGAGGTGGGACCCAAGTTCAGTTAACAGATAGAGCCACCTCTGAGTGGGATACTGATGGGACATACAAACCCCTGATTTTGTGAGTTTATATTCTAGAGGAGAAATAATTATAAAAGAAAATTAGAATGTGTCATATAGCCACCTGCTCAGCCATGAGTCCAGGGGAACAAACAAACAAACAATAAATAAATAAACAGAAAAACCAGAAAACCAGGAGTTAAGGTCAAAGGGTGGGCTACGGATTTAAATGATTGACTATGGAGGATCCCCACCCTAGAAGTTACAATCCTCCAAGCAGAGATGAGCTTATAAATGCATCCCCCAGACCCACAGCAGTGTTTGTTCTATCACCAATATTCAGTGAAGGCTTATTGAATGAAATAAAAGTGTATGTTCAGCAGTTTTCACCAATGAAAAATGCTGAATCTGGGAAGAGCCCTGTGCTGGTGGCAGGGACATAGGGTCTCATCACAGAGCTGGGACGAGTGTGTGCTGCTTCCACGCTTGCTAACAACATTGCAATGACCTATTTAGCTGCCAAAGCTAAAATAAAGAAGTCATTCTGTGAACTGCAACACACTGTGCTATAAAAACAGGAAGGTTTCTTGTAATGTATTAACCAAATCACCTGTGAAATCGCCACACATCACTGCAGTATGTGGGGCAATATGATGCCTCGAAACTGAATAATTTATTCACACATTTGCTGACAATGTGCATTTTTGACACCCCATTATTTTCGATCCTGCATCATTTCCTGGTGCAACGTGGTCACGATTCTGCGATGTCATATCAGAAGTCTGCCTAATTTTGCACCCCCGAAAATTACAAGACAGGTGTTCTGAGGATGCCATTTTTTTATATAGCAGCAACTAAATTTTGCAGAGAAGTAAAAACTCGTTGTTGTTTTTTTTTAAATCGTCACTAAAATGGGAAAGAGCTGTTTCTTAGCACACCAATGGTGGACTTTGCTTATGGAAGCATAAGGTCCATTCTGTGTGTCAAAGTCTTGGTGGATGGGGGAAGGTACTCACAAGCTCCCTCCCTCCCGGGAAGGCTGAGCCACCTCATACTTACAATAAGCCCCACAGGTAGGAACTGGTATTATTTGCACGGAGCAGGAAACAGAGGGGTTGATGGGGTTAACGCAGCAGGGGAAGGGCCTAGGCTGTGGGAATAGTGCTTCCCATGGTTAGTTTCTCTGTTTACTGGGTTAAGAGCATTCTCACACTCAGGATCTCATTTTGGCATTTCCTGAGACCATGAAGTGGTTTCCTGACATTTTTAGTGACTGGAGGGCTTGAGGAAGTGTAGAATAAAGAGCAATCTGGTGTTCATAGAACCACTATCACCTATCTTAACTTTCTTTAAAATTGTGTCTATTCTCAAAAAATTAAAAAAAAATAAAATTGTGTCTATTCTCATGTTATGTTAGTTACCATACAGTACGTCATTAACATTTGAGGCAGTGTCCCATGATTCATTGTTTGCATGTAACACCCAGTGGTAAAACTGCGTCTCTTCTTCACACCAGTCTTCACACAAAAACAACATTATGGTGTTTGCCCCTTTGGTCTGAGGATTAGGGAATAGAAGCTCAGAATGTGCAGTGACTATGCAGTGATTGGGTCAAGTGACTGGGTCACAAAACCAGCACATGGATGAATGTGACTTTGAATTCTGTGTTTGAGTGCAAGCACGCGCTCTAGTCCACCCAGCAGGTGGAGACCCCCGCCGTCACTCACCGTAATCTGACCTATGTTTCAGGAGCAAGCCAGCTCACTGAGGGCTGTGCTCCCAGATCGCATGACCATGGCCCCTCTACAGAATCGCTCTATGTATCCTTTTTTCCTTTACCAAAGATATCCTTTAAAAAGAGGTGGTGTTTCATTTATTACTGAGTTGTGGTGGCTGTTGCTCACAAAGAGGGTCCCCAGGAGAGGACCACGAGAGGACTCCTGTCAGGTCTCACTGCTAGAAAAATGAAAGCCACACTTCTCCTAGTCTTTTAGTTAATTGTCCTTTTCTTTGCCCTCTGAGAAATTCACAACCAAGTTTATAGAACTTGAAAAGGAACATCATTGTGCTCAGCTTTAGGGAACTGACCACTGAGTGCACGAAGCGATAGCTCAGACTTCTTTCCTATTTTGATTTTTACCCACGAACAATATTTTCATGAACTACACACAATTCCATACTCTACTTTGATGTCTTTTCGGCATTGGGCTGG
This sequence comes from Lutra lutra, assembly GCF_902655055.1. Taxonomy (NCBI): domain Eukaryota; kingdom Metazoa; phylum Chordata; class Mammalia; order Carnivora; family Mustelidae; genus Lutra; species Lutra lutra. The sequence continues at coordinate 148,243,443 of NC_062279.1, read as the reverse complement.
CTTTTGTGCTTCCAGTGATAGCAATAACATGACTTATAATTAATAAATGATGACAGGTTGTGAGCTCAAGATGTGCCAGCTACATGAAATGCCTCCTATGTTTTTAATCCTCATAATAAACTTGGAGGCGGAAACCACCATCCCTTTTAACAGATGCAGCAGCTGAACATTAGCAAGATCTGAGCACACCCAAGGTCACCGACTGGGAAGGGTGGAACTAGGCTTCTATCCCAGGTCTGTCTCCTTTCAGACCCCACTTCTCCTTACAGGGAGAAACTGCCTATGTACATCAGAGCAGGTCTAACTCCAGAAAGGAGCTGAGCAAGTGGGTGAGGCAAGGGGGAGCGGAACTGCCACAGGGAAAGTTCCATTTGGTTCCCGTTTTCAATTCTGTTGCTTTCAGCCCCCTGAGATGGATGATGTGACCTGGTAATATGTATTGTATTCTCTACACTGCAGTATTGTTAATTTAAAAAGGCGGGGGATTTTATGAGTTTTGCAGGGTTCTGTTTTGTAGCTGTTGTGTGGATGTCTCCCCAAGGAAGCAGCCCCAGTGCACCACCTTTTCTGTGGGGTCAGCATACTTTTCACTGAATTGACACCCCAGAGGAATGAGGAAGGCCTGGCTGGAATGGCATCAAAGGTAATTGTCACCAGCCTGGGAGAGAAGGGAAAAACTGGTGATGGCATGGAATCTGTAGCTCAAGTTGGGTTTCTCAAGTGGGTCTCATGACAGCCCTGCCACGTAGGGATGATTCACTCTCCCTTTCTCTATTTTAGGTGTGATACATCCTCAGAACACCGTATGTGCACAGCATGGAAATCAGAATATACACACAAGCAAAACGACATGAACAGGTGCAGTATCTGCTCCTCGCAGATGATTACTGTTATTAGATCATACCCTTCCAGATCTTCTCCTATGTAAATAAAATTACAAAACAGAAAGAAAGAGATTCTACTGTATATACTGTTTTATAAATGGCTATTTTTCTGTAAAAAGAAAAAAAATACACTGTGAGCATTCAATCATGTCAATAACTTTTCCACGATAGCAAAGGTTAGAGATGGCTGGTTGAGGTTACTCCCCTGACCATCTGCATAGTAGCTTAACAGGCTAAGGAACTAGGCAGTAGGTGGCAAATTTGGTATCAATTTAAATAGCTTTCCACCTATTATTTGACGCTAGAGCTAGCTTGTGCTTACAGACAACTGCCTTGTTGCTGTGCGCACCTGAGTGTGAGGCCCCGGCTCTGTTGCATCACTGGAAGACTGTACGAGTTTCCGTTGTTGCTGAGTACCAGGGACCATGAGTGTGGCCTGGCCTAGATGCACCTATTATCTTCTAGTCTTGGGGTTCAGATGTCACTATGTCTCACTGGACCAACATCAAGGTGTCAAGAAGCCTGCATTCCTTCCAGAGGCTCTCGGGAAAAGTCTGTTGTCTTGCCTTTTCCAGTTCTCAGAGATCACTGTGTTCGTTAGCTCACAGCCTCTTCCTCCACCTTCACAGCATTCCTCGGACCTTGCTCCTGTCACCAACCCCATCTGACCATGGGAATGGTCTCCCTTCGAAGGGTTTATGTGACTATGGGACTCAATTGGGTCTGCCTGGATAACCCAGCACAATTTCTCCACAGGAAGGCTTTTGACCCCCAATCAAATCTATGAACTTGGAGGTTCTAAAGATTCGGACATAGACATCATTGGAGACCTCTCTTCTCCCTAGGTCCCGATGACTAACAGTACACCAGATGATGGCAAGCTGTCATTTAACCAGTCCCCTACTAAAGCACATTTAGGCTGATGCCAACATTTTGGCTATACAGACAGCCCTTGAACAAGAATTGAATAGCTAATTCTTTGCTTATCTTTGTTTCCTTAAAGAAATTACTAAAGGATTTTTATAACTTTTGTCCTTTTGTAAAGCTTTTCCACATGCAATGTTCAGTAAACATTTCTTGAGTCACTACTTTGTGACGCCATTGTTCTGGGCAGCAGGATTTCCTTAGCGAAAAAAACAAAAACAAAACCAAAAACAAAACAACAACAACAACAACAACAACAACAAAACAGTGACTTTCCCTGCCCCTCCATAGAGTTCATATTCCGTGGGACACCAATGGTGTATTACCTTTCAGCAATAGTTAAATCACTTTTGATACTGATTTTCCCATTTTCTTTCTTCAATTTACCTTTCAGGAACATGGCTTTTGTTCTTTTTAAATCAGCTTTTTAAAAGAGATTTATTGGGGTGCCAGGGTGGCTCAGTGGGTTAAGCCTCTGCCTTCGGCTCAGGTCATGATCTCAGGGTCCTGGGATAGAGACCCGCATCGGGCTTTCTGCTCAGCAGGGATCCTGCTTCCCCCTCTCTCTCTGCCTGACTCTCTGCCTACATGTGATCTCTCTCTCTCTCTCTGTGTCAAATTAATAAATAAAATCTCAAAAAAAAAATAAATAAAAGACATTTATTTAAACATATCATAGCTAATCAACTAAGCCAGAACATAGAGGAAAATACATTTTGCATACATTGAGAAAACCCACGGCTCAAGAACCAGTTTTACTGTGTACAACAGTGTGAACTTGGAATGACAATTCATTTTTGCTGTGCTGATCCATGTGATGGAAATGGAGCACATTCTCTGTGTTAAGCAAAAATAATAATAATAATAATATATATATATATATATATATATATATATATATATATATATATATTTTGAAGTAAGCTCCATTGTGTAGAGCCCAACTTGGGGCTTGAATTCATGACTGTGAGATTGAGACCTGAGCTGAGATCAAGAGTCGGTCACTTAACAAGTAGGTCACTTAACCGACCGAGCCACTTGGGCATCCCTGTGTTAAGCAACCTTAAAATCATTTTTTAGGTACAATATCTCAGTTCTCATTCTTTGTGAGTTAAAGAATCTTAAAATACCATTTTACAGAGAGGACACTGAGGCCCAGAAAGAGTAAGTAATCTACCTAAGGTCATACAGCTAAAAAGCATTGGAATCAGGATTCAAATAAGCTAGTCTGAGCCCAGAGCCTCTCCTCACAATCATCTTGATCCTTATAATGGGTAGAATTTTGTACCCCCAAAATATGTGTTGAAGTTCTAATTCTTAGTACCTTATAATGTGACCTCACTTGAAAAATCAAGCTGTGGCAGGTACAATCCATTAAGATGAGGCCATAGTGGAGGAAGGTGGGCCCTAATCTAATATAACAAGCGTCTTTTTAAAGAAGGGAAATTTGGGCACAGAGACAGACATGCACACAGGGAGAATGTCATGTGACCACAAAGACAAGTTCTACAAGGAATGGCCAAAGATCCCACTGAGAATGGCCAGAAGCTAGGAAGAGACAGGGAAGGAGTCCCCTTGCCAGGTTTCAGAGGGCATGACCTTAAAGACAACACCTTAATTTCACACTTTTCCCTTCCAGAACCATGAGAGAAACATGTGTTGTTTTAAGCCACCCAGTTTGGGGTACTTTGTTGTGCAACAGCCCTATAAAACAATCCTCCTCTGTCCTGTGGAGGTAAATTAGTTTACTTTTAGCTGATACATGTGTCTCATGTAATTGACCGTGTGTTTTTCTTTCTTTGGTTGACAGCAAGTTCAGAACATTGTACTAATTGCCCAGTCTTAAGGAACACGTTCCCATGATCTGAATGCTCTTATCAGGATCCTAACATTCCAGATCTATTTTACCTCTACTCCAACATCCTTATTTGTAGAAAATCTTCCTGTATTTTGTAGTTGTTTGTTTGTTTGTTTGTTTTTTCTTTTAGGCCACTTTCAAATCACACTGTACTTAACCACTAAAACATGTAAAATGGGGAAGCATGACATGCTGAAAGTCACTGGTCATTTGCAACAAACCTAAGGTTAGAACCTGGCCCAGATCACCGGAAGCCCTTCACGACAGTGCCTCCACGACAGAGGAGGACTCCTTCAAACCCTTCTGTCCCCATCCCTCTGCCTACCCTCCCCGGCCACCACAACTGTTCTGGCAGGAAGACCCCACCTCAGGCTAACCCAGTCTTGACTCTGGTTCCTCAATTGACACTAACTGAGGCATCTTGAAGTGCCCCAGTAGTACAGGGCATCTAGGATGTAGATCCCTGAGACTGCCTCCTTCCAGAACCCAAGATCCTTTCACTGTCCAAGATCCTTCAGCTGTCCAGGCTGATTTTTAACAAGAACTAGTAGTGCCTGCAAGGAACTCCCCAATAGGCATAGCCACTTGGGTGGTGGGGAATATATAGGGTAATGGTAATACACACACACACACACACACACACACACACACACACACACATGCTTTGTCCCTATTTCTCCCAGTAGTTTGGTGATCTTGGATAAATCACTTTGCCTCCTGCATTTATTTGACTCCTCATCTGTGAAATGGGAAATCTACCCCATAGGCAGGCTGAGCTTGTGGGCTGTCCAGGGTCCCACACACTTGTGGCTCACAGTGAATGCTGGCCCTTTCCTAACGCCCTCACTTCCTGCTTCTGTCATCCAGCCTCTGCTGCTGCTGCTGCAGGCCCACCAGAAAGAGCTCTGTGTCTGTGATGAATTAGAGCCTAGTTTTCTCGTTCTCTGACACTTTCCTCCATGGCAGCATGAATGACAGAGCTTCGGGACCCAGAAGACAAAGGCTGCTCTGGGGTAGGACAGAGCAGAGCAGGAAGAGAAGCTGATTCCTCACCTCTCAAACCAGCTGTCATCATCTTGGCTTGTTTCCTTTGATGGAAGAGACTTGGGGAGTTCTGGAAGCACGAGCCATCAGCCTGGCTGAGGCAATGTGTCCATCTCTCCTTAACTTGCCCTTTGTTGTGGATGTATGAGATCTGAATAGTCCCAGTGACCAGGGCTTGGCAGTTTATTTAAAAACAAAAAACAAAAACAAAAACAAAAACAAAAAAACAACAACAAAAACTGACATTTCATCCATAGCATTTTATTTCTTTTGAATGCACAAAGAGCTCAGACAGATTGCTGATGCTGTCTGTTTTGAGATTGGTCTTCCAGCTTCACTATTGCCGCTGAAGCTGAGGCCTGGAGCGAGAGCAGGTTAACATTCCCTGAGGACCCGTGTGGCCCAGGCTGGGGTCCAGAGCTCCTGTGTCCCGGATGCAGTGGTCTCCTTCGCACAGGTGAGGTGGCTGAGCCTCTGAGTCATGCACTCTATTTCTGCCACCACCAGAAGTGGAGTTTGATACCCCATCATCAGTTCCATCCATGTGAAGGTCACCTGGCCTGCAGACAAAAGAATACAGGTTCTAATGAGTCTGGGGAAGCCATGGAGATGCTCTCTGAGCTCCAATTTCTCAACTTTGTATGTGAAATATTTATCCAGGCCCTGATTGCTTCTAGATTCACTATGCCTCTCAGTTAAAATCAATTGAGTGACTGTATGATTGCTCACCCATGCCTTGTGTGCTGGGCATCCCAAGGCACACCCACCTTGGGAGATTCACCAAGACTTATCATATGGTTGTACTCACAGCTCAGATTTATTATAGTGACATAGAGAGAAGATGCACAGCCAGAACGTGGGGGAAAGAGACACAGGCCAAGTTTTTAAGAATCCACGTGAGGTTTCCTTAAGCTCTCTCTCCCTCTTGTGAGGGGTCACAGAGAGCACACTCTTCGCCAGCCATGAAAATGCAGCAAACTGTGTGTGTTATTCCTTTCCGGGGAAACCCACGAGAGGCTCAGTGCTCAAGGTTTTATTATGGTCTGCTCACACAGGCACCCTCTGCCTGGCATGTGCCAAATTCCAGCCTTTCAGAAAGAAAGCAGCAAACACCACACTGTTTCCACAGTCCAGCCACAGTGAGCCCACACTCACCAGTTAGGGAAGGTGTTATATCACTGTGGGAACCGAATACCAGCCAAGTTCCAGAGGCCAGCCAAGGGCCAACCTTGCAAGAAGGTCTTTCTAAGAATAGCAGTCCCTGTTCTGCAACTGTCTTCTGCACCCAAGATACCAATGAGAGTGGAGTGTGCTGCCCCTGGAGTGGCGAGTGGAAACCAGAAACATCCAGGCAAATCAGGATGTGGGTCATCTAGACATTGGACTACAGAGCTGTGTGTGAAACACTGTCTTGTCCGAACACAGCCTGGATCTATCCTAGCTCATCCAGGCTAACGTGTGCTCTCTAGATGGGCAATTTTCAAAATCAAGCTCTGATTCCACATGTGTGTGTTATCTGAAAGGAAATTCCTGTATCTGGTGCTTAGGCAGAAGCAAGACATTGTTTTTCAGGAAAAAGAGAATTAAAGTTAAGGCATTAGTGAAAAATAGATTCACGTTGTTATGTGCTTTGCATTTGCTTGGGTATCTTTAACTCCGACGATGTAGCCAAATCACCACCTTTGAATTTTAATATTGCGAACAGCCCAGCAATTAGGATATTAATCAGTATTTCTAGCTATCCGCAGCCCATTAAATCTGTTGCTTATTAAAGGCAATATAGTTTCAAGTTCAAATGGCTTAAAATAATGAGCAGAATTCATTTTCAGTTCATTACCACGGTTGTCAGGTTTTCTGGACAGGTGGCAATACCACCACTCCTACCTGCCACGCTCAGAAAAGACCCTCCCCAGGTCGCTCCGCCTCACCCATTCTTGTCAAACTTCTCAGCAATGCGCTTTCTAATTCTCTGATCTTTTGACATTGTCATTCGCGGGTAAAAGAAATTTAGTCAAAATATGTATGCTGGAATTTAACTTAAGCAGAAATAATACCACTCCTAAATTCAGGTTTCTATGTGAGCATATTCATTAGAAATGTGGACAATGTCAAGCCTGGTCTCTCTGTGGAAGCAAGCCAACCCCAGGGAAGTTGGGGCAGTCAGGCACAGTGGATTGGCCCCCTGCTCACTGCTCCCAGGGCACAGCTCTGAAGCTCTGCACCTGAACCCACCCAAGGGGAACCCGGAAATGGGAGGGGCCCTCCAAAAGCACAGTCGATTTCCACAGGAACATTTCTGCATTCCCTGTCTCTCTCCCAGTCCGGGGGGTGTGTGTGTGTGCGTGTGTGTGTGTGTGTGCGCGCACATTTGGTGAGGATAAATCAAATTATTTTAAAACACTTATATATAACATTGATATAAGATCTATATATACACATAATTTCATCCCTCCCTCTCTTTATATACGTATATACAAGGGACAGAATACATAGATACACAGTCACTTGAATAATGAACCATGCCCAGATGATACATTCCCATTCTCATCCCCAGAATCTGTGAAAATGTGACCTTATTCGAAAAAAGGTCTCTAAAGATGTAATCACATTAAGGATCTCGAGATGAGATCATCCCAGATTGTGCACCTGTGCCCTAAATCCAATGGCAAGGACAGGTCCTTATGAAAGACAGAAGGAGACTTGAGACAGAGAACAAGAAGCCATGTGGAGACAGAGGCAGAGGTTGGATAATGCAGCCGCAAGCGAAGGATGGCCAGGGGCCACCAGAGCTGGAAGGGGTGAGGGAGGACTCCCACTCAGAGCCTTCCCAGGGAGCATGGCTCTGCCGACACTTAGAGTTCAGACTTCTGGACTCCACAATGGTAAGAAAATAAGTTCCTATTGTTTTAAGCCATAAATTCATGGTAATTTGTTGTGACACAAGGAGAGTAATGCTATTTCTATATATATTATATTATACACACACACACACACACACACACATATATGACACTGTGTAATATAATGTTATCCTTATGGATTATATATTATATTTACATACATATGTAATACTACATACACCATATAATATTATAGAATTTATATATGTCATATATTATTGTGTATATAATAAATGCATATATGTATAAACTATAGACTATGCAAATGTATATCTATAACCATTACATGCCTGGGCACACCGTTTTTATTTAATAAATTAGTGAAGGCAGTTTCCCACTCTGTCCCCTGTCCTGACCTTCCTAAGTTCCCCAACAGGAAGATCATTCTGAAAATGCACCCTCCTCTACAAATACTCCTTATCCAATGTCACTGCACCAAAAACTTCCCTTTCAAAATCTCTTCTCCTTGAGCTCCTCTATCAGGGCTGAATCCTGTCCTCCAAAATTCATATGCTGAAGTTTTAACCCCCAGCACCTCAGAATATGGCTGTATTCGGAGATTGGGTTTTAAAAGTTAGCATTAAGCAAAATGGTGTCATGAAGGTGGGCTTTTATCCCAATATGACTTATAAGAAGTGGGCATGAGGACATACATCACTCACAGAGCAAAGACGGGGTGAGACATGGGCAGAATGAGGCCAAGGAGAGTGGCCTCAGAACCAATCAACCTGCTGACATCTTGGTCTTGGACCTCCAGCCTCCAGAACCATGAGACAATAAATGTGGTTTGAGCCCCAGGGCTGCAATACTTTGTCATGTGGCCCTAGCAGGCTAAGATATCGTCCTAGCAGCAAAGGAGGATCTAGTCTCTGTGAGCCTGGAGTTGAGGGAGTGTTGCTAACACTGAATACCACATCCAGAGAAGGTGCTCAGAAAACCCTTATCAATGGCCCAACATGGCCAGGAGACAAGGACCCACATGGGAGGAAAAAGTCCTTGGATGATGAATTGTTCCAGTTACCTTGAATAGCATGTGGTGCTCTGAAGATAGTCTTGGGGGGCAGCCCTGTGCCCTACAAGGCCAAGACTTAGACAGCCTTTGCCACACATCAGGGTCTGTGCTGGGCTCTGTTCCTATAGGAACTCACGTAATGATTGCACTCCTTCTCCAAATTAGGTGCTATTATAATTCGGTCTATGGGAAAGAGGAGTCACAAAGAGGTGGCCAAGCTTGTGCACAGAGCTGCCAGGGTGTAGCCCAGGCCCTTAGCCTCCTGAATGTGCTTTTCAATACCACAGGAGACTGTGGACAATAGAGGGACTTCAGCATATTCCAGTTCTTTCTCACTCTGAAACATTTCCCCGTGATTTATTTCTTGTTGTTATTTTTTCTCCCCTTAATCACCCAAGATCCGCTCACTTGGCAACTGGTTTAAAAACAACAGATTTTTTTTGCATCAACTGCTAAAAAGACATCAAATGGAAGCAAATATATTGGTAATAATGTTTCCTGTGGGGAACTCTAAAGATTTTTGAAATATAATGCAATCTTCTACAATGACCTTTTCCAAAGCCCTGGCAAAATAAATAAATAAATATCTAAAATAAAATAGTAAAGAAGGAAAAGGAGGATAGAACTCTTTTATCATATTTTATTTGTATTGACTCTGGTGTCAGGGGGGTTATTGAGGGCCTCCTGTCTGGCACACGTGGTGAAGAGTCACAGTTGTAAATTTATCATGCGTTTTATTTATTTCTTTGCTCCTTCACAGACACTAGTGTCATAGGACTCCAGGAAGGATATCATGTTCTACTTTGTGGTTTCCATGAAGGGGGTTATTTTTCCTGACTATAGGGAAGGGTTTCTCTCTGCTGCTTTTCCTCACCCCTCCCTGAGGAAGTGCAGTGACTTCCCAGTTTGGTAAGTTTGGAAAGAATAAACTGAGTGTGCTTGGCTAGGCCCAGTCCCTTCCCTGCATTGGTTTCAGCTCCCTTCAGAGAGCACCCAGCTCCTCCCAGTTCCAGCCTTACCCAGCAATGTACTGTGTGAACACATTTTTGTGCTCTCTGTCATGTCTTTTTGGTCAATCTTTGGTGGTAACCTTTGCTGAGGTGGTACAGACCCAGTATGGCCATATCCCTCCTCCAGGATGCATAGATCCCCCTGCAAGCCCTTCCATTTTCCACCCCAGGGTCTTTGGGGCTGAAGGAAACTCCAGCCAGCAATCCCAGGCAGCAGAAATGCCAGGGAGCTACAGCCCTGGAGGTGACACTTGGTCAGTGGGAAAAAGAGCCAGAGGTTGCACGCTTCGGCTTCCCATCCTTCAGGCTACAATTCTATGAGGCATTCCTTATTTTTCTTAGGGGTCTGGACAATCAAGCATTCTTTGCCAGGAACGGTAGCCTTCCCGAAATATCTTTACCCCAGATTTTCCACCTTCCCAGCCTCACTCCCTTGTTTCTGTTTCCTAGACTCCCCTTCCAGATAATCCATGTGCACCCAAGTCCCGGTCACAGTCCTTGATTTAGAGGGAATGCAGGTGAACACCTGCTCAATTCTGCATTCCCGGAACTCAGCCACTTTGCTGTGACACCAAGCTAAGTCCTCCAGCCTCTATTAACAACAAAACTCCTGTTTGGTTTCTGTATGAACCTGGTTTCATTTCTGAAATTGCTCAGACATGGCAAGAGAGGATCCATGCTCTCTTGTGGGGGGTCCACAGAGATCCCAGCAGGCAGAGCTGTTAGTATGTTCATGGCATTTCATAGTTTGCAGAGTGTGTCTGCATGTGTGAGCCTGGCAGTGTAAGGGAAACACACACACAGAGCCTCACATGACCACATCTTATCTATGCAACCTCAGGCAAGTCACAAGCTCATCTGGGCAAACATTAAATAAGGTAAAGGTTATCAAGGAAACAATGTTGCCTTCAAAATGTTCACATTGCATAGAAAGACAGGAATAGGCAAGTGTGCAATGTATTTGAGTTTGGCAGAAGATTTATGGCTTAAGCTCCCCAAGATGAGATGTCAAGACAGCACTGAGGGGTAGGTAAGAATCTATATTTCATGCCTTGAGCCTCGGTGCCTGTGTGGATTCCGGCTCTATCCCTGTGTGATCTTGGATAAGTCACTTAACATCTATCTCTAGGTCTTGATATCACATCTGGAAAATGGACACACAGGTGCTGAAACCCTTTGCCGAAGTAGAATGGGATGAATACAATCCAAGTGGGTAGAGCAGCTAGCAAAGTCTTTGGCACACATTAAGTCCCTAATTAATGCTAGACAATTATATCACATATCTGTCACTATGTACATAACACAATACTCGGTGGTTTGGAAAAACAGTAAGTATTTGCTATGCAACACGATTTCTGAGGGTCAGAAACTCAGGGACTATTTAGCAGGGTGGCTCTGGTTCCAAGTGTCCCATGCAAATCCAGTCAAATATTGGCTGGGCTCATCTGAAGTTTTGACGGGAGGTGAGGGATCTGGTTTCAAGGTGACCGCACCTCCAAGATGGCTGCCAATGACAATTGTGCATTGGCAGTTAGCGGGAGGACGCAGTTCCTCACCACAGGGACCTCTGCATAGAGCTGCCAGGGTGTCCTCATGTCATGACAGCTAGCTTTGCATACATGTATGTGTATTCCCATCCATATCCATAACTACATCTATTTCCGTATTAACCCCAATATAATTTCAGATACATTTCAAGGCTCCTGGCTCTAGGCACAAGCCTAAAGAGGAGTGAGGGGTCACTAGGGACTCCCCATGATCCTTCAAAATGCAAATTCTGGATTTGGATAAGGGGAGAGGCGGCAATAACACACAAAATCACGGAGGAAAGCGGGACACATGTTTCAAAGACAGATGGAAAGGCCATTTGGATAAGAACATGGGTAACGAGAGACTCCGGCTGGAAAGAACACAACGAGAAGTGAAAAACAGATGGGAAATGTAAAAGAGAGCAGAGAGGTCAATGACAGATGATTGGGAGCATTTGAGCAGGAGACCCACATGATTAAAGCAGCAGTGAATGCGATGGACTCGGACACAGTGTCTCCAGTAGCCTGAAAGATACCAGAGAGGGGAGACTGCTCAACACATGATATTCATTTGTTATGAGTAAAATGCATGTCATTGCAGGGTAATAGGCACTAATTTATGTAGAGTCCCCTCGAGAGAACATATTACATTCTGCCTTCCATACAAGCATAATTAAGATATCATGGCACTTGTAGAGGATAGGTCTGTGAGCTGACAGCCCAAGGAATCTTCCTGGGATTTAGTAATCACAGCCATGGCTGGGCACAACTGTGGCAGCAGTCACTTTGCCAACTTTTCTGGAATCAGGTCATCAGTATCATTTGAGGAGCTTACATTTTTTTTAAAGATTTTACCTATTTATTTGATAGACCGAGATTACAAGTAGTCAGAGAGGCAGACAGAGAGAGAGGAGGAAGCAAGCTCCCCGCCGAGCAGAAAGCCCAATGTGGGGCTCTATCCCAGGACCCTGGGATCATGACCTGAGCCGAAGGCAGAGGCTTTAACCCACTGAGCCACCCAGGCGCCACGAGGAGCTTACATTTACACTGTGATGTACGAGGGTTTTCATCCATCCCCCCACCCAGCCCACCTGATGATAAATGAACCTCACTTCCTGTTAACCGGGTTCCACCCCAGGACTACCACAGTGAGCTGGAGGCACACTGAAGGGTGGCAGGGACTACACTACTGAGAGCTGGACAGACTCACTCAAATCTCATCACCTAATACCAATGGTTTTCATGAATTTCTGTTTCTTTTTATTTGTTAGGAGGAGGAGAAGAAGAAGAAGAAGAAGAAGAAGAAGGAGGAGGAGGAGGAGGAGGAGGAGGAGGAGGAGGAGGAGGAGGAGGAGGAGGAGAAGAAGAGGAAGAAGAAGGAGAAAGAGGAGGAGGAGGAAGAAGAGGAAGAAGAGGAGGAGGAGGGAGAGAGAGGGAGGGAGGGAGGAAGGAAGGAAGGAAGGAAGGAAAGAAGAAAGAATGAAAAACAGAATAACACCTGGAAAGATTATAGGGAAGATTAAATAAAATTTACTCAGAAACTATGTAGCAGGTGGTAGATGGCTGATTTTGTCTCTTTTACTTGTCTTCTAGAGCATATAACAGAGAATGTAAATACTGGAAAGAATCAGGCATTCTTCTCTGTGGAGGGTGACCTATAAGCAATAGGGGCATCTCATTGGGCAGGTCTTGTCCAAGGAGAATAACTTCAGCAACTAGGATTTAAGGAACCCATCACTGTTCAGATCCTCTTGGTTTCTCCTACATTCTTCCATTTTTAACCCACTTGTGGTGACCTTGGAATTTCCCCCTTTGACTCTTGTTATAACCTCGAAAGCACACGGACTTGTGTCCCAAGTTTGCTTTTAGATTCCATGCCTTTACCTCCTACTGATGTGTAATTTCTGCCCTCCCCAGAGTATCACCTTGACTTGGCTTTTCTCTTCTGAGTTGATGACTCAAATGCATTCCGTGATGTAAACCAAAGAAAATATCCAGGTCAAACATGTCGTATGTCATGAGAACCAAACCCACCTCTCTCGAGGGACATAGAAGGTGAGAATTAAGTGTTTTTTTTTTTTTTTTTTTTGTGAAGCCGCTAAGAGGTTGGTGTTGTTTGCTAGTACAATAAAATCTTGTCTCCTCTGACCAAAGATATCAGAAGCTAAAGGATTTAATACACATGTTATAATTGGCAAATAATCGATATCTGATCCTAGGTGGGCCAGAGAAAGCTGATGAGGCCTATCTCCATGGGAGGGTTTGGGATTGTAGCATCTGGGTTTCACATCTAACTGGGAGTTTTACCTGGTGAAGGCTGATGGATTTAGGACCAGAATCATGAATAGGAATTCACCTGTGCCAAGAGAAATGGTATTTAGTACTGTCTAAAGAATAAAATCCAAGTGAAACTGGGGAAGTAGCTGGAAAATATCTCAAAGGGTCACAGGTCGGAAGGAAGGGGTTGTAGGGTAGGCTGAGATCATGAATGGTCAGAGCTAAGGCCTGGAACCACGGCCGGGATCCTCTATCATAGGGCACCCTGGTTTGGGTGCAGGTCTGGTGGGACAGTGCTTCACTGAGCCACGGTTTCCTCTTCTTGTGAAATGGGGACAACCAACATCCTCGACCTCAACCCACATCCATTTCCTATTTAGTGCTGAACCAAGTGTGGGAGAAAACAAAGGGTAACACAGCACAAATGTGCAAGATTTGCTTACAAGACAAATACCAGGGGCACCTGGGTGGCTCAGTGGGTTAAAGCCTCTGCCTTTGGCTCAGGTCATGATCCCAGGGTCCTGGGATTGAGCCCCACATTGGGCTCTCTGCTCAGCAGGGAACCTGCTTCCATTCTTCTCTCTCTGCCTGCCTCTCTTCCTACTTGTGATCTCTATCTGTCAAATAAATAAATAAAATCTTAAAAAAAAAAAGACAAATTCCAGCTGAACTTTAACCTTAAACAGATGATACAATCTTCCCAGACAGCTACAGGACAGTTTTCTCATCATGCAAGCAAATACAAAAAATTGTTCCAGCTGCTCCAAATCCTATCCAGGTTTGTAGCCAGGCAGAGTTTAAGGGTTGCTCTAAATCTATTCCCTTTCTGTTAGAATCTTACACTCTCAGCCTGGATTCTCCATGCTGAGGGCTCCTTTGAGGAGCCAGGAACAAAAGATGATTTGTAGTTGGGTATAGGACAGTCAAAGGTTGATTGTTAATTCAAGTGAGAGCCGATGATTGGCTGCAAAGCACAAGCCAAGGACACCTGTTCCCACCTACCTGTTCCAGCAAGTATGTTATTATATACGAGTATATAATTATTATACAAGTCCTCAATAAATATGAGCTGGTTATTATATTTGCACATTATTACACCAATATAATAACATCCACATTATTATTATATGTTAGGATTAGCATTAGTGTACTGTGTAATTATAATAATGTATACAATATATTATTATATATAATAATACACAAGCATAATAATTAACTCACATTTATTGAGGACTTAAAATGGGCCAAATATTGTTCAAAAATACTTTCAACTTTCAATTCTCTCACAGCCCATCATGTGAGGGAATTGCCATTATACTCGATTTACAGATGAAGATACTGAAGCAGGAACACACACAGTGTCGTGCAGCTGGTAGGGGGGGAAGAAACAGATGAACCCGAGCACTTTGTTCCAGAGCCAGGATTTGGTACCCTGTGGATCCTCCCCTCTCTCTGTCCATGTGTGTGTTGGAGAACCAGCCCCCTTCTCAGACTTTGGAGAGCACCAGATTCACTAGGAAGCATTACAAAATGCTGACATCTAGACCTAGCTCTGTGTATGGAAAGCACAGGTCTCGCATCTAGGCATTTCACCGGCTTCTTTAGAAGTAATGTCATCTGGCTGTCACCTTCCCCCAATCCTGCCCCCTCTCTTCATTTCACATGCCATGCGTATGCCACCTGTTGTCTTGGGGCTTTTTGTGTTGGCATAAATAAGCCATTTTCTAATTGAATGCATGAGTATGTGAGTTGCTACACTTTTATGGACTTCATCTACTTATTTTTGTTTTACTTTAATCACACTTCTAAATAGTGTTTCTGGGTCAAAGAGGAACATCAAAATTATTAGGATGTGGGTGTTCACATTGTAAACCCTGATGCCCCTATGTCTAAAGCTGCTGTTCATTCCATCACACATGCATCACTAACTTAAAAAAGCTGTTAGCCTTAATTTTTAAAATGCATTTAAAAAAAGGCTAGTATACAGTATGTTAGGCCCAATTTGCCTTAATAATCATTTCATTACACTGATACCTTATATATTTTTTAAATGTTTTAAGTTCAATTTAGTGAACGTATACTGTACTATTAGTTTTAGAGATATAATTTAGTGATTCATCAATTGCATATAATGCCCAGTGCTCATTACATCACATCTCCTCCGTAATGGCCATCCCACAGTTACCCCATCCCCCCACTCCCTTCCCCTCCAGCAACTCTCAGTTTGTTCCTTAGAGTTAAGAGTCTCTTATGGTGGGGCACCTGGGTGGCTCAGTGGGTTAAAGCCTCTGCCTTCAGCTCAGGTCATGATCCCAGTGTCCTTGGATCAAGCCCCACATCACGCTCTCTGCTCAGCCAGGAACCTGCTTCCCCCCACCCCCCTCCCTCTGCCTGCCTCTCTGCCTACTTGTGATCTCTGTCAAATAAGTACAATATTAAAAAAAAAAAGAGTCTCTTACGGTTTTCCTCCCTCTCTGTTTTTGTCTTATTTGATTTTTCCCTCCCTTCTCCTATATTCATGAGTTTTGTTTCTTAAATATCTCATATTTTTTTTTAAGTCACATATATATCAGGCCCAAGGACCTAGAAGGTAGCTCAGGCAGAAACCTTTGAGTAACAAAGCAAATTTCACATTGGCAACAGCCTTTCACCATGAACACCTCCCTCAGTCCCTCAATCAACTGTCCTTGATGTTTGTTACATCTCTTATATCTAAGAGTCTGAGACAAATTTTCTAATAAAAACAAATAAATCTGGACTTTCTTCTTTAAAAACCTAGTTTGGCATGCCGGGTCTAAGTGAGTCTTCAAGCATGGTTAGCATATATTTTTCTCTGGATATCAAAGTGAAGTCAAGGAATTTATTATTGCTGTCAAGGGAATTTTTTTTTCCCAATTATGTAATCTTAGTTTCATTCTCTTCCTTTCAGAAAATTCACACATCTCATTTAAAGTCCACTGGATACATTGTAATTTCTTCAAACTTTCAATACATTTTTATTTTTTTGTTTACTTTTTATTTTTTAATTCTTTCATTAAATTCTATTAGCCAAAATATAGTACATCTCCAGTGCTCAGTGACTCATCAGCTGTGTACAACACCCAGTCTCATCACATTACATGCCCTCCTTAATAACAATCACCTGGTTACCCCATCCACCCACCCACCTCCTTTTCCACAACCCTCAGTTTATTTCCTGGGGTCAAGAGTCTCTCATGTTTTGTTTCCCTCTCTGATTTCTTCCTATTCAGACTTCCCACCCTCCCTCTATGATCCTCTGTGCTATTCCTTATATTTCATATATGAATGAAACCACATAATTGTCTTTTTCTGATTGACTTATTTCACTTGGCATAATACCCTAGAGTTCCATTCATGTTGATGTACACGGTAGATATCCATCTTTTCTGATGGCTGAGTAATACTCCTTTGTATATATGGACCATACCTTCTTTATCTATTCATCTGTTTAGGGACATCATGGCTCCTTCCACAATTTGGCTTATAAATTTAATTTTTTAAATTTTTATTTATTTATTTGACAGAGAGAGAGAGATCACAAGTAGACATAGAGGCAGGCAGATAGAAGGAGAAGCAGGCCCCCTGCTGAGCAGAGAGCCCGATGTGGGGCTCAATCCCAGGACCCTGAGATCATGACCTGAGCTAAAGGCAGAGGCTTAACCTACTGAGCCACCCAGGTGCCCCTGCCTTGTAAATTGCAAATTAGAATATCTTTCACTGGGCATCCTGACCCTGAGCTATTGTGATTCTAACTTTTTTGTTTGTTTGCTTCCAACCTACCCAATGCCTGGAAAGCCTATATATATATTATCACTTATCCTCGCAAATCCCCATTTGGTACATTAGAAAACTGAGATTAACCATCTTTTTTTTTAAACTATTAAATGATTGTGTCTATTGGGGTTCTACTAGGAGAGTGGAAACAGCACGGAAGATTGCAAACAGTCTGGAACACTTTGCAAACAAATGGTTTATAGCATCTGAGCCAGTTTCACCTGATTAGGGCAGGCCCACCAGTGGCAATCTCCTTTTTGGTGAACTTGAAAATCAACTGATGAGGGACTTTAAGCACTTCTGAAATGTCCCTTTACATTAGCATGTAGGCGAGTCTATGTTTAAGTACTTGGGGATTGTAGCTAAGTTGGTACATCAAAAAGTCATCAGAGTAATGAAGTTGCTCATATGCTGTTAAAAAAAAAGTATAAATACTATCATACTGCTCACCTATTACAAGGTGGTCTCCAGCCTTTATCTCCACAGAGAAAACACTTAAAAAACATTATGCACTATCTTTTCACCATCAGTGAATCACTGTAGAAATGATTTTGAAGATTGGGGTAGAAGTACAGATGGAGCCCATCAAAATTGATAAGTTTTTTGAGTTAGTTGAGAAAAACAGCTGAGGGTAGCATCACTCCCCTAAAGTATTGGCAAAAGAGAAACACAGAGCCTCTGAAAGCTAAGTCTGATGCGGTCTTAGAGGAAAATCTACCATTTCATGGGTAGTGATTGAGCTGGAGGAAAAATACCTATCAGGGGCTCTTTTCTCCTATAGGATTTAATGTCTATTTCCACAAGTCCAGTAATCACATCCAGTTTCCTATTTTATATGAGTAATTTATCTATTATCCCCCTGACTGCACATCCCTCAGGGCCCTGCCCATCCTATGTTACCCACAAGCAATATGTATTTGTTTTGAACTCAAACCACCTTAGGTATACATTCTCCTACAAATAGATCAAAAACAACATACGAGAATTTCCAGGGGCTGAAAAGGACTCATCCCAGCGCCAAAGTAAAGATGAAGGCAGAAAACTGACAACAATAAGAGACAAGAATTTCTAACAGTAACAGGAAAAATAATAATATTAAAAACATCAATAATGCAACACAATTTAGGTCAGGCCTGGCCAATTCTGCCATCCATGGCCGTAACCAGCACCGTCCTTATGTCCTGGTAAAGCAAGAATTCATCTGGAGGATCATTAATCAGACCATCAGGGGTGGTGTATATGTGTTTAGGGTCACATATTTAAATGCATTTAGGGTTTTGAAAGTTTCTGAAGGTTACTGGAGGGGCGGTGGGTGGTGGGATGCAGTAATTGGGGGATGGGCATTAAGAAGTTCATTTATTTGTGGAGCATAACAAATAGCATGGAGGACATGGGAAGTTAGGAGAACGGAGTTGGGGGAAATTGGAGGGGGAGGTGAACAATGAGAGACTATGGACTCTGAAAAACAATCTGAAGGATTTGAAGAGGTGGGGTGTCAGGAGGTTGGGGGAACCAGGTGGTGGGTATTAGAGAGGGCACGGATTGCATGGAGCACTGGGTGCGGTACAAAAACAATGAATACTGTTATGCTGAAAATAAATTTAAAAAATGATTAAAAATATATATATATATATATATATATATATATATATATATATAAAAAGAATGGCACTTGTAATGACTGGTGGGTGTTATATGCAACTGGTGAATCACTAAATTTTACCCCTGAAATTAATACTACACTAAATGTTAACCAACTTGAATTTAATTAAAATCCTGAAGTAGGGGAGAAATTGTTCAGCAAGTGTAATTTCCTTATCTGAAAAGAAGTTACATCATTTCCACAATGATGCCAGATAAATAGCACCATCCATATACTTGAGATCCTCCTCACACCATCTGTTGGGATTAGAATATATCCACTGGGAACTACTCAAAAGGTTGGTATCCATTGCAGAAAGACCACAGATAAGAAATGAAATATTAAAAAAAGGAAGGAGGAATCCCACTGTGCATGTGTAGGAGGGGGTCAGATCACAGGAGGTGATGTGATATGCAAGTTTGGGGTACAGAATTTGGGAGATAAAGACCTTGAGTTTGAATCCTTATTCTAAAAGCATTTGTGTAGTCTCAGGAAAATCATATGATTTCTATATGCCTTGGTGTGGCCATTTAAAACAGTGGGCTAAGAATCCCTATCCACGGAATTTTATAATAGGTATTAATTACTCAAAATATGCCAAGTACTAGTCACAGTGGCAAAGCATTATGTAGGCTCTGTCAACATTTGCAATTATTATCTCCCCAGTTTGGGGGAACTTAGGAACTAAGTCAGAAGACTTTGAGCAGAAGCTTGGGGTGCCTGAGTGGCTCAGTGGGTTAAAGCCTCTGCCTTCGGCTCAGGTCATGATCCCAAGGTTCTGGGATCAAGCCCCGCATCGGGCTCTCTGCTCGGCGGGGATCCTGCTTCCTCCTCTCTCTCTGCCTGGCTCTCTGCCCACTTGTGATCTCTGTGTGTCAAATAATAAATAAAATCTTAAAAAAAAAAAAAAGACCTTGAGCAGAAGCTAGGAGATTTCTTGGACCTCCAGTGGGGGAATGTATACAAAGGAACATGCTTAAAAGCCCTAGCTACTCTAGAACCTGATCCTCTGAAGCAAAGTGCTGGCCTGGAAACAAGCTTCCTTCAGAGCAGGCAGAAGGGTTGCTGGTGACAGGGTGCCTGCCCCCTGGCGTCCTATGAATCTGCTCATTGAAATGACATTGGAGTTCTATACAAAATGGGAGCTCTCTGAAGCCTGTCTCCTTCCATAAGAGAATGTGCCAATGAGCCTGCCCTCTTGTGTGTAACCTGGTGGAGCTTAATCATTGCTCCTGGGAGGCATAATTATGAGTCCAACAGGAAGCACCATCAGTAGGGAGGGAGGCCCTGATGCATGGGCCCTTTTGGGTGAGCTGTGGAAGTGGATGGGGCCCAGAGGCGCCCCCAAGAACCCTGTTGGCCTCTGGCCATTCTCAAGGAGGGAAGGGAGGGGAAGCATTTCTGTATCACTCAAAGGCTGCTGCCAGGAGCATTGTCCTGTGGGAAGGAGGTGGGCAGGGCACCTCTGAGGTGGACTGGAAGGACCAGCCCCCAAACAACAGCACCTGAAGGAAACTCTGTGACAGCTTCTTCACATGCCTTGAACTCATGTTCTGGGGCTCCCAAAGACTTTTGCTTTTGCTTCTCTGAAAGTCATTTTTTCGTTCCTAAACTAAACTCAGCTGTGTATTTCAAGGCCCAAACAACAAAGTAGTCTATGTTTAGGTGAAACTGTAGCTGATAGCAGGGATGACGGGTCCCTTGGTGAGCTAGCAAACAAAACAGATCCTATAAACCCAGACGTGGTGAGGCCGGTAAAAGAAAAGGCCACGGGAACCCGGATGACAGAGACATATGCACATAGATGACGGTGTTGAGAAATCATTGAACTTTAGGATCGAAAGGTGTTCTTTTAAACATTCCAACATTCTTGTATTCTAACTCCTTTGTAATGTGCCTGTCAAATAACTTTCCAGCCTTGGGTTACAAATTTTTGCAGAGACAGAGAGCTTATTGCTCCACAAGACAGCTCAAAAAGTTGGAAGCTTTCTTTAAGTGAAGCCAAAATCTTAATCCCTGAGGTTTGCAGTCCCCAGCTTGCATTCTGTCTCTACATTAGTTCTACTTGGAACACACCCAGAATTTCCCATGAATGGGATTAGTGCCCTTATAAAAGGACTCCAGAGAGCTTTCTTTGCCTCCCTTTACCATCGAGAACACAATAAGAAGTTAGCAGCTGGGGCGCCTGGGTGGCTCAGTGGGTTAAACCTCCGCCTTTGGCTTAGGTCATGATCTCAGGGTGCCGGGATTGAGCCCCTCAGGGGGCTCTCTGCTTAGCGGGGAGCCTGCTTCCTCCTCTGTCTCTCTGTCTGCCTCTCTGCCTACTTGTGATCTCTGTCTGTCAAATAAATAAATAAAATCTTAAAAAGAAGAAGAAGAAGAAGAAAAAGAAGAGGAAGGAGAAGGAGGAGAAGAAGAAGGAGAAGGAGAAGTAAGAAGAAGAAGGAGGAGGAGGAGGAGGAGGAGAAGGAGAAGAAATTAGCAGTCTGCAACCTGAAGGCAGGTGCTCACCAGAGCCAAAACCTGCTGGTTACACTGATCTCGGACACCCAGCCTCCAGAACTGTAAGAAATAAACATCTGTGGTTTATAAACCACCCAGTTTATGGGATTTTTGTTATAGCAACCCAGAGTCCTAACACAACCCATGGTCCTGGATAAGTCGGCAAAAGTCTCCATTCACGTTTAAGGTGTGGATCAAATGTTTTCTAGACCCTCTCTCCAAGTTTTAAGGAACATACCTGCCTAGCTCCTGGGGAAGGAGGGGTGGTTCAGAAGACACTGCAGGTGTGAGAGCAGAGAAAGAGGTGAAGGCAGAGAGTAGAGAAAGAACATATAGAGACAGGGTTCTTACCTCACAAATACTAAGAGGTTGCAATAGTTTCTTCAAATCAATTTAAACCTTACTGGGAACCCCTCTTGGGCTTGAAAGAGGGTACAAATTTTAATCTGTCATTCCTGAGGCTCCTTTATGCTCCCAGGTCAAAGAGAGGATGTGTGCTTTTGTTTCTATTCAAAGGCTGAAGCTAGCAAAGGAGGCTAACTTCAGACAATTCTGCTTTTAGTCTTGCAGCACCAACTGCCTCTAAATAAAGAGTGGCCCAAGGGCTTAAATTAAGGTGAGAAAAACACAACAAGAACAAGGAATAAAACACAAGTTAATATCCCAGGAAAATCTTACATTGAAATTATAAACTAGTTGTGTTGGAGAGCAGTTGGCACTCCAGAGAATTGTTAATTGTGGTCCTAATGGGCTTCTCTGAAGGTTTGGGGTCCAAGGGTCTTTACACATCTACAGTTTGCCTCTTTTTTTTTTTTTCCCTCTTCTCATGGAATCTTTCCTCTTTTTTTGACTTAGTGTTGGGAATGCCTGATTTTCCCTGCACCTTACTCTGTGTGCATGTTTCGCAGGGGGCGGGGGGGAATGGGGAGCTGGGGAGGTGGTGCTTGAGCCTTCCTGGAAGAATAGCACACATAATAGTTGCAGGTCGTTCAAGGACATGCTAAGCTTTCTTCTGTCCAAGGTAGAAGTCTGTAGGCTGGAGTGTTGGCCCATCATTCCTCCAATTACATATGCAATGCATCTCTTTGCCTCCATTTCTTCACAAACTCCAGGACCTCCTTTCTTCTCCAAGGAACCTCTTTATTTCTGCTTCAGCCAGGAGAATTTTTTATGTGTCTCTCCGGTCAGTGAAGCCTTGTAGGTGACATCAGTATTTCACTGGTTTCAAATCTTGGGTTCTTTTTCTTCCACTGTGATACAACTAACTCCATTATCATAAACTTGGAGATTCAAGGAATTCTTAGAGACAGCAGTTCCAGCAAGACTGACAATGTGTAGATGAATATAAGCTCTTCCATCTAAGCAAAGATAGAGTAACAAAAATGGAGAAACCAAACATTTCCATCTTGGGTGTTAATCATAAGATGTTGAACACTAGAACACGTTTTGAAGAAGTAAATAATTTTATGATGCTGTTATGTATTTTACCAAATAAAACTCTTTGCTAAAAGCCAAAAAAAGAAAAAAAAGAAAGAAAGAAAGAAAAGAAAAGAAAAAGAAAAAGAAAAGTAGTGCAAGTGTACTCTTGGCATGATTCCAATCAGGATAATTACTGTGTTATCTCTGCTGAGAAATATGAAATTATATGGGAACAATAAATTGTTCAGCTATCTTGGAGAATTCAGTTGGGTCCATCAGAAGTAAAAGAGAACCTACAGTCCTCTGGATATATTGGAAAATGAAATATAGATATATATTTTGCTACATTCTGAAAGAAATCTTATCCATTAGATGGAATATTGTTATTCTGGAAGAACTTAAATTATTATTTTGGTCATGGAGATCCCAAATGAGAGGTTGATAAGACATAGTCTTGGAGTAATAGTTTTAGAAAAGAGCAAGAGTACTAATTTCCTCTTATTTTCCAAAGAGAATAAAGCTAGCTCATTAGTTAAGTCTAAGATGAATTGTGAGCTTAACCATTTTCTCTTCCCTTTCTGTGACCTCATTTTATTAGCCAACCAAGAGTTCTAGACCAGGGGAGACCTCAGGTCTCTTCCAGGCCCAATATCCACAGAATGAAGTATGTATTAATGATTGTCCTTGGAAGGTGGGGTCCTTACAGGAAATAATCATGTGGCCACTTCATCTACCCTAGCTGGAAGTTGAGGAGAAGTTGTGCTTGGAACATCTCATAAAGAAAATACCTGGAACCATCCTTTCTGAATTCTCCAGACACTAAATAATTATTTCTAATTTTTCAGAACTATTTTTAGATTTGATTAGACCTATAACAGCATAGGGCCAGACTTCTGAAGGTGGGGATTTTGCATTGATGGAGCACCATAGGAATGCTTCAGGAATGTGTAATGTATGTCCACCTACATATATAAATATGGATATGTGCATGGAATTATACACCTATTCCTTCCCATTCATGAGAAATAAACACATGGATTTCATCAGATTTTTAAAAATATTTTTATTTAAATTAATCTAGTTAACATATACTGTATTATTAGTTTCAGGGATGAAATGTAGTGATTTATCAGTTACATATAACACTCAGTGCTCATTACATCAAGTGCCCTCCTTAATGCCCATCACCCAATTACCCCATCCTACCATCCACCTCTCCTCCAGCAGCCCTCAGTTTGCTTCCCAGAGTTAAGAGTCTTTTATGGTTTGCCTTCGTCTCTGTTGAAAAAAAAATAAATCAGATTTTTAAGGGCACCCTGAGCATTCAGAATATTTCAGAAGAGTTACTTTTCTTATGGAAGTTTCATGCCATTGACTGAATTATGTCTCTCAAGTTCATAGGTTGAAATCCTAACCCCAATGTGATGGGACTTGGAGGCAGAGCCTTGGGGAGGTGATTAGGGTTAGTTGAGGTCCTGGGGCCCCCACGATGGGATTAGGACCCACACAAGAAGAGACACCCAAGAGTTTGCTTTCTCTGTCTCTCTGTTATGGTCATGTGAGGATATAGCCAGAAGACAGTTGTCTACAAACCAGGAGGAAGGCCCTCACTGGGGAATGAAATCTGTCAGCACGTTGATCTAGACTTTCCAGATCTGTGGAATCTGCCAGAAAATAAATTTCTGTTACATAAACTCCCAGTCTAAGATTTTTATTTTTCAACTCTGACTAATACAGTATAAAATATTGAAATCATGAGACCTTCATTTTAGGCCATTTTCTCTCACTGACTATATCTAGAATCTTAAATATAAAAATATGATTTCCTCTGACAGATGGAAACAGTATAACTTTGAAGGTGCAAATTCTACTTATATTTTCCATATAATTTTGAAATTGAGTGCCATAAAATTTTTAGTTTTTTTTCTTTCCTTTTACTTTTTTTTAATTCAAATTTAATTAGCCAATATATAGTACATCATTAGTTTCTGGTTGTGATCAATGACTCATCAGTTGCATATAACAACCAGTGATCATCAGATCATATGCCCTCCTTAATGCCCATAACTCAACTACCCCATCCCCCCACCCACCCCCTCTTCAGCAACCATGTTTGTTTCTTAGAATTAGAATTTCTCATGGGTTTTCTCCCTCTCTGGTGACTTCTTATTCTGTTTTCCCTCCCTTCCCCTGTGATGTTTCTTATGCTCCACATATGAGTGAAACCATATGATAATTGTCTTTCTCTGATTGACTTATTTTGCTCAGCACAATACCTTCCAGCTCTATCCATATTTATGTAAATGGTAAGTATCCATCCCTTCTGACGGCTGAGTAATATTCCATTGCATATATGAACCACTTCTTCTTCATCTATTGATCTGTTAAAGGGCATCTCGGCTATTGCCACAGTTTGGCTATTGTGGACATTGCTGCTATAAACATTGCAGTGTAGATTCCCCTTCTGATTGATACATTTGTGGTAAATGTATTTAAACACCCAGTAGTACAATTGCTGGGTCTTAGGGCAGCTCTGTTTTTAATGTCTTGAGGAACCTCCATACTATTTTCCAGAATGGCTTTACCAGTTTGCATTCCAAACCAATGGGGTAAGAGGCTTCCCCTTTCTCTGGATCTTTACCAACATTTTTTTTTTCCTGTCTTGTTAATTTTATCTATTCTGACTGGTGTGAGGTGGTATCTCATTGTGGTTTTGATTTGTATTTCCCTGACGACAAGTGATGTGGAGCATTTTTTCATGTGTCTGTTGGCCATTTGTATGTATTCTTTGGAGAAGGGTCTGTTCATGTCTTCTGCCCATTTCTTGACTGGATTATTTGTTTTTTGGGTCTTGAATTTAAGAAGTTATTTATAGAGCTTGGATACTAAGCCTATATCTGATATATCATTTGCAAATATCTTCTCCCATTCTGTAGGTTGTCCTTTAATTTTTTTACTGTTTCCTTTGCTGTACATAAGCTTTTTATCTTGATGAAGTCCCAATAGTTCATCTTTGCTTTTGTCTCTGAGACATGTCTTTAGAAGTCTTGAGACATGTCTTGTCTTTGAGACATGTCTTGCAAGATGTTGCTGTGGCCAAGGTCAAAGAAGTTGCTGCCTGTGTTCTCCTCTAGAGTTTTGATGGATTCCTGTCTAATATTGAGGTCTTTCATACATTTTGAACTTATTTTTGTGTATAGTGTAAGAAAATGATCCAGTTTTATCTTCTATATATGGCTGTCTAATTTTCCCAGCACAATGTATTGAAAAGACAGTCCTTTTTCTATTGCATATTCTTTGTTGCTTTGTCAAGATTAGTTGACCATAGAGTTAAGGGTCCATTTCTGGAGCCTCTATTCTGTTTCATTAATCTATGTGTCTGTTTTGTGCCAATACCATACTGTCTTGATGATTACAGCTTTGTAATATAGCTTGAAGTCTGGCACTGTGATGCCACCAGCTTTGGTTTCCTTTTTTTTTTTTTTTTTTTTTTTTTTTTTTTTCTGGACAAAATGACTAGAAGGAGGAATTCACAACAAAAGAAAGAACCAGAAATAATACTCTCTGTAATAGATCTAATTAATATGGATATGAGTAAAATGTCCTTTTACTTTATAGATGGAGAAACTGAAGGTCTCCTAGCTAGCTAATGGAGTAACTGGCTGCGGAGTATAAATGCCCACCCACCATACTTCAGCTACTTAAAAGCAAAGAGTTGAGAGCTTATGGTCTATAGTATCTAACACTGATACAATGTGTAAACATATCATATAATTTCAGGCTCATGGAATAAAACATGTAAAATTAAAATTATGTCAATTTTATCTTTTTTAATATTTTATTTATTTATTTGACAGACGGAGATCACAAGTAGGCAGAGAGGCAGTCAGAGAGAGAGGAAGGGAAGCAGGCTCCCCGCCGAGCAGAGAGCCTGATTCGGGGCTCGATCTCAGGACCCTGGGATCATGACCTGAGCCGAAGGCAGAGGCTTTAACCCACTGAGACACCCAGGTGCCCCAAAATTATGTCAATTTTAAATAAGGATAAGTATTACTTGTCATTTGTAATTTCTGCCTAGGAAAATCCATTGGGATTAAAAACAAACAAACAAACAAAAAACACTATAGTCATTATATTACCAATGAAAGATCTGACTCTGAGGAGAATCTCAGGAAATCATACAGTCTCATGACTAGTAAGATGTAGAGGCTGTACTATATGTTGGATAATTGAATTGAATTTTTTTTAAAGTAAAGGCTGTGAACTTTCATACTGCAAAATCTCAACTTTCCAGCTTGAAAAAGTGTCCTTTACTTGGCACCAGTTTAAGTGATTTTCTAGAATTAAAATGAAATTCTAAATTAGGTTAGTTTTATGATATGAATTGAGTTCACCTTTTGTTTACCTACTCACATAACTTACATATTAGTTTCTCCTTGTATATCTTAAATAACTCACAGCATATAAAATAGAAATAATTTCTTCTTTTGTTATTGTCCCACTCAGGTTTCCAGTTCCCTTAGTCACTTTCACTTATGTGTATATTGCAAAAAATAATAATAAAAATAGGCAAATAAATAAATAAATAAGTCATTCATAAATATTTATGGAATGTCCCCTGTGTGCTGGAATAAAGGATGCTTGCATTTCCATTTTGTTTCGTTTCATACTGGAGGTACAATGACAGGAACCAACTACAGAGCCTCTATCTCCAAAGACTTAGCATCAAGGAAAACCAACAAATAAACTGACAATTACAATACAACACACTTTATTCATCCCTAGAATTTTAGGATACCTCACTACATATAACTTTCTTATAATATTAAGTCATGCATTGCTGTATTACTCTTCTAATTTGTGCGTAATATTTTTCTGTTATTTTTGTGATTAAATTTGTCAAATATCTTTTCAGAAGGAGATTCAGCTCTTGAAGCTGTTTTGCAGTTGGGGTTTCCACTATATAAGTAATCTGCCTTTTTCTCCTTTTCCCTCTGTACTACATTACTTAGGGTTTAGTGTTATTGTCTTGCTTTTTAGTATGCTTTCCTTCAATTATTTTCAGTCGATGTGTTTATTTTTATAAATGACTGGTTGGTGCTGACTGAAGACAATTTCTAAGACAAAGAATGTTTTCTCTTTAGGCTCCCAGGCAAATGATATTGGAAAAGACATAAAGCAAGAGAAAGGACATTTCTGCCTGTTCATAAGCATCTGCTTCTCCTCCCATATTTAGAGAACATTTTTCCAACAGGCAGTTGGGTCCTGAGAACTCTTCCAGTTGGGTTCTGGAAAGCATAATTTTTGGCACCATCCAGTGGGCTGGGTTCTAATTCTGATTATGCTTTCTATGTAAGAGAGGAATTCCTTGGCCAAACTGCCTAACCTCCTTCATGTTTATTTCTGCATCAGTAAAAATTGAGGTTCATGGGCACCTGGGTGATTCAGTTGGTTAAGTGTCTCCTTTCCACTCAGGTCATAAACTTGGAGCCCTGTGATCGAGCCCCAAGACAGACTCTGCTCAGTGAAAAGTCTGCTTCTTCCTCTCACTCTCCCTCTGTGCTCTCTTTCTTTCTCTCTCCCCCAAATAAATAAATAAAATCTTTGAAAGAAAAAGAAAAATAAAAAGAAAATGGAAGTTCATTACCCTAACCTTAGAAGAATGACATCATATATTTGGAAGGGTAAAAACTTTGTCCACAAACCCAGGCATATAAACCCTACTTTCTTTAAATCAAATTAAATGTGACCCCCTCAACCAGTTTGGTGGAAAATTTAATCTCAGTGTTGACCTACCATCTACTGGGTGTATTCTTGAAGTCTGGAGGTTTAAGTGGCCCTTAGAAGAAGAAGTCATGGGTCGCCTGGGTGGCTCAGTGTGTTAAAGCCTCTGCCTTCAGCTCAGGTCATGATTTCAGGGTCCTGGAATTGAGCTCCACATCGGGCTCTCTGCTCAGCAGTGGGCCTGCTTCCCCCTCTCTCTCTGCCTGCCTCTCTACCTACTTGTGATCTATCTCTCTCTCTGTCAAATAAATAAATAAAATCTTAAAAAAAAGAAGAAGAAGAAGAAGAAGAAGGAGTCATGGCCTCTGACCTTCAGCCCATCCTGGTTGCAATGCCTTCCTCATTGTTTTCACTCTGTGTGGCTCCTGGAATTCTGATGAGTTCTCTGGAAATCCAGGTAGTTGCTAAGGTTTAGTTGATGGACATGCTCATCCTTGTCGGATAAGGGCTGCTGCAGACCACAGCTGGCCATAATGGCGGGGGGCAGTGGATGATAATGGAGGGACCATCATGGAGGGATGGTGATCTCTATCTCCGGGGTGGCTGTCTCCTTTCCAGGCTCACAAAATTTCTTCTCCTTGTTTTTTTCTACTTTCTCTTCCCCACTTTCCCTCCTTGCTCCTAAACTTTCAGCTTTTTCCCCACTTCTCCTCCACATGGAGGATTTTCAATGAACCCACACCTTTACAGAGGACAAAAAGTGATATTAATTTCTGGGAATTTCTGTTCTTTTTGT
Source organism: Lutra lutra (assembly GCF_902655055.1). Classification (NCBI taxonomy): domain Eukaryota; kingdom Metazoa; phylum Chordata; class Mammalia; order Carnivora; family Mustelidae; genus Lutra; species Lutra lutra. The sequence goes on along the minus strand of NC_062279.1, from coordinate 148,214,127 downwards.
TTTAAGATTTTATTTATTTATTTGAGAGAGAGGCAGTGAGAGAGAGCATAAGCGAGGAGAAGGTCAGAGGGAGAAGCAGACTCCCTGTGGAGCTGGGAGCCCGAAGTGGGACTCGATCCCAGAACTCCGGGATCATGACCTGAGCCGAAGGCAGTTGTCCAACCAACTGAGCGACCCAGGCATCCCTGGGAATTTCTGTTCTTATATGGAAAAAAAAAAATTCTTGTGCCAAGGATACTGATGGCTTATCCACACTTTGAATTGGGGTCCACAGAAATGAAGGAAAAACAAACATCAGTGAAAATATTTTAATCATCTCCCTTGGCACCCATAAAGTTCTGGCCACTCAAAAATACATGAATATCAGGACACCTGGGTAGCTTAGTCAGTTAAGTGTCTGCCTTCAGCTCAGGTCATGATCTCAGGGTCCCTGGAATGAGTCCCACATCAGGCTTCTTGTTCAGCAGGGACCCTGCTTTCCCTTTCCACCTCCTTCTCCCTCTGCTGCTGCTCCCCTTCCTTGTGCTTGCTCTAACAAATAAATAAATAAAATATTTTTCAAAAAAAGTACATGAGTATCCCTTCCTAAAAGAGAGAGAGAGAGAGAGAGAGAGGATTCAGTGACTCTGATTTGATGGTTACAGTGTTTTTGTTTGGGGCTATGAAATGTCATGGAGATGGATAGTGTTGATGGTTGCATAGTAATCTGAATGTACTTGATGCCACTGAACCAAACACTTAAAGATGGTTAGAATGGAAAATTTTATGTTTTGCATATTTCACCACAATAAAAAAATTCCATGATTCTTTAATCACATATAATAAAAAATAGCTCTTCAGATAATTGGTCAAGGTCCTTTAAATCCTGTCTCAAGTCACCTTTCTGAACATCTTCCCTGTATGTCCTTATATCCTCCAGTTTTTGCTGTGATGATGTCCTGCAAGATGAAGTCAACATTTCACTGACTTGCAACAACTAATGTTTACTTCTCACTCATATCAGGTTCTAGGGTTCTGTTCTAAGCTATGGGCTAGTTCAGGACAGCCTGAACTGTCTTCTCATTCCTAGACACAAGAGGAGAGTGAATCTTGAATGTGGCATTCTCAAGGTAGAGGGCAGGAATGCAAGGGAGCTGGTGGAATAGGGGAAGCCCCCAGTGACTCCGGGAGATTCTGCCTGAAAAACGGCACATCAGTGCTTCCTCCAATCTCACTGACCAAAGCACTGGGTACAATCACAAACCCAACAATCACAGGGCAGGGAAATTTCACTCCCCACCCCACCGGTAGGAAAGGATAAGTTATTATTTACAACAGTACAATATACTTCAGTCCACACTTTGAGTCAAAGGCAGTCACTTCCTTTCCTTCCAAAAACAAAAGATGCAAACAAAAATTTCACCTAAAAGTGGCATCAGGATTTCCAGATACAGGTCTCATGATGGTTTCTATGCCAGACTTGAAGGTCTCTCCTCAATCAAGAGATCCATAAACTCAAAAGATAGGTACATTGGGAGGAAGTACATTGGGAGGAATAGAGACAGGATACCCACAATCAACATATTCATTTGTGAGGGGGAAGATTAACACACAGTAGACACCAGAGGGTAGCAATTTTTCAATTCTCCTAGGCATGCATTTTGAGGGTCCACTGTCTTAGAGTAGGGAGTGTGTGTTGATTAACCTCTGGTTCTTCTCTCTGACAGTAACTCATCAATTGCTTTTCTGGCTCCTAAATACAAACTCTGAGAAGTCTTTCTCTTTTCATTGTTCTATTTGACCACATCTAGAGAACACTGGAGATAATGCTTTTCTTGGGGTACTACATCTTTCTCAGCATGCTTCCTGATCATAAACAGGTGGGGTCTTGTGGTGTCAATCCTCCAGAATGTCCCCTAAAGATTCTGTCTGGCATTTATTCCTTCCACATTGCATCTGGGTCAGTCTATGTGACCAGTAGCATAGTGCAAAAGTGATGATGTGTCATTTCAAGACTCGGTCCTAAAAGGTATTGTAGCATTTGCCTTATTTTCTTGTATCACTCACTCTGAGAGGAACCTGCTCCCATGTCATGAAGACATACCAAGCAGCCTTATGGAGAAGCCTCCATGTGACAAGAAAATGTATCTTCCTGTCAATATCCCTGCAAATAAGACATCTTGGAAGAAGATCATTCAGCCCCACTCAAGCATTCAGCTGGCTATAACCAATTTCTGTATGGACCAGCTTTTACTATGAAAATGCTTCATAAACTTTATCCAAATTTTGGTGGGTTCCCATAGCAAATGCTCATTTCTTGGGGCAGTGTGCTTGTTGTTGTGTCTTCACAGAGAAGGTTTAAGTGTCCCATATGTCTTCTCAGTCAGGACCCAGGCTGAAGGAGTAAACTTTGTGCAAGATGTGTTGGTCCTAGTCAGGAACACAGAGGGTTGGTGGAAGCTCAAATAGCTCTCAAATCCTCTGCTCAGACCCTTCATTGACTAGAAGGTATATGAGCAAAGTTACACCTGCTTTCCTTCCTCTGGTTCAAGCATGTAATGGGGAAGGGGCTATAATACATCCACAGAGTGCAGGGCAGAGAGTAATTATTTGTTGACCACAGTTGAATATACCACAACCTTTACGCAGGATGTCTATGCCATGTGACAAAACACTACAAAACTTAATGGCTTAAAATTACAATACATTGTTATGCCCTATGTTCCTATGGATTGATTAGGCTCCTCCAGCTCCTGTGTGAGGTCTTTCATGCATGTCTCTGATGGCCACTGTGCCTAGACATCATTTGAAAGTGTCTTCACTCACACATCTGTGTGTATTCAGGGGTGGCTGGACATATCTCTCCTTTTACATAGTCTATTCATGGGGTTTCCTTACAGCATGGGGTTCTTTTTTTTTTTAAATTTAATTATAATTGACACACAATGTGACACGAGTTTTAGGTGTACAACACAGTATTCAACAAGTCTATACACCATGCTGTGTTCACCTATTACACTATTACAAAGACAGTGACTATATTCCCTATGCTGTACCTCTCAGCATGACTTATTTATTCCCCATGACTTATTTACTTCATGACTGGAAGCTTGTACCTCCCACTCTGCTTTGCCTGTTTCTCCCATCCCCCTGCCTTTTCCACTTTGACAACCATCGGTTTGTTTTCTGTAGTAATGTGTCATTTGGGCTTTTGTCTGTTTGTTCTTTTGTTTTGTTTTTTAGATTCTACAGAGAAGTGGAATCATGTGGTATTTGTCTTTCTCTGTCTGACCTACTTCATTCGGCATAATGCCTTCTAGGTCTGGCCACAGCATGGTGGTCTTAAGATAACCAGCTTTCTTGGGCACTTGGGTGGCACAGTTGGTTAAGTGTCCTACTCATGGTTTCAACTCAAGTCATGATCTCAGGCTTGTGAGATCAAGCCCCATATTGCTGGGATCTCCTTGAGATTATCTTTCCCTCTCCCTCTGCCTTCCAGCTCAAGGACTCTCCCTCTCTTTCTTTTTCTTTCTTTCTTTTTTTTAAGATTTTATTTATTTATTTGACAGGGAGAGAGAGATCATAAGTAGGCAGAGCAGCAGGCAGAGAGAGAGGGAAGCAGGCTCCTTGCTGAGCAGAGAGCCTGATACAGGGCTCGATTCCAAGACCCTGAAATCATGACCTGAGCTGAAGGCAGAGGATTAACCCACTGAGCCACCCAGGTTTCCTTGGGCTCTCTCTTTCCATCTCTCAAAATAAATAAATAAATCTTTTAAAAAAATGAAAGAAAGAAAGAAAAGATAGACTCCTTTTGTGATGGCTGGCTTCCCTCAGTCAAGCCTTCCAACAGACAGGTTGTGGAAGCTTCTAGTCTCCAGCAGCCCAGACCTGGAAAGTGACACAGTGGCATAGCCCTGTATTCTGTAAGTCAAATCATATCCTGCCCAGATTCACTAGAAGGGACTTACTGAGAGAAGAATCAAAGTATTAGTGGCCATCTTTACTCCTTTTGCCCACAGGTTGTTTTAAGGAGAAAAAAAAGAGACTGTAGTGGAACACAGAATTTGAATCTATATAGTGGAATGCTGATCAGCCAATACAAATAATGTTTCAAAATTATTTAATAGTGTGCAAAATGTTTCTGATGCAACAACTCTGGTTGAAAAAGTACAGACAGCAAAATAGCAGACACCATATGTTAAAAGCATTTATCTCTTGATTGTGGAATTAGGCTTAATTCTTACTTTAGATGGTTATCTTACCACAGGAGTTATTTATTTAGAGTACTGGGGATAATGAAGTGAGAGAAAATAAAAGCTCTATAAGAACAGACACTTTCTAGCTCTACAATGTAACTCTATTCAGCCATTGAAAATCATGATTTAAAACTATTTGAAGGGTAACAGTGTGTTTGCATTCTACTCGGGAGTGATAAAAAGGCAGATTACAAAATAAAACACATTCTGATTAAAAGTAGTTGACTGTGATGGTAGGATCCGGGTTGATTTATGTGTGTGCATGTGTGTGTGTGCTTTTATTTATTTTTCACATTTTGTATAAATAAGCTTATTTACTTTTTGTCAGAAAATCATGCTAAGTGTTGCTCTAAAGAATGCAAAGGAGGCCGAAGAATCCAAAATTAGATGCTATTTGAAATATCCTGGTATTGCATAGTGGGCTATATGTAATTCCCCTTTAAATTACCAAACATCATCGCTTAACATTTTCATTTTTAATCCTACCTTATCACTGTCCTAAAGGATGCTGTTCATTAACTCTAACACTGTAATGTCTGCAGGGAAAAAATGTAATGGGAACATTTCACATGATTCAATTTTGGCTACTAGTACAGAAAACCACACCCAGTGCTGACCCACACACGTCACAGAGGGAATGGAAGGAGCTGGAGACAAGCTTGTTCTACTTTGTCAAATGCAAGGCAGTAAATTACCAGGTGGTCACGCAGGCTTCCAAACCTTCTATGTCAGCAGACCCAGCAGCCTGACAGATGAAGCTCACTGCAGAACATCCCAGCCTAGGAACTCCTCTGAGGACCTGCAAACATCTGTCTCAACACAGCCAAGGCCCCTCAGCTGCCTCTGCAGGATCCAGAGCCTGCAGTGGGAGGGCTGGCCCTGTCCAGGTTTGTAGGGCTTTGCTTGTGACATTCCAGGGAGTCCCAGGGACAGGTGATTTTGGTTCTTAGCTAGCTTGTGGCTTTTGCCAATCTTCACTGGTTCTGACCAGCAGGGAGAAGTTGTGTGATGACTCCCCATGAAACCCAGAACTGACAGTGAGGCAGCCAGTACTCTCCATGGAAGGGAGCCCCAGAGGAGCCAGGGAATGTCTGCTTTTCTGAGCTGGGGACCCACCAAATAGCATCTACTTATTTAGCCTGAGTTCTCGACCCACTGAGAGAGAAACAAATCTTAAGTCAGGTAGAACAAAGCACTGCCTTGATTACAAATAAAGATCATCTTGGGGAATGAGATTGCATCTGTCTCAGAATGAGCTAGCCTCACTCGGAAGGCACAGGTCATTCTGGACCAGAACAGCTTCCCCCTGGAACAGGGCAAAAGCTGTCGCAGCCTGGGAAAACACTGAGAAGGTGTTCTCCCTACAGATACTCACCCCAAAAGGGAGTGGGGAGGAAGGGGAAGAACCGCACAGGCTGCCTCAAGGAGGACCAGACCCTACATTCTAGGTTTCCCCAGGGGAGGAAAAGCAGATGCTCAGCCCATGATCTCTGACCAGGGGGAAATGAGGAGGATGGTGCTGGGCTGGACGCACCTTGCTGCTCCTTCTGCAGTAGAATTAGGCCATTCCTCTTGATGAGAAGGGAACAGAGTATGAAGGGTCAGGGAGGGGCCAGAAGATTAGAGTCATGGCCCTTCCCACCTGTGGACTAGGACTGTGGGAGTGCAGAGGAAGCATTGTCATTCCCCAATGCTCAACGTGGCCTGAGGAGCAGTCAGGAAGGCATGATTCTACCCCATGGATGGGCCTCAGCTTCCTCCTCTGTGGTTGGGTCCTACACTGATGGAGCCAGGCACTGTATTAAACCCAACTGGGGTGAAAAGATGAGTCAACTCCAGTCTTTCACACTGAGGCACCAGGGAGGAGATGGCCAGGTAAACACTGGGGTCTCTAAAATCTCTTTAATCTTCTACAGTTCTGAGTTTTATAAGGCAGCCATCAGAATGTGAAAGAGCGGCCCCAAGTTAAGGAACAGAGGTAGATGCTCCTGAAAGCTCTGGCCCAAGAGACAGGTTTTAGCCCATGGATAGAAGCTTCAGTCTTAGATATGGAACTCTCAACTATTTCCCTTTGAAGATAGAACCAATGTCAAGGGTGTGCAGAAACTGCAGCTGTGCACAAAACTGAAAACCTAGACAAAGAGACAAGGTGTGGGAGTTGAGGGAAGAGGAGGGGACGGGGAACAGGAGCAGAAGCTACTAATTCTGAGAAGCACGTTGCTACTGACACAGGGAACTCTTCCCATTCAAGTTGCCAAATGAATTGATGTATAATTCATGATGCCACTCATAATAAGACTTTGTATAAAATCCTGTAAAGTCGTCCTCTGATTGCAAAATCTTAACTAGAGGTGGCTTGTGAGCATACAAACACCGGGACTGACCTAGCTTTCAGAGCTTCTTCCCTTGGAATCTATGAGTCAACTGAACCACAGTTCTTTCCTTCTCCTGTACAAGCAACGTGCTGTCTTTCTTCTGTATGTGCTGCAACTTGTCTCTGCCCAGAACCCTTCCTCCCGTCCCCTGCCCCCAACACTCCTTTTCCCTTGGTTTCTTCCATCCCTGCTTCACAGATCAGCTTAGATGATTCTTTTGGAAAGTGTCCCCGGAAATGAATGAGACCGAGGACCTCCTCTGCACTCCTCGCATCCTGTCCAGGTGCTCACGTGGTACTTCCCTCTCCTCTGTGTCCTTCACCAGCTTGTAAGCTCTGGGAGGATGGGGCCTGTCTGGTATATCCACCGCCGCACCTCAGAGCCTGAACAAAAGAATGTATCAACTCTCATTTAGTGCTTCACATCTCTGTGTTAGGCATTTCACTTAGCTCTTAAAGTCAGGATGGGAGAATAGAAAGAGATCTAACTAACCCTATTTCACCAGTGAGCAAACTGAGAGTCAGAAAGTGTATGTGGCAGGTGTGAGTTCACAGTACATTGAGAAATGGAGCAAGAACTATAATGTGATTTTCTTTGATTGCTAGTTTTTTCATGATATCCATTTTTGGGAAAAGAAAGAGAGAAAGAAATTATGTCCACTGGTCCCATGATCACCTTACCTGATATAAAAATACAGTCACTCAGATCTAAATCCCTTTGCAATCATTGGCTTTAAATGGAATAAATTCATTTAAAATAAAACCAATTATATATGCATGTGTGTGTATATACATCCGTGTGTGTGTGTGTATATATATATATATGTGTGTGTATATATATATATATATGTATACATAAAAGGTACAAATGACTTTGAGCTTTTCTAGTCGATAAAGTCCAATAACTTCTTCAGGAACTAATGTTCCTTTTGACCTTGATATCCTGCTGAGATTTCACACTGGTGTTCTGCACAGAGTAACACATTTGCAAGATTCACCTTTAAGTGCTTTTTATGGATTATTTATGTGTTGTTTATTGGTCATACAGACTTAAGTCCATTTTAAAATTTTCAACTTCCTATCACTTGATAATATAAAGGTAGTGTTCAAAGCTATATTTCAAAATACTGAATTAGCCTCAATTCTATCACCTTCATTGCTAAGAAGGACTGATGGAGTACGTGTGTTATTTGAGAGAGAGTGTGTGCCAAGTTCTGTATCAGATTCTCAAGAAACACAGTTTCATTTAGATTCTACAACTGCCCATTATGGCTGGGTTATGACCACTATGGCACAGAAAAAGAAATTGGAAATGTAAGGGATTAAATTTGCTCTAGGTTCTGCAGACAGAATTTGGCAGAACTGAAATTTGGGTCCAGCTTCTTTGATGTTGAAGTCCATGGTCTCTCCATGTCTTTTCTGGAATCAAGCTACGGACTTGACTGTGTGCCTTCCATGATCTAGAAGATTTCTTAGATACCTAGGAAGAAGGATAATAGGGAAAGAAAATTTCTCAGAGACTATGAAGAATGGGGTTTAATTCCCAGAGCTGAACTATCCCAGTGAGGTGACCTTGGGAGATTTAACTATTTTTCCTGTGCAATGAGGATATTAGAGGAGAATTGCCTCCTAATCAAGACTGATTGGGTGTTACTAGGTTCTAAGCCACACAACCTTAGATGACTCCTTTCCCCGCTCTGGGTTTCCATGTCCATGTGTATCATTACAGGAGCATGGAACACAGTGATCTCCAAACTATCTTGCCACTACCAAATCCCATCAGTTCTCTAGTCCCCAACAACATACCTTTTATCATCATTATTATTAATTATTAATTTGCTTTTCTCCACTGAGTTTAAGTTTGACCTTCCTCCTTATGTATCTCTTCCATACCTCCTCCAGACCAACTAATGAAGCACCAAATCTTTTTCTATCCTTCGAAATAAACACAAGCATGTACTGAACCTGTTTACAGGCATTCAATCTGTTTGCTGTGCCATGTTGTTGAAAAATGTACTCTTCTTAAACTCCTGTCTGTTTCTGAACACAGACACATACAGATGTGTCTTTCTCAAACAGCAGGAGGTGTTGTTCATGGCCAACCTTTTTTGTAGCTGTCACCATGATGGCCTGTAAGAAACAGATGGGCTGATGGGAAGTACAAAATTGAACATTTTGTTTTCACTTTTTCAATTAAAGGGAAAAAGCATCATTTAGGTGATCCTGTTGAGTTATAGATCTTTTCCTGGTTGGTTTTCTGGTTGTAACAAGTATCAATGTTAAGGAAAGAAAGAGAGAGAGAGAAATGGGCAGGAGGAGGCTGAGAGCCAATGAGAAACATTTCCACTGAGTACCTGTGCCTTAGAGAGATCATAAAGTTTTAGTGCCTAATCCTCAACATTTTAAGTTTGGAAACCGGGTTCCCCAGGTGATCAAACTCAAGAAGACAGGCTGTTTCTAACCAAATACATAGGATATGGGTAAACATAGCTAATTTTGTCTATATATTTATTAACAACAAGATGTGCTATGGATTCTAGCAGGTGGTGGATATACAGTGGTTAACAAGGTGTAGTCTTTGACCTCAAAAGTTTGTAGGTTCACGAACAGCCCAGACAAGTAAATGGAAATATCCAATGTAATGTGGTACATGCACATACCTAGAAACAAGCTAGAAAGAGCCAGGAGGAGTTCGCTATGGCTAGACTCTAGGGTAAACCCTTAAAGAATAAAATTATGTACAAGAGCAGCCATCTGTGGGAAGGCAACAGATAGGATCCTGCCCACCCTCTGTGTCCCCAGCCCTAGCAAGTGGCTGACAATGGCATAATCAGTGAGTTGGCTTGATGAAGGAGTTATATCTAAGTTCTGTCTTCCTAAGATTGTCCCCTACTCTTCCTTTGGACTTGTCTAGGTTTCTTCTTTTCTCAGTAAATTTTTGGAGGACAGCTATGGCTGGTCAATGTCCTCCTCCATTAGAGTGGAGATTCACATGAATGTTCCCACTCAGAGCATGATTTTACCTCTAAACCCAGGAAACGCTAACATCCACCTGGTGCAGTGCTGTCTAGACTCTTATTGTCACCCCAGTCTAAGACGTATAGAAACCAAAATTAATGTGTACGTCCACCTGTGTGTCAGAAGCCCTCATAGTGCGTGTTTTATTCTTTCTTTCATTTTTTTTTCCTTTGAATACATATGTTTGAGGCTTGATCTAACTCTTTATGTTAAAAAATATACTAGCTTTTATCCTATGTTGTTTTTTTTATTGATAAACTGCATTTGAAGATGAAGCCTCACCCCCTGCTCCAAAGAACAAACATGGTGACTTTCTGTGTACTTGGCTTCGGAGTGCAGCCATCTCTCTCATCTTTTGATAAATCTCCAATATCATTTTCTCTTCCCAGTAGGTAAGGGGAGAGATTCTTAGAGAGGATCCCCACAGGGATCTGGAGGAGGCCAAGCTTCTCAAAGAGATCCAGAGCTCTATGCATTTAAAAGGGGAAGGACAGAAAGGCAAGCTCACATTTTTTTTCTAGTCCTAGTTTTTATGCTGGAAATCATGCTAAGTTAAGCATTTACTGATGGATCTATTCAACAACTCCACAAAGTAAGTACTTTCTCTCCAAGTTGCCCCTGCAAAAACTGAGGCTGAGCAGGTTTGGGTCATAGTCGAATGCTGTGGTGAGGGCAGATGGGATGGAGTAGGCTTTGTCCCAGGCACCTCTCAAGCACCATTTCTGACCCCCTCTTGTTTCCACCACTACCTCAGGGACCAGTCCTGTACCAAGACAAACCAGGTTTAACATGGTAAAGATTGATACGTGATACATGGTATCTACATCAGTCCTTGAGCTAGACATTTCCCATCCAGCCCAGACTTTTCCATGGTCTTGGGTGTCCTACCTGTGCAGCCTGGACAAGAGGCTATAGCTGATCTTTATTCAGAGTCATGGCACAAGTGCATAAATGGTTTTCCTTTCTCTTTCCCCAAATGGGTGGTCCCCAGGATTATTTATTGTGGCTTCCTGGGGAACTACAGCAGCACAATGATTTCCTTGTTGGGAAATGGTGGATCTGCAATTTGTAGGATCTATTTCCACAGCCGATATTGTCCACCTGCCATCTACAGTTGGCCTCACAACTGTAAGTCAATAGGTTGTTTCTCTTCCTTTCTTTGATACATAAATACTAATACCTTTATGACTTTGATTCAGAAAAATGCTTTTTCTTTGATTGATAAAAACATAAAATTTAAACAAGGGAGTTTAATTTAATGTCATTCAATCCAATAAGCATTTGTTCTCATAAGCAGAGTTCGGGGGCATAATAGCTGGAAGAATCACTACCATAACATCACATTCGAAAATGGCTTAAAATCTAGTTGCCTGCAAGGACATCACCTAATTTAACCCTGACACCTGCCATGAGAGTTAACCAACCTAAGAGTAATGTACATTGTGAAGAGAGAAAAATTGATATATAGGGCAGGTGGAATTCAAATTGATGGATTCAGTCTGATATCTCCAGTGATGTCCCAGGCATCTAAAATGTTTAATTCTCCTGACAAACCTACACTACAGTCGTTTTTATTATGCCCATTTTGTGGAAGAGGGCACTGAGTCTCAGTGAGACTCAAGGATTTGTCCAAAGTCACACGACTAGAAAAACTCCAGACTGTCAGATTCTAATTGTAAGTGACTCTTTGTGCCAATGTATGTCATCGAAATGATGAATCAAAACGGAGACAAAGAAAGCTGTCAGAGTCACCCACATGTTACTCAAAAGCTAAGTCTCTTTGGAAACAAAGGCCATCAGCCTCCTGCCAGGCACTAGTCCCTCCCACTGTGGAGAGACTGTCAGCCCTCTCCCTGCAGTACCCAGCATATTAAAACCTTGCTCACTGACATCACTGGAATCTGGCAGGCATTCATTCGTCACTCAGTATCAATTCTGGCCTTTCTCTAAACAGCACAGAATCATTTTTAATATGAAAATATTGTGTAATTCATAGCAATTGGGAAAAGATGTCATCCTTTGCAGAACACTTTGCCTCTGCCTACTCTGGAAGGAAGAGAGACAATGGCAAGGTCAAAAGACAGCTTGTCTGGTGTCCTGGGCCAACACTTAACCTCTACAAGCTCTGGTTTCCACCACTGGACAGTAGAGATCTGGGACATTACACCGATACCTCGGGAAAAGTGTCTCTGTCTCCCAGATGATCCTGAAAGTTGGCCCCGAGGTAAGGTGGGGGAAGATTTCTGTAAAGAAAGAGAGAGATGGGGACTCTCACAGATCTGTGTAGCTCACTTAGTAATTTGACCCAGCAACACCCCTTCATGCTCAGCTGTTTAGGGTAACCTCAGGATCCAGGGCTGAGACTGTGTGTGTGTATCCAGCAACCACATGGAGCTCCCAGTGGCAGGATCCTACTAGGCTCCAGCGTATGAACAAAAACCGTATTAGTCTGCTTAGCTGACAGAACAAAGCACCACAGACTGGATGGCTTAAACAATAGCAATGTGTTTCTTCACAGTTCTGGAGGCTGGAGATCTAAGATCAAGGTGTGGGCAGGGTGGGTTCCCTCTGAGGCCTCTCTTCTTAGCATGTAGATGGCCACCTTCTCCTGTGCATTTCTGATGATGCACAGCATCATCCCGCTGTGCATTTCTGGGTCCCAGTCTCCTTCTCTTATGAGGACATGAGTTAGATTGGATAGGGTCCACCCAGATAACCTCATTTTACCTTAATTACCTCTTGAAAGTCCCTATCTCCAAATTCAGTCCCATTCTGACTTACTGGGGCTAGGACTTCAATATATGAATTTCTCAGGTGATGTAATTCAGTCCGTAAAAGATACCACACGATGTCACCTCAGAGGAGTAACTTTCTGAGTCCTCATTTCCTAGCAATGATGATGCTCATGAAGATTAGAAATAACATATTTGAATAAACTTCTTTGTATATTACTGAGTGTAGGGTAAACAAAGGAGCAATGCTGAGGCTCAGTGGTTTAACATATTAAAAGTTTATTTCTCCACATTTTTGAGGTCATGGGTCTCTCTTTCAAGCAGTGACTCCGGAATTCAGCCTTTTATCCCTGTCTTGTGACATCTCTACCATCAGGCAGTGGCCTCCAAGATTGCCCCAAAAGTGGATCAGAGCACGGGAATGCACCATGGAGCTTTCCTCACAGAAGCATTGGACCCAAATGGTCACATCACCTTGAGTCAAGGAGGCTGGAAGGAAAGTCCTTGAAAGTCCTCTTTCCAGAAACAAGTCTGCATTGTTATAAAGGAGAACAGACATTTGGTAGCTAACAGTTATCTGCATCAACTGGGCCATTGCAGGCAACAACGGGTGGCACATTCAGAAGGAGGAATGTGCAGAGAAGTTACAAAAGGAACAACTTATCAAGAGGTGGATAGGTTTCAAGAAAAGGATAAGGTTATGGCCAGTGTGTGTGTGGGGGGGGTTATCATTCCTATGCTTGAAGGGGCCAGAGAGGAAGTGGATCCCAGAATTCAGAGGGAGAAACAACAGGGCTGAGCAGCTGCCTGACAAGAATAGGAGTCCTTGGTCAAGTGAACACAAGGTGCGGAAGCCAAGTGAAAGCACTCAACCTAGCCCTCACTCCATGCAACCTCACACCATACCTCATGCTCTCTTAGCTGCCCAGAAGTCCAAAGGTACATGCAGGGTGGCCTGGGGGCCCTGAACAGATGAACAAATGTGAAACAAAGGGAAAGGGGGGAGATAGGAGAAATGCATCACAGCACAAATGCTATGTTCTTAAAACAGAAAATAAAGTCAGACTGCAAGGCTTTGGAGGTCATCTGAGGCAGCTCTGTGACTACTTTTTATTCCCTATGCTCTCTCTTCTGGAAGGGGCATAGGCAGGCATGTGAGCAGAAGTGTTTAGGGCACAGCACTGGCACCAACTATTTATTGGCTGATGCATGTTATGAGGGGACTCTAGGAGGTGAGGAACTTTCCCATGGTTCAGAAAACACTTCAGGTTAAACACAATTATGGCCACTTCACAGGGGCTTCCATGGGGCCCACCTAGTCCCAACTGTACCCCAGCATCAAAGTGCTTCTCAAGCAACTGGAACCTTTAACCTGGATGAGACCAAGGGCGAGAACTCCTAGTAATCCACAGAATACCCAAAGGTCCCCAACACCCAGAGCCAGAAGGGGTCAAGAAAATTCCTAGTAATACCAATAACTTACTTTCAACTGGAATGTATTAGACACACACACACTTTAAACTTTTGTTACATACATCTCTTTTCACCCCATTCTTTTTTTTTTTTAATAAGGAAGCAGAGGAGGTGAGAAGTTCCATCACTCCTTCTAACATTTCTGAGTTAGTTAGTGACCAAGCCAGAGACCCCATGTCCTAATGCAAGGACCTTGGTTTACTCTGTACACTCCCAATCCAACACACACATACATGCACACACACACACAGACTCTTACACACAATAACCTCCAGCTGTCCAAGAAAGTCAACTCCACCTAGTAACAGAGCACCATCTAGCACAGTTCCCAGTACATAGGGAGTGATTAAAAATATATTCTTTGGTTTCACTTACTTGTGGAGCATAAAGAATAACATGGAGGACACTAGGAGAAGGAAAGGAAAAGTGAGTTGGGGGAAATCGGAGGGAGAGACAAACCGTAAGAGACTGTGGACTCTGAGAAACAAACTGAGGGTTTTAGAGAAGAGGGGAGGTGGGAGGATGTGTGATCCTGGTGGTGGGTATTAAGGAGGGCATGGATTGCATTGGGTGTGGTGCATAAACAATGAATCTTGGAACATGGAAAAAATAAAATTAAATTTAAAAAATGCATTCTTTCAAAAAGGATGAAATCTTGCCATTTACAACAATGCAGATGGAACTAGACATATTATGCTAAGTGAAATAAGTAAATCAGAGAAAGATAATTATCATATGATCTCACTGATATGAGGAATTTGAGAGGCAGGGTGGTTGGTTGTAGCGGGGAAGGGAGGAAAAAATGAAACAAGATGGGATCAGGAGGGAGACAAACATAAGAGACTCTTAATTTCAGGAAACAAACTGAGGATTGCTGGAAGTTTGGGGGTAAGGGATAGGGTGATTGGGTTATGGACACTGGGGAGGGTATGTGTTATGGTGAGTGCTCTGAATTGTGTAAGAGTGATAATTCACACACCTGTACCCCTGAAGCAAATAATACATTATGTGTTAATAAAATTTTTAAAAATTTAAATAAATAAATAAATAATAAATAAAATGTATTCTTTCCTTCATCCCTCCATGTACACATCTGTAGCTGAATTCTCTCAAACACACACAAATTCATGCATACATGCATGCGTGTGGGAGAGGAGAGGTGGAGCACACACACACACACAGGCATAGGGGCCTCCAGCTGTGGGGGAATTATAGTCCCTTTCTGCTTCCTACCAGAGCCACATCCCCCTGACAGGGATCAGGAGAGCACAATGGAGGGCTATTGGCCTCTTCTTGCATACTGTGAGTAGGGAGGTGGGCCACCTCCTGGAGACCCTCTCTCTCTTCTCTGTCTCTGTCTCACTCCTCTCTCTCTCTCTCTCTCTCTCTCTCTCTCTCTACATTTTCCAGGCCACACTTACCTGCCTCACTGGATTTTCTTGATGTTGTCAAAGCCTTCCCCATAGGTAAGGTACCAAAGTCTGGAATCTAGAGGTCCACGCTCCCCACTTCTGATGTCTAATCCTGTGTCTTGACTGGGTGAACCTCTATTTGTCAATATCCCTAGATCAGCCTATGAACCAAGACTAATTAGTAAATGGATTTGAATGTACCCACCAACTTTGTGAACATGGGGAGAAGCCAGGCTGTGAGGAGCACCCAAAGTCCCAGGCTCCTTGTAGGGTATGATAGGGTATAACATGATAGGATGAGACCTCTTTCTCTGCCTTTCTCATGCCTCTCTAATCGTACCCGCTGGAATCAAGGAGAAGACAGAAAGAGATTTAGGGAAAGAAGGAAATAACACGAAGTCAGCAGCTGCCATTTTAGGGAAAACCACAGGATGTTAATGTGCACCTATAGACCCCCTTTGGGCTGCTGTCAGATGTGTGACGTCACTGTGTCCATCTTAGAAATGAGGAACCCCCCACTCAGAAAACTGGAGCAACTTGTTCAAGGTCCCATAACAGGAGCACACTGTGAACCTCTAGGTTGAACTGAGCTTTCGGTGTCTAACTCTATTCCTTAGTAGTCATTACATCCCTGGTGCACCAACCCCCATGAAGAAAGGAGTGAGGGCCTGCAGCTATGGGAAGAGCAAGGGTAAGGACGACTGCTAAAGATCTGCTTCTTTAAAATCCAAATTGTCATTTCTTTGATGAGGAATTGGCCTGACAAATATATATGTGCACCATTTTGCTACCATTGCAGGGAAAAGAAATTACAACAATTAAAGTGTCATGGATCAAATTTGACAGGGATGGTGACAAGAGTTACTTTTAGCTGCAAATGAAGAACACATGTAATTAGAAGTAAAGTAAGATCGATAAAGGTTACACAAACCCCAGCTGTAGAAGAGGCTCTGGTATTAAAAAAAGCAATTAGTAAATGAGCAAGTATGTTAATAAGGCAAATATTTATTTTTAGGAGATCCTGGACTTAGTATACGTCAAGGTCAAAAGGATTCACAGTTGATGATGGAATAAAACCATGGACAAACACATCCAGGGAGATAGTAGATTTCTTCAACTGGTGTTGAAAATATGGATACAATAGGATACAAATGGGTTCCATCATGAAGAAAAATATAATAATTATGATGATAATATCAGTAATGAGATTTGTATCCTATTTTGTAATATCTGCAAAGCACTTTCACAGAAGAAATAGGGCCCCTCCCTCCCCTTCTGTCTGCTTCCTGTTCCCTCTTCCTACCTGGTCAGTAAATATTTATTTGTACTTCATGCCATGTACTCTTGATGAACGAGGCACTGTGGGTACTTATCTTCACAAACCTAACAGTCTCATGCAGGAAGGTGGACTTTATATAAACAACATATTAAACAAGATATTTATCAGATTATGATGAGAAAAGAAATAATCAAATGAATTGGTAGCATTAAGTCAGGGGCAGCTGTGGTGCCATTCAGGAGAACGTCTCTGACGGGTCACACTTGAACTCCCAGAGCCACCAATGGGAAGATCAAGGGTGTATTGGTTTCCCTAGACCGCTTTACAAAGGGCTATGGAAGAGGTGGCTTAAACAACAGACATTTAGCACCTCACCATTCTTGAGGCTAAAAAGCTGAATTGGTGTTGACAGGTGCTATGGTCTGCATTTGTGTCCCCTCAGATCCGTATGTTGAAATCCTAATCCCCAATGTGATGGCATTAGGAGGTGAAGCTTTGGGGAAGTAAGTAGGTCATGTGGGTGAAGCCCACGTGAATGAGAGTAGTGCCCTTACAGAGAAATTTCTCTTTCTTCCAGAAAGCTCTCTTGTTTTTTCTCTGCCATGGAACAGAGAGAGAAATCGGCAGTCTACAACCTGAAAGAGAGTCATACCATCACCCAGGCATGCCGGCACCTGATTACATACTTCCAGAACTGTGAAAATTAAATTTCTATTTTTCAATAAGCCACCCAATCTGTAATACTTTATTACAGCTTCCCAAACTGACTAGGATAGCAGGGTTAGTTCCTTCAGTGAGATGTGGTGGACAATCTATTCCATGACTTCGTCCTAGCTTCTGAGAGCCTCAAGTGTTCCATGGTTTGTAGATGGCCATCTTTTCCCTGTGTCTTCACATTATCTTCCCTCTCTATGTGTTTGTTTCTTTGGTCAAATTTCCCTTTATTGTAAGGACACCAGTCATGCTGCATCTAAGTCCATCCTATTGAGCTCATCTTACCCTGATCATCTGCAAAGAGCCTATTTCCAAATAAGGTTACATTCACAGGTACTGCAGGGTTAGGACTTTAACATCTCTTGATAGATCATTTAACCATAACAATGGGTAGTACTTACTGTTGAAATAAAGGAGATGCTATGGGCAAAGGTCCTTAGGCAACGGCAAAACCCTTGTTCACAGGCATGTATCTCTTTGGAAAAACAAAATACCATAATGTTCCTCAAGTGATTAAGTACCTTATTCACAGGACTAAAAATGCCAAGGAAGATCAGCAATCTTGATTTAAGAGACTTGCTTCAAGACCACTTACTTTACGACTGTGGAAAAGTCTTTTTGCCACTCTGAAACTTTCCCTCACTTCATAGAAAACTAACATCTCCCTCCAAGTGATGGAAAGAGCTAATGTATAGGGACATATTTGTTCAATGCTAGAAAATGTTAAAGAATATAACTTTTTTATAAATAAATAGTAATTAATTCCAAGACCATCCAACAGCTGGTTCATATTAAAGATTGGGGATAATAGAGTTTGCTTTGTATAAATTCTGACACAGAACTCAACTCTACGGCCTACAGTCATCCCCTGGTAGAAACACTTGCCTTCTGGGGCACCAGGATGGCTCAGTTGGTAAAGCGTCCAACTCTTGGTTTTGGCTCAGATCATGATCTCATGCGTTGTGAGATCAAGCCCCACACTGGGCTCCAGACTTATCGGGGAGTCTGTTTGAGGGTCTCTCCCCTCCCCCACCCTGAACACACCCATACACACACATACTCTCTCTCTAAAATAAATAAATAAAACTTAAAAAAAAAAAAACAACAACACTTGCCTTATGAGCATGAGCAGTTGATTTTGTTGTTTTTATTGTTGCTGTTATTACCATTATTATTTACTGGGGCCTTAAAGAGAGAGACAGCATGATAGGATGATAAGAACTTGGACCCTGGCATTGGACTGCCAGGGTTTGAATCCTATAAGCACCTAGTCACTGTTGAGTCTGGGCGAGTTGCTTCATCTTTATGTATTAGCATCTTTGTGTCTAGGAGCACCAGGAGATAACTGTGGTACCTACCTCATGGGTTTTCAGTTGAATCAAATCAATGTTGTAAGGCACACAGAATAGTACCTGCAGCAAGCACTAGTACTAGCTTGATGGGAAAAGAAGAGCAAGCAATTGAAGAGCTGAATGGTGCTAACAACTTTGTACAGGTGAAGAACCTGAGGCTCAGGTGTGCTCACAGTCACATGTTCAGCCTTGAAAAGAACTGGATTCAAAGCTAACTCCTGCAGGTCTTCAAAGTCAGTCTTCTCAAAGGTCATGCCCCCACTGAAGCTCCCAAGTGGAAGGCCTGGCATGGTCCATATGACCTGTGGAATTTTTCCAGATGTCTTTGAGAAATGTTTCCTCTCATAAATACAAATTCCCTAAAATGTTTTGTTAGGCAATTCCAGATTAGATATTATAAAATTGTGCTCTTCAGTAAAGAATCACTGGACATAAATACAAATTCCCTAAAATGTTTTGTTAGGCAATTCCAGATTAGATATTATAAAATTGTGCTCTTCAGTAAAGAATCACTGGACATAAGTTGTATTGAGAACTTAAATGTGGCTAGTTTGAACTGAGGTATAAAACTGAGGTATAAAATATACATCCAATTTTGAAGATTTAGTAGAAAAATATTTAAAATATCTCATTAATATTTTTATATTTATTACATGTTATGATGATAACATGTAATAAATATATTTTATTTATATTAGATAACATGAAACATATTATTAAATTATTTTCACCTATTTCTTCACATATTCTATGCAGCTGCTAGATAATTTTAAATCACATATGTGGCTCCAATTTATAGCTTACATTGTACTTCTGTTGGATAACACTGTAGAGCAACTGTATTCTCATTCCTTGGTCATTGAAAGAGTATGACTTCATACAGCTCTTACACAAAGTCTTGTCCCAATTTGCTCTCCGTTCCACTCCCCATATGTGCTCTGTAAAAGCTACATCAGTCATATGGCACCATTTACTTCCCAAGATGAGCCATATAACGGAACATACCTCCCTAATTCATTCACACTTGTTGTAGCATGACTAACTTTTCTTCCCTCATGGAAATCTTATATGCCCTTTAAAATCATGTGGGATGGGGAGCCTGGGTGGCTCAGATGGTTAAGCATCTGCTTTCAGCTCAAGTCATGATCCCAGGGTTCAGGGATCGAGTCCCACATTGGGCTCCCAGCTCAGCAGGGAGTCTGCTTGTCCCTCTGCCTCTCTCTCCTGCTCATGCTCTGTCTGTCTCAAATGAATTAATAATTTTTTTAAAAAAGACATATTAATAAAAAATCATGAGGATTTCTGTCAGTTTCTCTAATTGTAATCTTCTAGAACCAGAGCACCTGATTTATTCTGCTCTTATCACAAACCTTTTTTCCATCATGGTTCCTGTCTCAGTTATTCATTAGCATACATGTCTTTCAATTCAAATACAGTAAGCAGCTTGAATATTGGAAGGATTTATCCAACAAATACTTATCGGGCACTGAAGATTCCCAGGGATTAAGTTAGCTTTGGGGTTGCATTAAATAAATAGAAAAATAATAAACTTCTTTTATTCTCTCCCTTCTTCTCTCTGATGCAAAGATGGGGTTAGAAGTGTAAGAGACTTATTGGGGAAAATGCCTGGGAAGGATAAAGAGGGAGATAACAGGAGTGGGTAAGAAGAGCTGAGACCACGATGCAGATCAACCTAACACCTGGAAAAGAGACAGGAATGGATAGAAAGAGCCTCAGACCACACAGAAGTTTGGTGAAAGTCTCATCCAGGAGAGTGAGGCATCTCTGAGACAAAGTTACCCATTAGAAGAGCCACCCATCATTGGGCAGGAATCATGCCATGTCCAATCAGCCCAAAGGAAACATGGCCTCACCTGGGGTTTGTCTGAAAATGCAACCCATGACCCTTGGGCTAAAGGTCAATGCTGCTTTCTGCAGCAGGTCCTGTGAAAGGAGTTCTACACAAGGCATCTCTGTGCCCCCCATGCTATACACATATATATGGCACTATTTTTATTTTTTATTTTTTTAAAAGATCTATTTACTTATTTTGGGGGAAAGCGCACAAGCAGGGGGAGGAGCAGACAGAGGGAGAGGGAGAAGCAAGCTCCTCACTGAGCAGAGAACCTGATGCGGGGCTCGATCCCAGGACCCTAGGACCATGACCTGAGCTGAAGGCAGGGGCTTAACCCACTGAGCCACCCAGGCACCCCATATATGGCACTATTTTTAGTAAGAGACTTCTAGTGGCCTAAAATACAACATGCAGAGCATAGGACCAAGGTTAACTCCGGGCTTTGGAGACATACAGACATGGGTTTGAATCTCCAGTATGTCATCTCTTAGTTGTATGATTTTGAGAAAATGAACTCACTTCTCCAAACTTCAGTCTTCCTCCGTAAAACACCTCATTTACTGCTGTTTGTTTATTCAACAACTTCACTGGGTTGTTGTATAAAATAGTAATATGCATATAAATCATAGAGCCTAAAACATACTGTGTTTAATTAATATTGGTAATAATACATGTTGTTGTTTGTGGTTGGTGGTGCCACTGTTGTTTGGTTGTCAGTAGCCTTAAATACCAGAATGTAAATTTTAAAAATCCATCAAAGAGAATGGGAATAAATTTCAAATACACCAATAGTATGGGTAAACCTAATGCTTTCTGGCAGCCTGCTTGAATGGAAAATACTAGCTGCTATTTAGTTCTGAGTCTCCAAAAAGGAACCATGTCTTTCCACATTGGGAACAAAGCTGTTCTTAGAACTAAAATCTACACATTTTCACAGGGGACTTTTTAGGGACAAGATCTTACTCATCTCACATTTCCATCAAACCATGCTGGTGCACCCCCAGAGTCTGTGCTCAGGAAGGCTAGTTAGGTTGAACTGAGAAATAGGGATGCAGTTCTGGCCATTTAACAGTACTCATACCATTCTGAAAAGAAAAGAAAATTGGAGCAGTTAGGACTTTTATCTGCAGGATCATGAACTCTCTGGAGATCTCTGGAGATGACTAAGAGCCTCAGCTCAGGCAAGAGGAAGGGAAGTGAGGATGCTGCCCCCACAGGGATCTGTGTTCCCTCCCAGCTCTCTAACTTTTCTAAGGATTATTGGGAACATATGCAGCCTCTCTGAGTCTCCATTTCCCTATGTATTCAATGTAGGAAATTACACCTTGACACAGTGTTAGAAAGATTAGGCACGTACAGAAAAATTATTCATATATATATATATATATATATATATATATATGGAACTACTATATATATAGTAGTTCCATAGTACGTACAGAAAAATTATTCATATATATATATAGTAGTTCCATAGCAGAATTGTTCTAGTTTAGGGTTCTCTCAGAAACCATGAACAGGGATTTGGGGACAAGAAGTTAATTTGGAAGATGAAGCAGGATACAAAAGGCTAAGAGGGTATCAGGGGTTAAATTGTATCCCCCCCCCCAAATTTGATGGAGTCCTAAATCCCAGTATCTCAGATGTGACCTTATGTGGAGATAGGATCTTTACAGAGGTATTGGGTTAACATGAGTTCATTAGGGTGGGCTCTAATCCAATATTACTGGTGTCTCTAGAAGGAAGAAAATCAGGACCAGAAGGGCAAAGGGAGGGCTCTGGAGAATACGGTCTTCTGCAGGACAAACAGGCCACAGAAGAAACCACACCTGCTGACATGTCCTGAAATCAGAGAGATTGCTCAGGCCAGAGCAGTACAAATCCTTCAGAGCCAAGGGATCTATGAGTGCCCAGCACACATGGGCAGGGTGGTGATGGCATCTGCTGTCAAAATGGTGAGCAAACACTAATTACACAATAAATGAAGGCAGCACCATTTAATTCCGCACATATATTCCACCCCCAGGCTGTGTTCAAGGCTTGGGGATTACCCAGGTGAGCCAGACAGACCTGAGGCTGGCCACCATCCAGCATGGCATGTGAGTGGGAGTGAGGTAGGGTTGAGGGAGGCAGAGAGGGGGTATATAACAAACACAAACATTAGAGCATGACCTGTGTGATGAAGGAAAGGAGGAGGATGTGTGTGAAAATGGAAGGAGACTCAGAGCCCTATTGAATAATTCCTTACACAGAAGGAAGGTGACTTAATTTACGCAGAGACTCAGAATCCTAGGGATACCCTGAGCCTGGGGCACAACGGAATTTATTTCTGTGGAAGCAGAATGTGGGAAAGGAACACTCTGAAGAACTATGGGGAAACTTTCAAGTTCAGTGTTTTTAAAAGGCAGGCAAGTGTACTTGGAGAGTGGTGGCTTTTAGCTGGCACTAAATTCTCTCCTGCTGTTCTAAGGAGTTTTGAACTTCTAGAGGCATGAAGAGTGTATAATAAGGAAGGAATGAATACCTAGAACCCATCGCCAGAGGAATTAGACAGTTAACAAGTATGTACTTAAATACTTTCTGTGGTGGGTCCTCAGGCAAAGGATTCCACAGCTAACTATCCAGAAGTGGTCCTTGACCCCACAGGACTACAAAGTAGCAAAGTAATTCTCCACCAGGAGAGATTCTGTCCTTGGGAGACATGTGGCAAATCTAGACACATTTCATTTGTCACATTTAGGGATTGCTGCTGATGGCTAGAGGTCAACATGTTGCTCAGCATCCTACAGGACACTGGACAGCCCCCCATGATACAGGACGATGTGACCCAGAACATCAACAGGGCTCAGGTTGAATTTTGCAGGAAAGAGCACAATAATGGGCTTTAACATTTCAACTGCAACATTTAAGATCAACTGTTTTGGTGTGTCCTCTCAGTACCCAACACAAAGCCACAATGTAGGAGATGCTGAGAGGCTAAATAAATATTCATTATCATGTGATTCATGCTGACCATCAAGCAATATCATGCAGCAGAAGAAGAATAAGACTCGGAGGAAAATGCCCCTGGTTTTTAATTATTTGACTTACTATCCATGTGACCTTAGGGCACAAGGCATGACCACTCTGACCCTCAGTTTTTTTATCTGTGAAAATCGCGTGGGTGTAAACGTGTGATGGAGAGACATAAAACGTAGGCAGAGTAAAGGACATAGAGTAAATCCTTAAGTATTCTTTCTCACAACCTTCCCCCAACTCCCCCCAGTTGGTGAAACACCATTATTAGGTCACTATTTGACCACTTCTAATTCTAAATAAGTTAGTCAACTTATTTAATAGTCAATTTATTTAATAGGCTTTTCTGATACCTTAGGACACATCTTGCTAGCAGAGGCATGAAATAAATTGAGATACAGCACAGACGTTCACAATTCCAGAGCTCTAACATCTTGATGCCAAGATGCTGAGTGTGGTTCCTGGGGAAGGCGCTGGGGGGCGCCACTGGCTGCTCAGGTGCACCCCTCATCAATACTGGCTCATCTAGCTGCAAAACCATTGCCAAAGACTAATATTGCTTTCTGCCATTTTTCATAAAAGTGAAAATCTTCTCCCAGTTTCTTTTGGTTAAGGAAACAGGTTCTAAATGTCAGTCTCTCCTAAAGGCAGAGTTGTGTAGTACAAACTTTGAAGGGGGGATACCTGTGCTTTATGTTTTAGCACTTTTTAAATTCTAATCAATACATTCTTCTTAGCCGCCTGGGTGGCTCAGTCCCTGTCGTGCCTGCCTTCTGCTCAGATCATGATCCCAGGGTCCTGGGATCAAGTCTTGCATCGGGGTCTCTGGTGGGGGATGGGGAGTCAGCTTCTTCCTCTGCCCCTCCTCCCCCTTATTCTCTCAATCTCTCTCTCAAATAAATAAATAAAATATTTTTTAAAAATAAATTTTTCTCTGGAAGAAAGATGAGCAATTAGAGGACATCATGACATGAAAAATCATGCGTCTCAAAAGATAGAAACAAACCTTTTTAGAAGAAGTCTCTCGGTTTATTCTTCTGTTTGTCAGATCAGTGGGATAGCTAATTAGAAACTACAGACAACTGAATTTCAGTGAGCACTGAAGTCCTGCCGCCTGGGTTATATACCATCCATAGCAATAAAAACGTCCCTGAGTTGGGGTGTGATCTGTACCCTGCTCAAGGTGCTTTGGTTTTTCAATCCTCACACAAAATTCACAGAATAATCACTATTATTCTTCCCATTTTACAGATAGAGAAATGATACTTAAGGACATTAATTAACTTGTCTAAGGCCACTCAGAAGGAACCAGAACAATGTGATTTAATATTCCACATATGTGTTGACTTATCCAATGTTCATTAAAAATGCATATAAACAACCAGGAAACATTTAATTTATTTTTCTCAGTTTTTCAAATAAAGAGCTAAAGACTCATGGCATCATCATTCCAAAATGTCAGCCTTATGAGGAGATCGAGATGGGTCAGTTGGATATTGTCATGAGTCCCGATCTAGAGATAGGAAATCAGGATCTGAGACCCAGCTTTGCTTTGGGAAAGCCACTTCACATTTTGAGTCTTAAATTCCGCTTCTGTAAAAAAGACACCAATTGATATAAGGGGACTTAATTCAACAGTTTACATCAGTGACCTCTTTTGCACTTCACAACTTGCTAAAGTGGTTGTAGCAAGGACAGTTAGCAACAACCCAGGTGCCTGTTCCTTCTGCAGACTTTGAATTCCTTAAGTCTGGAGACTGCCTGTTATTTTTCATTATGTAATCTGGATACAGTCAGTGGTTGATGCATAATAGGGTTTCTATAAATGTCTGTTGGCTATAGACTATTCAATAAACATTTAGAAAACATTTAGAAAAGAATGCCATCCTCCTGCATAGCCCATGAGCTATTATAGAAATTTAGTATCATTTTCTGTTCCATTTTAATCAATCAAATAAATGACCACCATTGCATAAGATGTCAATACAATTATTTAAATCAAAGTCATTCTTGAACATGACTTCACAGTTAATGCAGAAGAAAAAATTAGCAATATACCCACAAACAATGATGGTTTACTGATTGCAAACTATGCCAGGCACTGACTTATTTCAGTGTCTTGAAATTCACTTATTTCTTTGAACTGACACCTTTACTGAACTTTAAACTCACATAGCCTACTGCCTCCATGGTATTTCCATCTGGTTATCTAATAGACATTTTTAATTTAACATCTCCAAAACTGAGATTCCAATCTTTTCCTTGAAACCTGCTTCTGTCTTAGGTGACCCCATCTCAATAAATAACAACTCTATTCATTAAGTTGCTCAGGTCAGGAACCTGGGAATTATCCATAACTGCTCTCTTTCAATTGATATGACCCACATCCAATTCATCAGCTACTCCTTTGGACTCTACTTCGGAAATTACCTACAGCCCCACCATTTTTCTTGTCCTGCATGACTATCATCAGCTCAAACCTTTATCATGTCTCTCTCACTCTTTAAAAATAGCCCTAACTGTTCTCTCTCCTTTGACCCTTGCTCACCCACAGTTTAAAATATCTGTTTTTGTCTTTCCTTTCTTCTGGTTTTCCATATTTCAAAACGCTTACCCTTAATCTTCTCCCACTTCAGTCGGCTTTATGCCATTCTTCATACATACATTCTCAGGGCCTCTAATTTCATTCTTTCCCCAGGCTGGGACATGTCTGTCTTGTCCACTTTGAATTCTTAGTGCCTAAAACAGTGTCAAATATATTAAAAGAACTCAATGCATATGTGTTGAGTCAATGAAGTATGTACTGTGTAGACTAGTTGTTTTTTTTTTTTGTTTTTTTTTTGTTTGTTTGTTTGTTTTTTTTTTTTTTGACAGAGAGAGATCACAAGTAGACAGAGAGGCAGGCAGAGAGAAAGGAGGGAAGCAGGCTCCCCCTCTGAGCAGAGAGCCTGATGTGGACCCTGGGATCATGACCTGAGCCGAAGGCAGAGGGTTTAACCTGCTGAGCCACCCAGGTGCCCCTATAGACTAGTTTTGAAAAACATAATTTATGACCAACCTTCATTCATTCAACAAAGCATTTGGAAGCTGCTGTGTGTCAAAAACTGGGAATGGATTGTGGATATGATTGCAAGGACCCCACACTCTGATCCTTTGTATTTCTCAGACCACCAGTCATTATGCACCACAAATGAACCAGTAAATTATTAAATAAGTGGACAGCCTGTATAATATTGAGATAGGGAATGGGGGTCCCTCTGAAAATATATTCAGTAATTAAGCAGAAAACTGAATCATGGGAAATAACCAGTCATGTGAAGAACTAGCATCAGTCCCTCACACAGAAGGAACATCAAGCACAAAGCCCTGAGGCAGGAAGTAAATTAGTAATACTCCCCCCTTTTTTAAGAGAGAGAAAGGGAGGGAGGGATAGAGGAAGAGAGAGAATCTTAAGCAGCCTCAATACTCAGCACAAGCCTGACACTGGGCTCAATCTCACAACCCTGAAATCATGACCTGAGTCAGATGCTCAACTCACTGAGCTACCTAGGCACCCCAGTTTTGTAATATTCTTAAGAACAATGGAAGATGGGTATGACTGACTAGTGAATAAAGGAAAGAATTATGCGAGATGGTGTTCAAAAAAAGAAGCAGAAACAGAAGCAGAAGCAGAAGAAGAAGAAGAAGAAGAAGAAGAAGAAGAAGAAGGTGGAGGTGAAATCATATCCGTACAGTGTTTGGATTCTATTCTACATCAGATAAGAAAGCATCTACACAGGGGGTGGTATAATTAGAATAACTTGTATTTTTTTAAACTGTCACTCTTGCTACTGTGCAAGAGAATAGACTGGAAACAGACAAGGATGGAAACAGAGGTCATTGAAAGAATGGAGGAAAGACAGTGTATTGGTTTCTAACAACTGCTATAACAAAGTATTACAAGCTCAGTGGTTTAAAGAACAAAAATGTATTGTCTCATGGTTTTGAGGATTAGAAGTCTGAGATTGAAGTGTGGGCAAGGTTGATCTCCTCTGTGAGAGAGAATCTGTCCCATGTGTCTTCTCTAGTTTCTAGTGGTCACCAGCAACCTGTAGAACCCCTTGGTTTATAGATGTTTTCTGCCTCCTATATATGTGTATGTCTCCATTTATCCTCTCTCTCTTTTTTAAAAGATTTTATTTATTTATTTGACAGAGAGAGAGAGAGAGAGAGATCACAAGTAGGCACAGAGGCAGGTGGGCGGGGAATTGGGTGGGGCAGGGAAGCAGGCTCCCTGCTTTGCAGAGAGCCCAATGAGGGGCTTAATCCCAGGACCCTGAGGTCATGACCTGAGCCAAAGGCAGAGGCTTAACCCACTGAGCCACTTAGGTGCCCCATTATCCTCGTTTTATAAAGCCACAGTCCTATTGGATTAGGGCCCACCCAAACGACATCATTTTAGTTTAACCACCTCTGGAAGACTCTATCTACAAATAAGGTACATTCAAGGTACAAGGACTTCAACATATGAATTTTGGGGGACCAAAGTTAACCCAGAATGGAAGAGACGGTGGAGTGGATGTGTAAGGATGGGGAGATACCAGTGCATTGATGTGACCAATGAGGAATAAGGAGGGGTGAATGTGAATCTAGTATTTAATAACTGGTTTGCAAATGATGTGGTTACAGTAAAGGGAAAGACTATGGTAGAAGCAGGTGCTCCTTTCTGAGGAAGTGTGGTTGAAATGCCTTTGACATGTCTAAATAGAGATTTCATGCAGACAATTGGATGCATGAGTCCAGAGATGAGAGAAGTAGTGAGTGGAGATCTCAACTTGCATTCAGCAAATAGAAACAGCATGTGAAGCCTCAGAATTTTGAGATTACATGGGGATAGAAGATTGAGAAGGAAAGAGGCCAAGCCCATGCCTGAAGGCACTACAGACTCTAAGAGGTAGGAGATAAAAGAAGCCTGCATAGGAGAGCCATAAGGAACCGTCGGTGGTATGGGAAGAAAGCCAATTCTCTTGCTCATATTACAGGAGCAAAGAGATGAGAGAGTTTCCAGAAGGATAGAGCAGTATGCTACATCGGTTACCACTGAGAGGGAGAAAATGATAAGGAAAGGGTCCATCAAGCAGGGCAACGTGCAGGTTGTGGGGTGACCCTGACAAGAGTGTGTTCAGTCTAGTGATGGAAAAAAGGTGGGCTGGAGGACACTGGATGGAGGATGAGAAAATGAAACTCCTTAACTTGTGTACGTGGAAGAAAGCAATAGTGATGTGGCCACTAGAAGGGAAAAACTGAGGTCAGTTATGGGTCTTTTTTTAAGGATCTTGTACACTGATGGGAATAATACAATCTAGAAGGAAAATACAAGTGTTCTAGAGAAAAGGTGTCTCTAAAGCAATTATGACTATCCTCTAAGACAGAGAATGCAAGGGTCTAAGACATTAAGAAGGTCACACAACCAGCAAGTGACAGAAGCAGATTTCAAACTAGGACCTGCCTGGCTCTAAAGCCACTATTATTTCCTTAACAATAGTCCCTCTTGAGTGAGGTAATGACCATCTAATGTCATGTTATTATTTTATTTTCTGCAGAAAAAATGTCACCCTATTCTTCTTACAGATTTCCTTTTGAGTTTTGGAAATGTCTGAATTCAGGATGAATATTTACCATTTACATCAATGTGGTTGGAAGTGGAGGGTATAATGCTGAGTGAAATAAATCAAAAGAAAAAGACAATTATCATATGGTTTCACTCATAGATGGAATATAAGAAACAGCACAAAGGATTATAGAAGGGAGAGAAAACTGAATGGGATGTCACCAGAGAGGGAGAAAAACCATGAGAGACTCTTAACTCCAGGAAACAAACTGAGGGTGGCTGGAGGGGAGGTGGATGGGAGGATGGGAGTAATTGAGTTATGGGTATTAGGAGGGCACATGATGTAATGAGCACTGGGTTTCATATACAGTTGATGAATTCTTGAACTCTACATCTGAAACTAATGGTGTACTATATGTTGGCTAATTGAATTCAAATAAGAAGTTTAAACCATTTTAAGCAATTATACTGTTACAGATGTTTGCATTGGATATTGCAAGTAAAAATAAATAATTACAAATTTTGGCCTTTTTAGGAAATAAATGTTAGAATATGGACTGAGCTTTCACAGAAAGAATTAGAGCTTTCAAATGAAATATGAACTCAGATCTCATCTGGAGAGAGCAGGTGGGAACCTATTTCTAAGAAAAGAGAGAGAAAAAAAGCTCTTGGCCAAAAGAAATGCTTTATAGGAGAGAAATTAATTAGAATTAATGGTCACAGATTAAGAATCAGAGTTTAAAAGGAAAACTAATGTTTGCATGCTTTCCCTCTAAATAACACCCAACAGTAATATGGCTTTGAGGAACCTGAGAGGCATAAGAAAGACAAAAATAATAGCTTTTTTCTAGTTATAAATAAAAGTGAATGCTTGGATGACAATTGCTGATAACATTTAATTAGGGACAAATAAAATTAATTTGTACTCACATTCAAGAGTATGTACTACTTTAACCTTTATTTTAACTTGGATATAATCTTTCTTGAAAAGAAAAAGTACAAGTTAATTAATATGAACTGTATCTCCAATAAAGCTTAACATTTCAATTTAAGGAAGCTAATAAGCACAATTGTCTTTCTAGTCCAGATTTTCTTGTTTTTCTTCTTTTGTAAAATGCTTCCAAATCTTCCCTAAGCTTTTGAAAACAGAAACTACATTTCTCTGGAGGCAGCTAAACAAAATTTTAGACCACAGTCTAACCTTGATTTTATTAAATCATTTTAATAACAAAAATTTTACAAGAAGTCAATATAAGTATCTCTTTATTCTCATAAACAAACTCTCCCACGAGAATACCAATTGTATGTCAATTTCAAAAGTCGTGAAAACAGCACCTCTAATGCAAAGAGAGTTAACTCTTCTCTTTAGAAATCTTGGTGTTCATTTTCTGGCTCTATTAGTCCTGAATAGTTTATAAATGCTGAACTTCAGTGTAATGTTTGCAAATAGAAGAAAAATTGCCCCAACTCTGTCTACCTTGCCAGAACAGTTTGAGAATTTTATCAGATAATAGATAAAGGAGCACTTTTAATAAGTTACTATCAATATCATAGCCCTGTGCTTGTCCATAAAACTGTCCATCAAGAGCCAGAAACAACTGGTGTGTATTGACTGCATAGAGATCATATCTTATGGGATTTTCTCTTATGAAAGTGTTTACATCAGGAAAGTCATCTTGGACTGGACAGTGACTGTAGAGCACTCCAGCTGTTCCAGTCATTAGGAAGATGGCCTCATTAGGAAAACAATAATTTAGGGATGAATATGTTTAAAATATTAAAGTAAATGAGAGTTTTTTCTTAGAAAACTATTTTCAGTTATGCCATTGAGGGTCCATGGTTTTAAAAACCCAGGCAATAGAAAGCACAAGCATGGGAAGGCACTTGCTTGATTTGGTACAAAATGGTACCTTGAAACAGTACAAAAATGACTGTAACTATGGTCAGTTTCAAGAGGACAGAAATTGATGTTCACTTCTTTCTTGGGGACAAGAAATGAGAAACCACCTCAATGAGGCAAGTTTAAATATTCCCTGCCTGACCACAGAGATGTTGGGCAGTTATAGTGAAAAGCCTTGTGTTATGTTGGAGAGGATGTGGAGAAAGGGGAACCCTCTTAACACTGTTGGTGGGAATGCAAGTTGGTGCAGCCACTTTGGAAAACAGTGTGGAGATTCCTCAAGAGATTAAAAATAGAGCTTCCCTATGACCCTGCAATTGCACTACTGGGTATTTATCCCAAAGATACAGATGTAGTGAAAAGAAGGGCCATCTGTACCCCAATGTTTATAGCAGCAATGGCCACGGTGGCCAAACTATGGAAAGAACCAAGATGCCCTTCAACGGACAAATGGATAAGGAAGATGTGGTCCATATACACTATGGAGTATTATTCCTCCATCAGAAAGGATGAATACCCAACTTTTGTAGCAAAATGGACGGGACTGGAAGAGATTATGCTGAGTAAAATAAGTCAAGCAGAGTCAATTATCATGTGGTTTCACTTATTTGTGGAGCATAACAAATAGCATGGAGGACAAGGGGAGATGGAGACGAGAAGGGAGTTGAGGGAAATTGGAAGGGGAGGTGAACAATGAGAGACTATGGACTCTGAAAAACAATCTGAGGGTCTTGAAGGGGCGGGGGGTGGGAGGTTGGGGGAACCAGGTGGTGGGTACTAGAGAGGGCATGGATTGCATGAAGCACTGGGTAGGGTGCAAAAATAATGAATACTGTTACGCTGAAAAGAAATTAAAAAAAAAAAAACAATCTGAGGGTTTTGAAAGGGCAGGGGGTGGGGGGAAAAAAAACTCAAAAAAAAAAAAAAAAAAAGCCTTTGGTTTCCATAATTCCAGTGTCAGCAAAGGCCACCCTATTCTTATGTTGTGGAAGCCCCAGATTTTGTGAGACTTCTGTCTTAGTTCATTCAGGACACTATATAACAAAATACCAGAAATTGGGTAGCTTAAAAACAACAGAAATTTATTTCTCACACTTCTGGAGGCTGGAAGTCTTGAGGTCAGGATGCTAGCATGGTCAGATGAGGGCCTTCCTCTGGCTTTCAGATGTTTGATTGCATCCTCAGATGGCAGAAGCGACTAGGGAACTCTTTGTGGTGTCTTTCTAAAGAGCATTATCGCATTCATGAAAGCTCTATCCTCATGAGCAAAGCACCTTTCAAAGATGCCACCTCCAAATACCATCACACTGGGAGTTAAAAGGTCAACATATGCATTCCAGAGGGACACATTCAAATCACAGAAATTTCCAATCTTTGCCCCAAGTATTCTAAAGACCATCACTCTTACAGCTCCATATGTATTATTGTTTTTGTTCTGCTGGACTTCTGCTTTTGTTTTGTGACTTAACATTCATAATTCTTTTTTTATCTGCTCTGAAATTTATAAGTTAGGGAAATCATCCCCTTCGTTTTGAATTGAATAAAAGGAAAATCATACTCAGCATTTGTAGCGTAGCATTCTTTAGTGAGCTTGACCCATGGAGGCTTTTCTACGTGTTACTATGTTATTGTGTTACTTGTTTCTATGACACTTGTTCTATGTTACTATGTTACTTATTTCCTACTATGCTAATATGTTTCATGTTACTCTGAAACATTCCTCATTGAAGAGCTTTCTCCACCACACCACCATGTGGCTGAACCCCATCTGCACTTCTAAGACTGTTCTATTTCCATTCCCTGAATTTATTTTTCAGAAATATCTTGCTGTGTGCCAACCATCCAATGACTCGCTCACATGACTTGTTAGAGCCAAATATCTTCAGTTCTGTGTCTTAACTTTTTTTGTGTTTTAATTTCAATTTATTATGGTAAGAAAACTTAACACAAGATCTTTCCTCTCAACAAGTTTCCAAGTGTAAGATACAGTATAGGTACCCAGTAGTACAGCAGACCTCCAGATCTTGCCTCACTGAAATGTCATGCCCGTTGATTAGTAATCCCCCACTTCCCTTCCCCTAGCCCCCAGTGACCCCATTCCACTCTGATTCCATGCATTTGACTATGGCAGATACTTTATATGATTGTAATCATAGATTATTTGTCTTTTTTTTATTTATTTATCAGAGAGAGAGAGAGGGAGAGAGAGCGAGCACAGGCAGACAGAATGGCAGGCAGAGGCAGAGGGAGAAGCAGGCTCCCTGCAGAACAAGGAGCCCGATGTGGGACTCGATCCCGGGACACCGGGATCATGACCTGAGCCGAAGGCAGCTGCTTAACCAACTGAGCCACCCAGGCGTCCCATAGATTATTTGTCTTTATGCAATCAGCTGTTTCCAGGTAACATGATGTCCTCAAGGTTCACCCACACTGTTGCACACTGCACCTCACCTTAGAGGCACAGCAGGGCCGGCTGAGACCATGACAAGACAGGTTTGTCTTCCCCTCTCCCTCTCCAGGTTCTGTAACTGGAGATTTATTTTCCTTCTTATATAAACTATCACAAATATATGTCCCTTCTCAGAAAGAAAATGTGATTCATTAATTTATAATAAACTTTTCTTTGATTTGTTTTTAGATTTACAGAAAAAAAAATTGAAAATTATAGAGTTCCCATATATTCCACACCTGATTTTCCCTATGATTAACATCTTATACTAGCACATTTGTCAAAAGCAATGAACTTGTGTCATTATATTTTTAGCTAAAATTCATCCTTTTTTAGTTTTTTACCAAATGTCCTTTTTCTATTCCAGAATCCCATATATGATACCATATTATTCCAATTAGTTTAGTTTTTAACTAAACAAACAAAAAATTCTGATATATCTCTTGATACAATTTCTCTGAAAGTACAATGTAGTGTCAAAAACAAACAAAAAAATTAAAAAAAAAACTAAAACAAAACAAAAAACCCACAAATTTCCAGAAAACCAAAACTGTAGCTTTCAAGGGATTATAAATCTGATAGTGACTTTCCTTATCATTCTATCTAGTTATCTATTTTAATAGTGGTGACATGGAGGTTCAGAAATCAGGTTCCCCTGCATGCTGATGATGGGGTTGGGACTGGAACCCTTGATAGATATTTTTGAGCACTCATCATTTATTTTGGTAAATTTTTGACCTCATGAGTCTAGCCATACCAAAAGTAGAAGATAGGAAATTCTTACCTGACCCTCTTGCAGCTACAATTGGAGCATGTGACCTGGTTTCTTTGGGTTGGAGTTGGGTTTGGAAATAAACCACATGAGGAGGTGACATCTGGACACAGAGTCAGCTGTTCCTTCTGGCAGGGTGACACTGGGACTTCTGGCATCCACTCCACACAGGTGCCTGGGTAAAGAGTCAAGTTTGTCCCTCATGGTATGATTATATGCTGTACCTGGTCATATTGCCCTGAGGTCTACTCTCTGTCTATCCTGGGGGCATTTGGTATTACTTCATATCCTTTAATACATTTCATCTCTGTATAATTAATGAAGGGATTCTAGTGTTTGCAAGTAAGAATTCTGACCAATAAAATCGGAATTATCAGGAAACTCCTGAAGATTAATTTTATTTATTTCTACTATGTAATTTATCTCCCAAAGTATGATTTGTAACAAAGTGGTGACAGTTTTGAGTATTAACTCCTTCCTTACATTCCACTTATCCTTAAAGTAAAAAGGAAAAAGGAGAAAATGTGTTGGTAACTATAGTCATTAATTAAGGTTGCCATAACAAAGTAATACAAACTGAGTGACTTAAAAAGAGAAATTTATCTCAGAGTTCTAGAATCTAGATGTCCCAGACCAAGGTCTTGGGGAGTTTGATTCCTTTTGAAGGCTGTGAAAGAGGATTTTTTCTAAGATCCTTGTCATTTCTAGTGCTTTGCAGGCAATACTTGGTCTTCCTTGGC
Source organism: Lutra lutra (assembly GCF_902655055.1). Taxonomy (NCBI): domain Eukaryota; kingdom Metazoa; phylum Chordata; class Mammalia; order Carnivora; family Mustelidae; genus Lutra; species Lutra lutra. The sequence continues at coordinate 148,179,217 of NC_062279.1, read as the reverse complement.
TTGTAGAAGGATCACCCTGACCTCTACCCTCATCTTCACATGGTGTTCTCCCTGTGTGCCTGTCTGTGTCCAGATTTGCCCTTTTTATTTATTTATTTTCTTTTTTTTATTATGTTAAGTTAGCCACTATTAAGTCCATCATTAGTTTTTGTTGTAGTGTTCAATGATTCATGAGTTATGTAATAAGGGACCAGCCATATTGGATTAGAGCCTACCCTAATGACTTCATTTTAATCTGATTATGCTGTAAAGACCCTCTATACAAATAAGGTCACATTCTGAAGTACTGGAGGTTAGACTTTAACATACGAATTTGGGGTCATAAGCACTACTGGGACATTAGGACTCTGAAGGGACTGACAATCAGATAACTAGGTGGTGGTATAGTTTCTAGTTCAATCAGTCAAGATAGAAAGTATATTATGACCAGAAATTATTTGGAGGGCAGAGAGGTTGACCGATAGCAACCTAGGTATAAGCCTGTTGTTAGAAATCCAAATATTCAAGCAAGTTTTGACTGGTAATGTCTCAAAGGTCTAGAATCTAGGTATTTGAGTCAGTTGGCTCAAGTCACAGTTAGTCAAAATAAGGAAATATGAACTAATAATTGAGAAAAAATCAATCTCCAACTCAAGTCCTCATGAATTTCCTGTCAAGGAATCAGAGTCTAGATCAGGCTTTGGACAAGGCAGGGGGATCTCTGCAGGTGATAATGACATTCATAGGCCTTCAGTATCTTCCCAGAGAGAAACTGATCACATTTTCTCCTTCATTCCTCGGCCCTTCTGCTCTGCATGGGTCCATCACCAAGCCTATCCACCCATGGCCACCTTCTCCCTTAAGATTCCTACAGCATGGCCACCCTCATTTATTATTTAAACTGTGACAATAACCTTATTTTTTTTTATTTTTTTTTCAGGATAACAGTATTCATTATTTTTGCACCACACCCAGTGCTCCATGCAATCCGTGCCCTCTACCATACCCACCACCTGGTGCCCCCAACCTCCCACCCCCCACCCCTTCAAAATTCTCAGATCGTTTTTCAGAGTCCATAGTCTCTCATGGTTCACCTCCCCTTCCAATTTCCCTCAACTCCCTTCTCCTCTCCATCTCCCCTTGTCCTCCATGCTATTTGTTATGCTCCACAAATAAGTGAAACCATATGATAATTGACTCTCTCTGCTTGACTTATTTCACTCAGCATAATCTCTTCCAGTCCCGTCCATGTTGCTACAAAACGTGGGTATTCATCCTTTCTTTTTTCTTTTTTTTTTTTTTACAGCTTTATAAACATATATTTTTATCCCCAGGGGTACAGGTCTGCGAATCGCCAGGTTTACACACTTCACAACACTCACCATAGCACATACCCTCCCCGATATCCATAACCCCACCCCCTCTCCCAACCCCCTCCCCCCATCAACCCTCAGTTTGTTTTGTGAGATTAAGAGTCACTTATGGTTTGTCTCCCTCCCAATCCCATCTTGTTTCATTTACTCTTCTCCTACCCCCTCGACCCCCCATGTTGCATCTCCTCTCCCTCATATCAGGGAGATCATATGATAGTTGTCTTTCTCCGATTGACTTATTTCGCTAAGCATGATACCCTCTAGTTCCATCCACGTCGTCGCAAATGGCAAGATTTCATTTCTTTTGATGGCTGCATAGTATTCCATTGTGTATATATACCACATCTTCTTTATCCATTCGTCTGTAGATGGACATCTAGGTTCTTTCCATAGTTTGGCTATTGTAGACATTGCTGCTATAAACATTCGGGTGCACGTGCCCCTTCGGATCACTACGTTTGTATCTTTAGGGTAAATACCCAGCAGTGCAATTGCAGGGTCATAGGGTAGTTCTATTTTCAACATTTTGAGGAACCTCCATGCTGTTTTCCAGAGTGGTTGCCCCAGCTTGCATTCCCACCAACAGTGTAGGAGGGTTCCCCTTTCTCCGCATCCTCGCCAGCATCTGTCATTTCCTGACTTGTTCATTTTAGCCATTCTGACTGGTGTGAGGTGATATCTCATGGTGGTTTTGATTTGTATTTCCCTGATGCCGAGTGATATGGAGCACTTTTTCATGTGTCTGTTGGCCATCTGGATATCTTCGACAAAGCAGGAAAGAATGTCCAATGGAAAAAAGACAGCCTCTTCAATAAATGGTGTTGGGAAAATTGGACAGCAACATGCAGAAAAATGAAATTGGATCATTTCCTTACACCACACACGAAAATAGACTCAAAATGGATGAAGGATCTCAATGTGAGAAAGGAATCCATCAAAATCCTCGAGGAGAACACAGGCAGCAACCTCTTCGACGTCAGCCGCAGCAACATCTTCCTAGGAACATCACCAAAGGCAAGGGAAGCAAGGGCAAAAATGAACTTTTGGGATTTTATCAAGATCAAAAGCTTTTGCACAGCAAAGGAAACAGTTAAGAAAACCAAAAGACAACTGACAGAATGGGAGAAGATATTTGCAAATGACATATCAGATAAAGGGCTAGTGTCCAAAAATCTATAAAGAACTTAGCAAACTCAACACCCAAAGAACAAATAATCCAATCAAGAAATGGGCAGAGGACATGAACAGACATTTCTGCAGACAATAACCTTATTTTATTCATGTATATGTATGGCTGCATTTTTGTTTTACCTGTTTTTACATGATATATCTTTGTTTGGAATTTATTTTGAGTAAGAAGTGAAGAAGTGATCCTGATTAATTTTCCCTCTAATGTTTTGCCACTTGTCCTAATACAATTTATTGAATAATTCATATTTCTATACTGATTTCAGTTCTGCCTTCACCATAGATTAACTTTCTATGTGTTCTCGGCTTTAATTTGTGTGGATTCTCTTTCATTCATCATTTTACCACTTTCTATATTGATTCCTGTTTCAATAAGAGAAGACTTATGTATTTATGACGTTAAAGCTCTCTTTTATTATTCCCCCATTTTAGAGTTGTCTTTCCCATTGCAGAAAGTTGTATTTCCCATTTATAAGATAAACTTTAGAATAATTATGTCAATTTAAAAAATCATTGGGACTTTGAGCAGAAGTGCATTGAATCTACAGATAGAGGACAGGCTAACCTTCATGGCAGTGCCCCTCATCTCAAGCCAGATAAGCCTCCTCACTTGCCCATCCTCTCATGTTCCACTAAGGAGGTTCTTTCCGGTCTCATCGGAGAAAATCCTATGTATTTTTTATTAAGTTTACTTGTATTTGTTTGATGCTATTGCAAGTATGAATGGATTTTTTTGTTTCTATTTTCATTTTGTTTTTAGGAGACAAGTATTTAGTTTTGTATATTTACTTTATATCTGTCAAGATTACTGAACTTATTGTATGCACTGGTGACTCGGGAGGTCTTGTTAGGTTTGAAAGAAATGCCATCATATCATCCCCATGACATTGTTGTTTTCTACCTCTGTCAAAGTTTGACCTCAAAAGACAGAAATCATAAAAGAGCAGAGAGGGTGACCACATAAATGGATGGCATGGAACACTGGGTGTTATATGCAAACAATGAATCATGGAGCAATACATCAAAAACTAATGATGTACTGCATGGTGACTAACATAACACAAAACAAAACCAAAAAAAGTTAAAATCTGAAATTTGAGAAATAATTCAATTAGCTTTGTACTAAGAACTATAACAAACATAACAAAAAAGACAACTATGTCAATGGAGAAATGAGCAAAGAAGATAAATATCTAATGCCCAAAACATGGATCACAAAAAAGAAACTTATGAAAAAACTTTAACCCCTTAAGTAAAGGAAAAAATATCGAAATAAAATGAGATACTTTGTAGCCTGTAATGTTGATAATATTAGAAGTAACAGGGGCCCCTGGGTGGCTCAGTGGGTTAAGCCTCTGCCTTTGGCTCAGATCATGATCCCAGGGTCCTGGGATCAAGCCCCGCATCTTGTTCTCTGCTCAGCAGAGAACCTGCTTCCCCCTCTCTCTCTGCCTGCTTCTCTGCCTCCTTGTGATCTGTCAATTAAATAAAATCTTTAAAAAAAAAAAAGTAACAGCATCAATGACTATGGAGGATAAGGGAAAAGGGCACTCTCAAACAATGTTATAGGAAAAACTGGTGTAACATATTTGGAGAAGAATTTAACAAGACTCAAAGTTTGTATTGTATATTCCTTTAACTCAGACTGCCTTTTAAGTTAATTTTTCCCTACAATGTACTCAGGAAGTCTAAAGGGTACCTGGGTGGCTAAGTCTGTTGAGTGTCCAACTCTTGATTTCAGCTCAAGTCACGATCTCAGGGTCATGAGATCAAGACCCAGGTCAGGCTCCTTCATGAGTGTGGAGCCTACTTAAGATTCTTTCTCTCCCTCTGCCTCTCTTCCCCCATCCCACTTGTAGTCTCTCTTTTCTCCTAAAAAAATTACGAAAGCATATAACATGTGCTCTATACATATTCAATACAACATTTTTTATAATAGCAAAAAGTAAATGTCCATCCGTAAGGGGTTGGTTAAATGAATGATAGTACATGTATGTAACAGAATACTCTATAGCCACTTAAATAATAGTGTAGAGCTATATTTATGCACATATAAAAACATTAAGAACATTTTACACAGCAATAAAGTAGCAAGTGTATTATAATCCTATTTCTTTAAAGTTATTTTTAGATTTATATACTGTCTTAATCCGTTTGGGCTGTAGACTAGAAAACCATAAACTGAGTGGCTTATAAACTACAATTATTTTTTACAGTTCTGGTAGCTGGAAAGTCCAAGATTATGGTGTTGGCAGATTTGGTATCTGGTGAGAGTCCTATACCTAGATGGCCATCTTTTCCTGTAACCTCCCATGGAGGAGGGACAGGGGCTCTTTTTCAGGTTACCTTGATAGGGCACTAACCACACTAATCATGTCTTAATATCATCACCTTGGGGGATAGGTTTCAACATGAGTTTGGGAGGTGGGGGACAAAATATTCAAACTGTATTCATTCAGCACACACTCATGTAAGTTTCCAAAATGGTCACCTATTTAAAATCAATGTAATGGCTTTTCCCTGGGACATTATTTAAACTCTGTAGAGTGTCCCACAGCCCACTTCCCAGCTGCCCTGGTCTAGTCTGGTTTTCCTTTTCCTCTGCAATCTTAAGTCAGGGCATAGTAGTCCCTTCCTCATTTTTCCCAGAAACACTGGTTGGTGTCTCTGGATATCCCACATACACCTTTCTCACTCAGTTCCTATACCAGGTCCTTCCTTGGCATACCCTTCATGTTTTAGTTGGAATATTCTTTATCGCAGCCTGCTTTTTCTGCTCTCTGGACACCTCCCCAGCCTGTATCCATGCAAGTTTTCTCCCCACATGGCACGTGTTACAACCTTCAATTGTTTATGTGCTGAGTGTTTTCCTATTTATTATCCACCTCTGTCACTATGCTGGAAACACAACGAAGCCAAGGACCATAAAATTTCTCATTCATCACTGCCTGACACTGTTAAATGATCAATAAATATTTTTAAATGAATGAATACACATGAAGAAATATCTGTAGATATTTTCTAAAATGTTAACAATGGTTGTCTCTGGTTATTGGGATTTGGATAATTTTAAATTTTATTTCTCATATATTTCTTATGCAATTCTGCATCAATAATATAGTGATTATATTTCCACTTATTAAAAATCTCTTTTCATTTATTTACTCATATATAAATATCCACATGTATATATATGTATATATATGCAGAGAGAGCATAAATTTATGTGTATGTATGTGTCCAGTTGTTCAGCATAAATCTGATCAATAGTCTTCCATAGCTTGATTTGCCATCACTAACGGAATATATTTTAAACACTTTAGTGTGACATTCATGTCCCTGACAAAACTGCTTCAGTGTCCCATTTAAATCTTATGTTTTCTAGACTAATTCATCCTGACAGTTCACCCTGGGCTTTGACCACAGTGGAAAGCACGCCTATCCTAGATGACACATAGCCCTTGTACCTCTCTGAGTCTGCCCATGTTCCGTCTTTTTAAAAGAATGCTCATCGTTAGGCTTTCTGCTTGGTAAACTCTCAGCTTAGTCATAGCAATAGGGTGCCAGGAACTCTGTAAAAATTTAGTTCTCAGCTATCTGGATAGCTGATTCTAACTCTAGAATGTGCACTCTCAAAGGCCAGGAACATTGTCTTTTTCGACTTTGCCTCTGCAGCCTAGGTGATGTCTATTGTAGGAATTGTTTTTGAAGTAAGTTGTAAGAAAATTTTACAAAGAGAATGTCCTGGGTCCTATTTTTTTTTTATAATAATTAGCTCCCAGCCAGTGAATTAAAATGACAACAATCATTTTATTATCTGTCACAGGTTTTCTGGGTCAGAAATTAGGAAGGATTCAGCTAGGCAGTTTTGCCTCAGAGATGCTCATATGTTTGTAGTCAGGCAGCAGGTGGAAGTGGAATTGGGGAAACTGAGCAGCTGAATTGTCATCTTTCCCCTCCTCATGAAATCTTCAGGGCTCTCTGTGTCATTTCCCCTGGTGGATAATGGCATATGGTAGTTATATGCCAGTGTACCACTATTTAGTATATTTGCCAGCACTTAGAACATGGCAACATGGCAGCTTCAAAGTAGAATGATTCATCATGGGGCAGCTCTGGATTCCAAGAGAAATTGTCCCAGCTGGCACAGTGCATGCTTCCTTGCTCTCTAAGATCTAGCCCCAGACGTCACCTCTGCTGCTTCCTCTTGGTCAAGAGTTAAGAGTGAGCCACAAAAGTCCCAGACTCTGGAGGAGGGGACATAAATCCCACTCACCAGTAGGAAGACTGTCAAAAAATTTGAGATGTTTTCAAGTCACTGCAGAGATTCTTCTAACTGGTACCAACATGCCCTGCAAAACCATTTTTCTTACAGCCCCAAAAAAGGATCAAAGGATCTAGGTGTTTCACAGGCTGAAATTATTAACACTCAATGCAAAAACTATGTTCTCAGCTTAAAGCAAATGCATTCTTCTTGATTTTTTGGCCTGTTTAGATGGAAACAAACATGTTAAAAAACTTAGAAGTGATAAAAAGTGCAACTTTGATGTTTATAATTTACTACTGATGTAGAAGTTGCCAATTTCTGCTTTTATCAGTAGTTGTGCTCCTTCCTTAGACACACAGTAATCAAACAGTTCTGTTGCTTAAAGTTTCTTCTTTGAATCTAGAAGATGCTACTCAGGTAGATGTATTGAGGTTTAGCTCCAAATTCACATCATAGATCTTACCAGAGGCAGGAATTTTAGAGGTCTCAGAAGCAAGAGTGTTCACAGACTCATTTCTCCATTCCTTGTCCTGGAGACAGGGCTCAAGCAGCCTGGTGAGGAGCAAGTCTGGCATGCGAACTTCCATTATGGGATGGAAGTTCCCACTTCAAACTAGAGATATAGCCAACTTTGAAGGTTCAGAATGGCAAAGGGGACTGAAACATCAGGAACATCATTGGGAGCATTAAATTTTGCTAAGGGAGGACTCAAGACATGAAAACAAATCATATCACTGAAGTTAAAAAAATACATGTGTAGATTTATGGATTTAATTTTTAGAAGGTTATCTCATATGGAAGTGGAATTCAACAACCAAATATTTTCTGACCTCTTATTTGTGTAAGGCCCCCTACCTGACTCAGGTTGGCTATGGAGAGCACACAGTCTAGCTGTTTGGAGAGCTACTGCCTTTTCTGGGAGTGGGGTGGAGCATTAGGAATGGGAGTTCAGCTGAACCCTTAGGAGTGCTGAGTCTATCAGAAGGGCCAGTGAGGGCAATGGATCATGTGCAGCCCATGCCCCATGCATGAATAAATGTATGCAAGCTGACTTTGCACTGAGACAACCATGGGAGAAATGGCTGCACAAAGGCAGAGAGCTCATCTATGCACATCGAGCTATGCTTTCTGGAACTGGAATAATCTCAACACCTTCAGTTCTACCATTCAGTTGCTGTCCCATTAAGTACTAAATGAAGTATTTCATGTCATTTTATTTTCTTCAAGTAAAGGCAATTTACTAAACTTATAACTAAGCAAGATATGTTTTTTCACATTTACAAAGCCCCCAAAATGTCAATAAATCAAAAATTGATAAAATAAACATTTATTCTATCTAGGGTCTGGTGCACATGGGGGAATTAGAGTAATAAAAATCAGTACTGTGGTTGGCAGACCTACTGTGTGCCAGGCATTATGCACAACAATATCACTAAATGAATCTTCAGAAATGTTTGCAGTATGTATTCTTTTTCTAATATTATGTTGGAAAAAACTGACCTTGAGAACCATTTCTCTGAGGTTCTACATTATGGATTGTGCATCTGGGAATTAAATATAAGCCTGTTTTGACTTCCACGTGCTTGTTTTTTTTTATTATAACACACCATTTATAGTTATTGGCACCTGACAGAAAAACTTGGTTTAATTCATATGCGTAGAAAGATATAAGTAAATAGATGTTTTCTTGCTTCTAATTTTTATTTTCATTTAAACATTGTGGTATGGAAAGAGCATCCAGGTTTGCGTTCTGTCTTCACTATTCACTGTCACCAGGTCCTTGGGTAAGTCACCCATTTTTTTTAGCCTATTTCTTTATCTTAATTATAGAAGTTAATAACTCCCTCTCTGTTCATACCTTGAGATTATTATGAGATTAAGATAAAATACTACATAAGAAAGCATGTGGAAACCTGATGACTCCATATACTCTCAAATGAAATATTACCCTTGTTAGTCATTTAAGCATCTATGGGATCTATTTCTCACCAATGGACCCTTTGGGGTGTTTGGTTTTCAAGAGATACATTGTTCATTATAGAAGGAAAGGTGTGGGGAGAGATAATGTGTGACACCATCCCCACAAACATGAGCCTTTATAAGAGCTGGTTTTCCTTTGGGCCTTTTCCAACCTTGAAATTCTTTGAGATCCTTTAAAGGTGCCCTGCCATATGCACCTGTAGTGACTCACCATGGATCCAGGCCTCCATTCATAGATTTAAATGTGCTGAACTTTGGCAAAGACAGAGACCACGTAGCCATTGTTATCCCTTGTGACTGGAAAAGTGTATTTATTCATTCATCATTCATACATTTTTTTTTCATTGATATGGTTAACAATTATTGAGTGCTTGGGAACTGAGTATACAGATGAAAGAAAAAAAAAATTCAAGAATGAAGGTAAATGAGGCCCCAACCCCAGATGGGATACAGTCTGTAGCATACTACAGGAGATAGATATGTGAACAAAAACATGTTTAGGGGCGCCTGGGTGGCTCAGCGTGTTAAAGCCTCTGTCTTCAGCTCAGGTCATGACCCCAGGATCCTGGGATCGAGCCCCGCATTGGGCTCTCTGCTTAGTGGGGAGCCTGCTTCCTCCTCTCTCTCTGCCTGCCTCTCTGCCTACTTGTGATCTCTGTCTGTCAAATAAATAAATAAAATATTAAAAAAAAAAGTTGCAGGCAGTGGGGAACACATTGCTGAGAACCTTCACCTGCATTTTCCCTGGAAACGGGGATGCAGCTTCAGGCTCAGAAAGTGTGACACCTTCTCCCCAGGTCTGCCTGGATGGAGCAACTCTGAACTGGCCTCAAAGGGCACTTGGAATTCTCTGTGACCCAGAGGTCAAGTCACACAGGCGCTGGACTGGAACAGCTCCTGGTTGTTCCGCATATAAATATAATGATTCGTATAAATATCTTTTCTATCAAAGTATTACAGGATTGTGGGATTTCATTTGCATACCCCTGATGATCTCATTATACACTATTTTATCTCCCCTTTTCTATCTGTCCCTAGTTAATTGGGTCCTATGGTTAAGAAGTTGCCTGAAAAGGTAGTTTCTGCTCCTGAATTTCAGATTTTGGCTTACAAGTGAGTTGGTGCAGATAAAGTAATCTTATATGTAGATAGTAAGCACAGAAGCCTTCCTAGAGGCCTTATCTCCTTCCTAAATATCTTTTAAGTCAACCTTTTGTGGTTTTATCTGCCTACGTGCATGGCGCCCAAATATGGGCCATGGCCCTAAAGCCACCTCCTCTCCTCATTAAGTTGATTCAGTTTCAACCTCCCCATCAAGATGCCCCGTCCCACTGAACATTTGGACTCATTGCCTTTTTATTTCCGGCTGTCACTGTGAAAAAGTGACTGCCTAGCTGCCTTTCCTCATCTTGCAGCATCAGCAGAATGAGCTGGGTGCTTCCTGTTTGCAGAAGATTAGCCATCCACCTTCCACTAGGGTGTCAAATCCTCACAGCTGGCAAGTTCAGCAGCTGGCCAGCAAGGAATCCAGCCTGGGAGCGAGCTGGCAGAGAAGTTTCAGTCACGGAACCTGTGTTCCAGGCACCCTCAGTGAATGAGCTCCAGCTCGGACAAGAAGCTCTGCAGAGGAGGCCCGATGGGAGATGAGGGCAGAATGTGGAGAAATAAAAGGGAAAGAAAGGGAAGAGCCTGCACAATCTCTCTTAGGCCCATGCCCTTTTTGAGTCATGAAAAATATACGTATTCCCAATTCTAAAAATAGTCACTTTTTTTTCCTCTCATGAAATGTTGTGTCAAAGAACTTTCAGTAATCAGTGTACACCTGTCCCTTCCCTTGAGGAACCTCTCTTGAGATAGAGAAGGTCCTTCCTTTTCTCTGTCTCTTCACCATGCTCACTCCCACTTATCTATCAACTTGGAGGACTTGCCCTTCATCTGTAGTCACATACACACTGACACTTAGCTCCATCTTAACAAATGCCACATTGTCAATGTACCTGTCTTTTCTACCTGAAGTCAGACTCTCTAGTTTATTCCTCTCTGCATATTTGATGCAAGACTTTGGTGGAAAGAGAAGGCACCCACCAATGCAATGATCAGTCCTACCAGGACCACAGTGTCTGTGGGTTTTGTGACAAAGAACCCCAGCAAGGTTGTCCCAGTGACATGAATGGCACGTTGAGGCGTGGTACCACCATCTCCCTCAGGGTTCTTAATGAGCCCGATACCATTCCTGACAGGTTGTCAATTTTAAACAAAGTTTTATTGGCTATACGGAAACATATTTGAACAAAAAGAGGGGTGAATGAACAGGTGAACAAAGAAATGAGTGAGTGGTTTTCACTGAACTTCCTGTTTTACCATTAAACCTATCAAAAGAGGAGATCAGACAATACTTACAATAAAGCACCAGCTGGAAAACACTAGTGTAGGTGAGTAAAAATCTACAAAGGCTACTCTCTCCAAGTAACATAAATAAGATGAAAAGAAGAAAAATCTTGGGTTTTCTTGGGTTATGGTTACATACTTGGGTTAGGGGGTTTCTATGTACTACCAAACGTGAGCATGAAAATCCTTTGAAGATGTGGTATTTGTACTTAACAGATAAAGTCATGACCCGTACCCCACCAGTGCATTGCAGGAACATTGCAGTTAAGATCTAGAGTTTGCACTCAGCATGGATGATGTTTCAGAGCAACCCATGTTTGTGGGGATTATGTCACATAAAAAAAGAACAGTAATAAAGAAAATTAGGTTGGGTCTTCTCAAAATCACTTGCTGGTAAAACCACAGTCATCAGTTTCCATAGGACACTAATGGGTCCATCACTCTAATTATTAATAAAAGCCTCTATTTTTCTCAGAGCAATTAAGAAAAAATACTACAGTAAACACGTGCTTCAGTGGAATAAAACTCCCACCAGTTGAATTACTTTTTTTTTTTATAAGCATACATTCATTACCTATAGGAAAAAAAAAATCTATAGACTCAGCAAATATCTTTGTAAATACACCTCCTTTTTGAAAACTGTTTAACAAAAAAAAAAAAAAAAAAGAACAAAGGAACATAATTGGATGTCCATAACAAAGATAAGTAGAGAGTTCTTATGTATTTCTTAAAACATTTCTTCTAGAGCTGGTGGGTTTTTTTGTTTGTTTGATTTTGGTTTTTTGGGTTTTTTTTGTTTGTTTGTTTTTGTTTTTGTTTTTGCCAACCTTGGAATCTACAAAAACCAACTATTGGCTTTTCGATCTTTTTATAAACAGGATGACAGTAAACATATTTGTTGTGCACAGTCTTTGTATTTGCTTATTTATTCATTCACATAGCAAATATTTTTTGAGCTCTTCTATTTCCAGGCACTCTTCTAGACACTTAAAATGTTATGATGGGCAAAAATGATGCTTTTCTGACTGTAATGAAGCTTATAGTGGGGAAAGGGAGCTAGTCATAGAAAATATAATCAGAGAATTGGCTAATGAATTACCATGATCATCATGTGGTACAGAGGTCAACATCAAAGTACAATGAGGGGATCTGGCTAATTAGAGAGATTTGCCCTGTTCCTCTGAGATGGTTCTTAGTTGCTGGAATCTAAAGGATTGGTAATTTTAATAGGTAACCAAGTATTGAAGAATTGGTCTACTTTGGGGCTGAGGAACAGCATGTATGAATTCCTCTAGGTGAGGGTTGTTGTGTGTGTTGTTGTGTTGTTTTCACAGACATTTGTTTGTGTGTACCTGCAACAATTGTTCTTTGAGCACCAAATACTCACCCCATGCAGTTCTGTCTCAGTCGTCAGGAGTCATAAATCAGTGGGACAAACAGAGGGAAGAGGATCTGTCTCAGCCCTGAAGAGTATCATAGTCTAGTAGAGACCAAGGAACCAGGCAGAGTTCCAGTCTCAGGGACATCCTTTCTGTTCTTATCAATCTTAAGGAACAATGCAGGAACAGAGAGTAAATTCTAGTAGGGTAATAGAGTGCTGTCCTTGCACATAGAAACACAGTGCCAACACAATCCCACTTGCTAGAGTTGTCAGCCTCAACATTACCCCTGCTTTATGGAGCAGCTGCTGGAGGTTCTCACTAAGCAGACTCTTAGGGATGCCTCTAATATGTTCCCACCCAGAGGCTTAGCTAAGCTCCCAGCTGGGCATAAGCAAAATGTCCTGAAGCAGAGAATGGATATATTCTAGGATGACTGGCTCTAGTTTATGTGCTTAGAAACCCCAAGGACCTGGAAATAACATGAGTCTGCTAGGAGACTCTAAGAGTGCCAAAATTGTCCCCCTACCAAGGTGGGACTGTTATTTCCTTAACTAGTCCCCAGATTATATTTCAGACATCAAATTCTGGAAAGAACACTAGCTTTTAAATCCAGCCCATTACACTTCAACCTCTTCCTCCTATCTATTAAGGTACTAATAAAAATGAGGTAACAATCTCAGACTCTTTTTTATTTTAAAGATTTTATTTATTTATTTGACAGACGGAGATCACAAGTAGGCAGAGAGGCAGGCAGAGAGAGAGGAGGAACCAGGCTCCCTGCTGAGGAAAGAGCCCAACTCGGGACTCAATCCCAGGACCCTGGGGTCATGACCCGAGCAGAAGGCAGAGGCTTAACCCACTGAGCCACCCAGGTGCCCCAGACCCTTTTATCAGCAAGGATTTGGAACAAAATAACTGCATGTTTCACGTTGGGTATGTATTAGGGATTAATGCTGACCATTCCTGCAAGCCAGGCTCTGCTGGGTGCAGGGCTCCATTACTGGCTAACTGAGCTGGTTTGTGTTCTGAGCACATCTTGTATTAGCTTATTAAGTTTTCACAATCATACCATAAGGTAGGTTTCATTATTCTCATTTAATAGGTAAGGAAACTGAGGCACAGGGAGGTTAAGTAACTGGCCAAGGTCACACAGCAAAATGTGAGTGAGCTGAGAATCAAATCTAGGGAGCTGGACTCTGGATCTGCATTCTTAGCATCCCTATACTACCTTATAGTCCAGACACAGACTCTGTGAAGGATGAACGATGAAGCCTGGGACTCTGGTTTACCTGGAATGCGGTTACTATGGTCTTAATGAATGTTTTACCTGGGGCTCCTCTGGTGGCTAGAAACTCACGAAAACTAGTTTAGGGAGGAAGAGGTTGGGTAGTTTAAGGATGAATAGAAGTTGGAGGAAAAGACAGAATCTCACAGACGTCCTCGACAGAAGTTGTTTTGGCCTCACTGACTGTAGATAGAGCATGTAGGCAGGTCCAAAGGGACTGCAGGCCCCTCGGCAGGGAAATCCACCATCTGTGCTTACCACCTCGGCTGCCTTGTCTACTTCACAGTCTCCCTTTGTCTGCTATCCTCTCACCTCCTACATTCATGCTAGTGTGCTCTGCCCTTGGCTCATTGCTTCTGCTTATTCATGCCTGACCCCTTCCAACCTGGGGTGAGCTTGCAGCAGACAGAGCAGTCAGTGCCCCACCCATTCCCTCAGCCATGCCGTGCTCATCTGTGGTCCAGATGGACAGGATCTCTTGGAGGCTGACAGGATCTCTTGGAGGCTGATAGCATCCTCACTCAAGCACCAGCATCTCTCCACTCATCTGCCCACAGGGGAGCCCTAAGAGAGCCATAGAACTCTCAGGGGCACCCCATCTAACTAGAGTCAGGAGTTAAGAGTTAAGTACTCCAGCTGTGGATGGGCGGGTCCATTACAGTCTCCTAAGAGGGTGCCCAGGAGCAGGTGTACAAGTAGGAATGCTTCAGGAAAGGAAGTCATCATCCTCTTTTATGCAGATCAGGAAACAGAGTGCCCTGAGCCAGTGTGTAAGGAGACTTAGTTCTAGTTCACTACAGTCATGTTTCCCATGTAATACCAGGCACCCAAGGACAGACAAGATCCACAAGTCAAGGACTCAAGTGTTGGATGCATTGAGTAGTTGAAATCGATACCTAGTATTGCTTTCAGCTGAAAATGAGCAGGTAAGTAAGCTGACATGCGAATGCCTGTTTGCAGCCCAGTGGAGGGTACAGGCCACCTTTACTGTGTTCTTTTAGAAAATGCAGCCCAAATCTCTGCCATGGAATTGGCAAAGCCCTATCCTAGATCTGTCATTAAACTGCAATTTCGTGCCAAGAAAATGGTGTAAATCTAATAATTTTTGCTTGAAGAGCATTCATGACTTTGAGGAAAGAACAACAAAAAAAAAGTGCTTCCTCTTCACCTAAAGTCTGAAGATTTAAGCTCTGAACAAAACAGCTGCAAAGATGAGACAAAAATCTGGGGTGGGGAGAATACTCTTTGCAACTTCCTTGCCTGAATATCACTGCATGCTCAGGCTTGGGCTTGGAGACCAAATCAGCTTCTTGGAATATTGGTCCTCATATCTCTCTCCACGCAGTTCACAAATCTAGTCATTAAAAGATCCATGTCACACTTCTCCGTCTTGCCAGATAGTTGGAACTTCATGGAGAGGCTTAGCTATCAGGATTCTGTCTGCAGTGCTCCTTTCTCTGATAAAAGTCATATGGGCTGCAGGTGTCACTCATGCTTATATTAACATTCTGCACATGGTACTCAGGACCATTTGTCGTCACTGGATCCCTGTACAAACCCGTGAAACAGGGAAAGCGGGTTTCCCTCTCTGTTCTGTGGAAGAAACAAGAGGCTTGGAGGTGTCAGACAACCCAGCCCGTGGAACGTAATGGAAACAGAAAAGAACACGGGTGACTGGATCCTCTCTCTTTTAGGTAATCTTCTTTAATTCTCAAAAAGATCCAATGAAATTATCTCAAGTAGATGTTACCATCCCATTTTTTTATCAGAGGTAATGGAAGTCTGAAGAAATCCAAAGGGAAAAAAGAAATCTGTAGGTGTTGACATGATTCAGTCAACTAAGTTGGACTTTTTTTTAATTATGATTTTTTTTACCCCGTATTTGTAATGATGTCTGGAGCAGCTCAGATTAAACTTGGGGAAGGAAGACGTGGTCCATAAAGGTCCCACGAGCAGCAAGACTGAGCTAAGGGTACAACATAGTAACAATCCAAATTTATATTATCTGATGTCTCCTAACTCCTGTGTGCTACCTTCAATTACATGCATATTCCAGCTTCTCATATGACAAAGACAGGTGCTCACACACCTGTAGACACACGCTAGCTTTCACCTTGGTCAGTGTGGGAGGCGACATTTAGAAGGTGTGTTGAGGCTGGAATCTTGAAATAACTCACTATTGTTTCATTTATTCTGACAGCAATCCTGTGAGGGAGGGATTTTTGGTCCCATTTTATAGATGAGGAGACTATGGTCAGAGAAGTAATTTGCCTGTGGTGACCCAGATAAGAGGCAGCAGTGCTGTTATTTCCACATAAGCTGGGCTCACCTCAAAGCCAGAGTTCTCTCCATCCTACCATGTGTCCTCCCGAGGATGTGTTAGAAGGACTGTTACCAGCTCATCCCTTCATTCTATCTCATATTTCATATTATTTCATATATTTCATATTATGAAATATTCAGTGTATGCCTGCCAGAAATCATGAGCCAAGAAACAGGTACAGCCCTTCTTCATATAAACTTGGATTATCTCCTTTTTAATCTAGAAATCAAGAAAAGGTAACTGCACTTTGGGTATTCACAACCCAGAAGTGATAGAAAGTGTGATGCGTGATGGGTAGAACAGGCTACCCTGGGCCCATGACATGGAGACAGCTATGTGGAGTGGTCTCAAAACCCATGTCCTGAAGAACAGTGACTCTGAGTGAGTTCCAGAGCCCCAGGCAGAGGGCAAAGTTATTCACATGCCTGAGCATGGAACTGACTTTATAAACCCGGTAAAGGAGCCTGGAAGACATTATAGAAACAGTCAATATGAACATTAAGGATAGAAAATCAAGAAGCATCATCATCAAAGTGGAAATTTCTAGAACTGTCACTGTTACATCCAGTTAGCCACTTGCTAAGAATTTTCCAGAAATAACCTGTTGAAGTTATGATTCACACTGCTAGGACCCTGCCAACCTCTAGGAGCCCCAATGTAAATCACTCAGTTGACTATTTTGAGAAGTATCGAGGGGGCAGTGAAGTTTTCTTTGGAAAGTGATGGAGTTTCGAAAGGAAGGGAGTCAAGGTTCTTGGAATCTGTGATTCCAGCACAGATGCCGTGACTGACTCAAGTCCTTCAGTGTCATGAGTGCATCTGTCTCAGTAACACCTGCTGCCTTTGGGCAAAGGTCTCTGCTTTAGAGAGCAGAATCCAAATACTGCCTACCATAGACAGACACTGTACATGTTCTGTTCCTTGTCTACGATTCCTCACCACAGCTCTCTTGGGAAGGCACAATTATTCCTATTTTATAGATGACAATAATGTGGAGGTTTAGAAAATTTAAGCAACTTTTTCAAGGTCACACAGGTGGAACTTGAGATAAAAATTAAATTCCCATCTGTCTGACTCCAAATGCCGCACTTCCGCTGGTGGTAAAAGGATGTCATTAATTAATGACATTTTCCTTTACTGTCTTCCAAGCAAGCTGCCACAGCTCTAAGTTCACTATCCCAAGGAGACTCTTCAACCTGGCTGCTGAAAATATTGGCCTCACACTTTCTCCAAACAAATGAATACTTTAACATGTTGGTTTCCTCCTCTGCTGCTTGAGTGTGACCCAATTCCCAGGGTCTGGTCTCTCTTGTGAAGATAAGAGAGCCCAACGTCTTCCCCTGAAAGTGAGCAGCAAATTCTGTACCATCACCAGAGTCTGGGCAAAACCTGGGGCGTGATGGGAATCATGCAGCCATACAAACTTCCTAGCAGAAAAACTCAGTACCACAGAGATTCTTTTGGGACCAACCCCACACTAGGACATAGGCTGGGTTCCAGGGACATGGAAATGAACAAGCAATAGACACTGCTCTGGGAGGTCTTAGATAATCCACTCAGAGAGATAAACACACAAATAAATACAGGCAAAGTTGGGTGCTCGGTCTGAATTCTATCCAGGGTGCCCCGGGAGCAGAGCAGGGACCTGGGACTTGGGTTGGAGTGGGTGGAAAAAATAGCACATGAGCTGAGTCCTTGGAGACAGGAAGGAGCTTCTCATCTGGTAAAGAGGAGCAGGAAGGAGTCCCAGGGAATTGAAATGGCATGAACCAAGTCAGGATTCAACAGTGTCAGTGTGGAAAGGGGGAGTTAGGTTATCATAGGAGATGAAGCAAGGAGGCCAGCAGGGTGAAGAATGGGCAGACATGAAGGCCAGGAACAGAAGCTTGATTTGAATTTTAAACATGAGGAAGGAAAGTAAAAAGCTTGCAAAAGGAATATAAATCAAGTTCTCAGTTTAGCCTAAATAAAATTCCCTGGTGATCTTCCTCAAATTTATTTTGTTTGTGTTGTATGTCCTTCCTCCTTTCCCTCCCTTCTCCCTCCTTCCCTCCCTCCCTCCCTTCCTTCCTTCCTTCCTTCCTTCCTTCCTTCCTTCCTTCCATCTTCCCTCCCTTCCTCCTTCCCTCTCTTCCTTCACATATATTTTCTTCTCCACAAGCCTGAAAGTTCTTTAAGAGAAGAATACAGGTATCTTGCTCCCCCTTGTTTCATTACAACACTTGGCAGAATGTTTAGCATATGACTACCAATAAATGTTGAAAAAATTGAAGTAAAAGGTGATTTCATTTCTTTTTTTTTTTTTTTTCATTAAACACAGGGTAGGAGTTTTAAAAATGTCGTTTCCTAATTTTCATTAGGACTTAGCTATGATTGTTTTCCTTTCTTTACACATAAATAAATTTGAGCTCAGGTATGACAATTAACAATCCAAGGAACACAAAAGCTGTGTGAATTTATTCATGTGTAGAAAGGTCTGTGTGGTCTGTGATCTGTGTGGTGACAATGACAGTGTTTTTAGGCATTTTGCTCTATGTGTGACCTCAGACTGGAAATTCTGGGCTTAGTGAATCTTGTGCACACTCATCAGCAACCTCAGTGAAGTGAGAAATAAGCCACAAATGGATCTTTGAAGCCAAAATAAATCATAATTAAGCATGTGTTATAGCCCATGTACTTCAGCAAGGAGAAGCTCCCAGAACTGTTCCTTTGCCTGAGGAGATAGAGACCATGCTAGGTAAACAAGATGTCTGAGGTTTGGCTGCTGATACATCATTTGCATTATTGTGTGTCAAATAAAAACACATAATCAGGTTGGCACCAGTAAATGGTGGGGACGTTTTGGTCCAGGGAAATCTGTGCCCAATATGTTTGGCACATTAAATACTTCAGACCAGTGCTCTGGTGGGCACTGCGCTGCAGTAACTTTGCCCCGTAAACATGAGCGTGCAGACTTCATTCAGATCCAGCCCCAGGCATGTGTGAGAATTTGGGGATAAGTAGATGAAGAGCAGGGACTAAGCATGGAACATTGACTAAGAGTGGTTGAGTTTGTTTATCTTTTCAGGAAACCAAAACTTAAGTTTTGTTAATTTTTTTTTCTATTATTTTCCTATTCTTTATTTCATTTATTCCTGCTCCAGCATTTGTTATTTCCTTTCTTCTACAAACCTTGTTTCTTTTTATCTGGTTCCCTGAGGAGTAAAGTTGGGTTGTTTATGTAAGATTTCTTACTTTGAAATGTACATGTTTATCACCATAAACTTCCCTCTTAATACTACTTTTCCTGAATCCTGTAACTTTGGTATACTGTGTTTTCATTTTCATTCACTTTGAAATATATATATATTTTTTAATTCCCCTTTAAGGGGTGCCTGGGTGGCTCAGTGGGTTAAAGCCTCTGCCTTTGGCTCGGGTCATGATCCCAGAGACCTGGGATGGAGCCCTGCATTGGGCTCTCTGCTCAGTGGGGAGCCTGCTTTCCCCTCTCTCTCTGCCTGCCTCTCTGCCTACTTGTGATCTCTCTCTCTGTCAAATAAATAAAATTTTAAAAATAAACAAATAAATACATTCCCCTTTAAATATTTTCCTCTTTGACTCAACAACTGTTCAAGAATGTGAATTTTCCCATATTCTTACTGTTACTGAGTTTCAGTTTCATTACATTGTATATGAAAAAAATACTCGGTATGATTTTGATCTTCTTAAATTTGTTAAGACTTGTTTTGTGACCTAACATGTGATCCATCCTAGACAATGTTCCATGTGCATTTGAGAAGAACGTGTATTCTGCACTTGGTTCGAAAGTTCTGTATATGTCTTTTAGGTCCATCTGATCTACAGTGTTGTTCAAGGTCATTTTTTCCTTGTTAATTTTCTGTACAGGTGTCCCATTCATTATTGAAAGTGGAGTATTGAAGTCTCCTATTATTATTGTATTGCTATCAATTTCTTTCTTCAAATCTGTCAATATTTGCTTTTTTATATTTAGGTGCTGTAATGTTGGGTGCACACATATTTATAGTTGTTATATCTTCCCATTGACACTTTTATTGTTATGTAATGACACTCTTTGTGGTGCAATAAATGACTGCTATAATTGTGAAAGGAAAGGACCTTGACTGGAGAGTAAGGGGACACTTCCAAGAGGAGGCAGCAAATAAGCTGGGAATAAAGGAGGAGGACTTTGTCAGATCAGCATAAAGAGGACAATCTAGATTTGCCTTGGTAGGTTGAACTTTTGGCTTTTTATATTCCATCTGTGAAATTTGTCAACCCATTAATTATTTTTAACATCTGAAGATAGCTAAGGTCCAACAAACTTCTGGATGTGTTTGTATCCTAGAGCATTAGAATCAGTTTTCTTCGTGAGGATCATGTAGGGTGTGTAGGGTTGTTTGCTGTGTGTGTGTGTGTGTGTGTGTGTGTGTGTGTGTGTATGCTCATGTACATGTATTTACATCACCCAGAGTTTACTCTCTCTTCTTGTGATAAAAGGACCTTGATTTTGTTAGGGGTTCCAATTCCCTGTCAGGCTCCATTGGAGTGCTTCAGGTAAAGCTAGCACTGTAACCAAATCAGGAATCGGGCTCAGGCAATCAGCCAACCCCATTTCTTCGGCCATAGTGATTGGTTCAGGGATGGGCAAGCTATCACATCAGAATGAATGGGATTCCCTGAGATTTATGCTGAGTCTCCCAGGAAATAGACTTTTGTTCTGATCCTGTGGATGTGAAAAGTGGGTGGGTAGGGTCTGAAATGGCTACCTCACCCCAGCAGAGACTAAAATCAAAGGCAGAGCAAAGAGTTAGAAGAACTGAGTCTCGATAATGTTATTTGATTCTGACTCTAGACAGATCTGAAGCTTCATCTGCCCCCCTGGGGTCTTCTATTACACTGAGGCCATGCATTCCTTTTCCACTTGAAACAATAAATGTCCTGCCAGGTACTGGGCATTTTTGAAGTGTCATTGCTTCACATAGGGAAAAAAAAAAAGATATTTGGTCAACAGGGAACCTCACAGACATAGTTTTGCTTATAAGCTTTCATTCTGATGTGGTGAAATGTTGCCTCTGAGTGAGAGAGGCCTTGGACTTACAGGCTCTTTCAACTATAACGTCTGCTGTTAGGATCCCAATTATGCTACTGATTACCTGTGAGCTTTTGACCTCAAACCAAACCATCCCCTGTCCTGCCACTTAACTCCCAACCTTGCTGTTTTCACTGCAAAGATATAATTTTTTTTTAAGATTTTATTTATTTGACAGAGAGAGAGAGAGAGATCACAAGTAGGCAGAGAGGCAGGCAGAGAGAGGAGGAAGCAGGCTCACTGCTGAGCAGAGAGCTCAATGCAGGGCTCGATCCCAGGACCCTGAGATCCAAGCTGAAGGAAGGAGACCCTTCCCCGAGCTGAAGGAAGAGGCTTAACCCACTGAGCCACCCAGGTGCCCCTGCAAAGGTGTAATTTATTGCTTATATCTTTTAACTTTTATTTTATGGATATCCACTCAAAATGAGAAAGGTAAGAGATAGGCATAAGCTCATTTTAGTAACTAGTTTACTCTTTTTATATAATATAATTAAATAAAAAGGGCATAATGGTTCTACATCTAATCTACTGACTCCTGACTATTCATATTGAAGTTATAATGAGTTATAGGGTAATGAAAAGAATGCTGGGGTTAGAAAGCTCTGAATATAAACCCAGACAACACCTTAATTTGGGCCTTGACCTGGCCTTGACCACCTTGACCTGGTCACTTAACCTCTCTAAGTCTCAGTTTTCCCATCTGATAGTAGGAACAACAGTACCTCCTAATCAGGACTGCTGGGATCATTCGATTCATACATTTTCAGAGCATCTTCCAACCTCTAAAACCATTGCTCTGCCAGTGGACCCCACTCATAGTGACTCTACATAGCCAACCACAGTGTACTGAACTGGGGTGAACACATGCACCTCACACCAAGCAGCCTATCTGTAGGCTTCCAGTGATTGAAAGAGGTCAGCTCTAGAAAAGAGAATCAGGGAAAGTAAGATTCCTTTTGAAGAATTTTATTTGAAAACTTGATGAAAATGATGTAGTTACCAGTAGGGTCTGAAACTAAAAATACGCAGTACAGAAAGGAGTGCATCAATGCCCCGTCTGGCGTCCTTTGAAAGTAGAGCCTGAGGCAAGGGATTGGTGCAGGTGATTTTTTTGGGAGATTATTCCAGGAAGTGTGAGGGAGACAGTGAGATGGAGAAGGGAGATAAGTAGCAAAAGGAGTGTGTATGTGTGAATAACTGCTGTGGGTGGCTTTTAAATTCTTTAGGGGGACCTTCCCTAAATTTCTCAGGTCTGGCTTACACATGACCCACCCCACCCATATCACTCTCTAATTCTCCTATCATAACACTTAGGAAATTGTATTTTAATTGTGTATTCAAAGAGATCAACACATGACTGGCCCCAGTAAATCTGGATTGAAGAAATGGATAAAGAAAGGGAGGATTGAAAAAGGAAAGAGGGGGAGGAGAAGAAAGGAAGGGAAACCTATAGTGGGTCAGGGCAAAGCTTTGAGGGTATTATAGCAAACAACACAGAGAACCTTCAGGTGGCTGACCCTCTGTTGAGGACAGAGACATGTATTAGGAAGCCCATTTATGAAAGGGGGGGTGCCCAGAGCTATGAAAGCATAAGCCAAAGTGGTAAGACCCAGTCAGGGACTTCAGAGAGTCATGCTGGAGAAAGGAAAGAAATAAAACAAAGCAAAACCACATTCTCTGGAAGGCATCAATGTTCAGGGGACTCGCTGAGTAGATACCCTGAACAGCTCTTCAAATGCAAACAGCTTAAAAGCCAACTAAGGCAGAAAATATTTTGAAGATCGTTTTAATCACTCTCTCTGTTGGCTAGAAAGTAAGGAATTTGCGGAGGTCACAAGTACAGAGTAAAAGCGGAAAATCTAAGGTTGAACAGTAGAAAAGCAACCTTCCCCTGTGGGAATCTCAGGAGCCCCAGGGCTGTACTGAGGACATGAAAGCCTTCCACTGAGGGACAAGGTCCTTGTGGTTATGTCTTTAAAACAACAACAAAACAACACAACACAACACAGCACAAAACCAGAAAAACCCACTTTCTTCTTTCCTTCCTACTCCTTATAGTCTTTTTATGTCTGAGTTGAAAACGGTTTTATCACAGATGTTATATTTGATTTTGGGTTTTTTCCTCCTTGTGGCATTTTGAGGAGGCAAAGTTGACATTCTGCTTTTAGTTCAATATCACTAGAGGGAACGAATTCCAAAACAGGACTTTAATTGAAAGACTCAGGACCTACACTGAATTCAACATATAAATATCAGTTAAAAATTCAGTATATAGTTATATGTCTCAAGGTTATTTTGTTTAATGTTATGTAGACTGGTGAACCAACAGTGGGCAGTAGGACTGGTCCATCAAGGAGTAAGAAATAAAGCAATGTATTGTATATACAGAACTTATACTAATACTAATAATAAAACCAACTGAAGGTCCATATGCTTCTTTGTATCACCAAATGCTAGCAACTCTACAAGCTTGGTGATGAAATACTCCTCCTTGAAAAAAATCTGTTGGTCTCAGTTCTAAACAAATGGTGTGTTTACTGCTGGTTTTTAGCAATACATACGTTTATTTCAAAGTAGAATATTTTTATTAGCGATGCTTTAATAAATTTAAAATAAATTTGCATGGGGGTTAGTATGGAGAACTCCCTTTAACACAGTGAGTCACCCCAAACACAAACTCAAGTAGATACATTTGTTTAGAGAATAATTTCTTAATGTTTTGAAATGTATTAAACTTGTGTTGGGTCATGTTTGTTCCTCTAATTCCTGTGGCTTAATACGTATTTCTGTATTTAAACAGTAGATTTGAAACAGTCAATTACAGCTGTATAAGATTTTTCTTTTCTGAGGTATCTTGTCATATGGGTGTCAGGTTTTAAACGAAGTTAATCAGAGCAGAAAACAATCACAAATTATGGGAATTTACCTAGAAAAAAAGGTCGAATTTCAAAGAAGAATGCCAGGAGAAATAACAAGATGCTGGTCTTATATTACTAAAAGAAATTTAAACAGTATTTGAGCGTTTACATCATTTTCACCAAGACCTGACACTCTTTCTAAGCAGTGGATGAAATGATCTCAATGTCGTCTAACAGTCAGTCATCTCTCTGATTTTTGCAGAAGAACATTTTTGAAAGTCTTTACTAAATATACCAAAATGTGGGGCACCTGGATGACTCAGTGGGTTAAAACCTCTGCCTTTGACTCGGGTCATGATCTTGGGGCCCTGGGATCGAGCCCCACAAGGGGCTCTCTGCTCAGCAAGGAGCCTGCTTTCTCCTCTCTCTCTCTGCCTCTCTGCCTACTTGTGATCTCTCTCTGTCAAATAAATAAATAAAATCTTTAAATATACCAAAATTTATAATAAATTGTCAGGTAGCATTTTTTCAGAGGAAGTTGTTGACTATGGAAACATTTGAAAATCGTTAGAGAATGGTCAAGTTTCATTCTTCTATACATACCTGACCAATTTTCCCAGCACAATTAGATAAAGAAGATATGGTCCCTATATACAATGGCATATTTTGCCTCCATCAGAAAGAATGAATACCCAACTTTTGTATCAACATGGATGGGACTGGAGGAGATTATGCTGAGTGAAATAAGTCAAACAGAGAAAGTCAATTATCATATGGTTTCGCTGACTTGTGGAACATAGGGAATAACATGGAGGACATTGGGAAAAGGAGAGGAAAAGTGAATTAGGGGAAATCGGAGGGGGGAGATGAACCATGATATACTGGACTCTGAGAAACAAACTGAGGGTTTTTTTTTGGGGGGGGGGTTGGGTGAGCCTGGTGGTGGGTATTAAGGAGGGCACGTATTTCATGGAGCATAAACTATGAATCTTGGGATACTAAAAAAATAAAATTAAATTTAAAAAAAGTTGTTAGAATCAATCCCAATATATATACAGTATTGCAATTTCTAGAATTTATTGTTCATGGATTTCTGCCAAATTTAACCTTATCTTTAAGACTTTTTTTGTATATGTCTATTATTATCTGTGCAAAAAATTTTTCAAAATTAGGATTAATAAAAATGTAATATTGGAATGCCTGGATGGATCACTTGGTTAAGTGTCTGCCTTCAGCTCAGGTCATGATCCCAGAGTCCCTAGGATCAACCCCCATGTCATGTTCCCTGTTCACTGGGGAGTCTCCTTCTCCCTCTCCCCCTCACCCCACTCGTGCTCTTTCTCACACTCTCTTTGCCTCAAATAAATAAATAAAAACTTAAAAAAAAAAGAAAATGTAATATCAAGTATGAGCAAAGATTAACAAATTTGGCTGTCCTGGGTGCTGAACATAAGTATGCAAAGAACAGTGTCAATGGAGTAATTGACAAATTTGTGTGTATATACATACACACACTGGGTGTGTCAGTGGTGTGAGTATTAGTGCATCAAGTTTGTAAAAAGTCAGAGTTGTGATATAATCTAATCTTGATTAATCTTTTGTGTAATTAATTAAAATTTTTGTTAATATTTGTAGGCTCAGAACATGATGTTCTTTCTAATCTAACTAAATGTTAATTATGCTAAATGCTAAAAACTAATCTAACTAAGTGCACTCTTTTAATGTCTATGCAAACTGTCAAATAATTTCTGTATGTAATCACTTATAAATGTCGATTAATCACTTTACAACACTAACTTAATAGCCTTCACAAACACCCGGTATGGGATGACACTTGTGTGCCTCTCAAAGGCCTTCTTCCCCCAGCCTGTCTCCTGGGTACTACATGCTTGCCTAGGGGGTGATGGAGCCCATGCAGTCCCAGATAGCCCTCAGTCACTGTGTCATTGCCTTTATGTTCACACATTTGGTGTCTTGTTTAGAAAGTCCTCCCCTGCCCAAGGAGCATGAAGATTTTCTCCTATGATAAAAGTTTTATAGTTTTGTCTTTCATACTTAAGTCTCTATTCCACCTGGAATTGATTTTGGTATGTAAGTGATTTAGGAGTTCAATTTATTCCTCAACCCCACAACCACCCATTGATAGCCTAGACTCCTACCACCATTTTTTGAAAAGTCTCTGCTTTCCCCACAGATTTGCAAAATGAGCTTCCCATAAATCAGGTGCCATATTTGCTTGGGCTATTTATAGGAATTCTATTCTGATCATTGTCGACTTGTCTATGCCTAGTAGCGCTGTGATTTAATTACTTTGACTTGACAATAATTCATGATTTCTGCAAAGGAAAGACCATGCAACTCCTTTTTCTTTTTCTTCTTGACTATTATTGACCTTAGCATTTCCAATTATATTTCAGATTTTGACTTGTCAAGTTCCATGAAATACCCTATTGACATTTTCATTGGAATCGCATTACATCAGTAGCTCAATTTGGGGAGATGTTCAACATCTTTATAATACTGAGTTTCTCTTCCACCGCATTGGGTCTTAAACATCTCCCAAAAGATTTTTGTAATTTTCACCATAATGGGCTTGCATAAAGTTCATTGGACTTTTTCCTAGGTGTTTTATGTTACCTGTGTTTGTGTGTGTGTGTGTGTGTGTGTGTGTGTGTGTGTGTGTTTGACTATTACATCTTCAAACTCTGTATACGGAATTCAATTTACCTTAGTATATTGATTTTGCATTCAGAAAGTTGCTAACTCTCTTACTAATTCTAAAAATTTAACTTTATTTTTTAAGCTTTCTACATAAAGAATCATATCATCCATGTTAATAATAAGATTGTTTCTTCATTTCCAATCTTTATACATTTCATTTCACTGTCTCCTTCCATGCAGCCTAGTATCACCAGCATAATATTTAAGTATAATTGGTGATCATGCATCATGGCTTAAACACCCAGTGGCTTCTAAGACATATATCCTAGATATCATATCTTAAGGTGCATTATGGGAATAAAGAAGTTCATTTCTTTATTTTTAATATTACTCATATATATTATATTCCTTTTATATGTTTTCTACATTGGCATTCTCTCTCTCTCTCTATATATATATATAGATATATATATTTTTTAATTTATTTATTTGAGAGAGAGAGGGAGAAGAAGTGTGCATTCGTGAGAAAGAAAGGGAGAAAGAGCATGTGCCAGTGCTGGGAGAGGAAAAGAGAGAGGGAGAAGCAGACTTCCCGCTGAGCAGGGAGCCTGATACAGGCTTGATCCCAGGATTCTGGGATCATGACCTGAACTGAAGGCAGATGCTTAATGAACAGAGCCACGCAGGTGCGGTATGTTGACAATATTTTAAAACTTAAAGATAAAATTTTAAACAGAAGTTTGAGTAGAAACTAGCCGATTTAGGGGGAGAAAATTAATTTGAAGGTGGTGAATTAGAGAAAAAGTGAGAAGAGTTTAGAGAAAGCAAGCAGGCAAGCTGTTTGAGGAACACTGCCTAGATACAGAGAAGGGGAGGAGGGTCCTTCCAAATGAAGGTGCTCAAGGGGGTAGGAGGCAGGGGCTGACCAGTTAATGACATAGCAAACAGAAATGCAAGTGGGGAATTTTATAGCCACATGGATTGTGAGGGCTGGAATTTTGGAGATCATAGCTGGACTCTGATTCTTGCTGGCATTATCTCCTGTCCCATCTCCCTCCTGCATGATACCATATCACTGGACATCCCCAAAGGAATCAGGTCATTTCAAAACTCTGGGCTTTGAATGGGCCCTTTCTTTTATCTGGAGTGCCCAAGCCTATATTGCTGGCCCTTATTGATTTTTTGTAGCTCAATGTAGATAGACCCATCCCTGGGAAACCCTCCCTATGTCTCTCCCACTTCCACAAAGAAAAGATCAAATCCTTCCTCACATTGTTTCCTTTGTGTCTCGTATGTATATCTTTGGTCATATTTGTTCTTGTTTTTATGTTCAATGACCCTCTTTCCTTAAAGACTGTGAGTTCCTCAATAACTTAGCATGACACTGTGTACACAATCATGAAACCCAACTTTTATTGAATTTTTGCTATGTGCCCTGAAATACATATACTAAGCTCTTTTCAAGAATTACTAAATAAGAGGTATCCAAAAATTTCTTTTTAGATTTAGTTTGCCCAAACCCACAGAGCTAGTTAGAGGCAGAGCCCAGGTCTCCTGACACCAATTCCATCAACCCTGCCCTCTTCCAAACACAGGCACCCTATGTAGTTTGATCTATGTGGACTCTTGACACCTGCTGATCTGAGCCCCTTTCTTAGCAGCCATGAGTTTCCAGGCGTTTGGGCCAATACTTTCAGAAAATGTAACAAGACTCCTTCAGCCTATATAACCAGAAACTCTCAGAATAACTACAGAGAGGACTTTGCCATCCCAGGGGGGCAAAAATTGCCTGTAAGCCAGCATTCTTATTATTAGCCAAGAAGTAAAATGGTTCAGGAGAGATTTTCTGCAAGCGCATGTACTCTCCAACTACTTTCTTCTCATCTCATCCCCTGAGTCTGTTTGCCAAACTGACAAGGGGGCAGCCCTCCACTATTGTTCTTCTCCTGTATGTGTGTGTATTTGTGCACATATGTGTGCCTGTGAGTGTATGAACACATGTGTGTTATTCTCAAGTGTGCATATGTATGTGTGCCTTCTTTTTGCTGGGTTAGACAGGGACAAAACCTATTTTCCAGAAGGGAAAACAAATTCATTTCCTTCCTTTCCTCCAAGGACCACTGGAAATCAAAGCAGAAGTAACTTAGCCACTTGGATCCTGGAAATTGTGAATCCTGTGGTCAGATTTTAGGAAAGAACACATCTGACAGATGTTCTCTCAACAGCACGACATATTTGAAGTTGAAATAATTTCAGAATACCCAGGATGCACAATAAAGGGAAGAGCATTCCATTTGGAATTGGAAGCACCAGTCACTGCTGGAAAGGTTGGGTTTGTCCGTTTATTTGTTTGCTTTCATAAATACTATATGCCAAGTAAAGGCTAAGCATGTGATGAGCATTTCCTCAGTCCTTCTGAAACCCAGTGTCTTATTCTGGGAAACAGAAACCTCACTATATTGTCCTGAGTTAGAAGGAAAAGGGAATTGACCTTTCTCAACTCCTCTAATGTTAGCTATTGTGTTATGATGATGATGATCATGGTGATGATGATGATGATTTCATTTACAGAGAACTTAACTAAGTGTCAAGTGCAATGCCAAGTGCTTGGCATGAAATACTAACCTTAAAGCACCTTCTGGGGCAGACATTCTTATTTGCCACTTTTTTATACATGAAGGCAGTGAAGTGTAGAGAGGATAAGTAAAGAACTTACTCAGGGTCAAAAATAACAGAGATGGTGTTAAAGACAAGTAATAGGGTTCCTAGAGAAGCTGTTAGTACCTATTTAGTGCTTATAAGAAAATGGTGGCCCAGGTGCTATAATCCCCCCATTACGGACAAGAGGGGAGGGAACAACGTGAAATGGACATGAAACTCCATCCTATCTACTATTGGTCTGTCACACCCATGTTCTTGCTTCCTGGTAACACATGTTTCCTCCTGCCTAATTAGAATTCATTGCTGGAAATGAACTCAACCACCTAAAGTCACCCCCGGCTTTCCTTTCCAACTTTTATGCACCTCTGTGCACTTAAGAATGGT
The DNA here is from genome assembly GCF_902655055.1 of Lutra lutra. Lineage (NCBI taxonomy): Eukaryota > Metazoa > Chordata > Mammalia > Carnivora > Mustelidae > Lutra > Lutra lutra. The sequence continues at coordinate 148,149,399 of NC_062279.1, read as the reverse complement.
CCCTTTCCATTCATTCATTCAATAGAGGACTTTTGAAAACTAGCTGTGGACCAGGCATGGTGTTAGTCCCTGTGATCAGAAATAACCACATCAAATGAGGAGTCTGCCCTAATACATATTACCATGAAGTAACACCCTGGGTGTCAATATTAGAGCAGTCATTTGCCTTCACTCAGTTTGTCTCCTTTCTGTCACATTCTGGAAACAGCTCCTGTGTAGACTGTGGCTACACCTCTGGGCTTCACCCTGAATGCCCAGCCAGGCAAACACACTCTCAGCCTTTCTGACTGACTTAGACACACTGTGCTTGGCCCTGAGCTGATGGCTTTTTGTTTATTTTTCTTAACCCTTTAAATCATAGAATTCTTATACACGTGCAAATGCAGAGAGAAAAATACAATTAATCGATATGTACCCGCCTATCACCCAGCTATTTCAATTATCAACCACTTTGTCAATCTCTTTTCATCTCCCTGCCCCCATACTTCTTCCTTGAGTGCTTTAAATCAAATTCCAGATACAATAATTTGATATGCATATCTACCAGATAAGGGCTTTTAAAATAAACATTACTGCCATGTCATTATTATCTCTCAGAAAATAAACTGAACATTCTAACAGTGGATGTCCCATTCTCTGTTTTCCTGATTGATTCAAAAATGCCTTTCACAGGGGCGCCTGGGTGGCTCAGTGGGTTAAGCCGCTGCCTTCGGCTCAGGTCATGATCTCAGGGTCCTGGGATCGAGTCCCGCATCAGGCTCTCTGCTCAGCAGGGAGCCTGCTTCCCTCTCTCTCTCTCTCTCTCTCTGCCTCTCCATCTACTTGTGATCTCTCTGTCAAATAAATAAATAAAATCTTTTAAAAAAAAATGCCTTTCACAGTTTGTGTTTGCAATCACTGCATCACATGAAGTTGTGAGATTATCCAGGAAAGATCATGGTGATCCCTCCAGCGACTCACCTGTAATGGTTGCTTCTTGCAGAATTAGAGAACAGTTTCAAGTTTCACATCAGGATCTTGACAATGGATATTGTCACCAAGCTGACTTTTGAAAAAAACTGTCAGTATTAAAAAAAAAAAAAAAGGAAAAAAAAACCCTCATAAAACAATAGTGGTTAACTAAGAAAAGCTATTTTCTTTCTTGTTGAATTCATTCAATCTCATCTATCTTTACTTCTTTTGTAGGAAGAAAAACACTATCTCAAGGATGCTTTGATAGGGGTGCCCTAATGCATGCCTACCTATTTAATTATGGTCACATCCCCCATTTTCCAAAGGGGACAGCTCTCACCTGGAGGAAACACAGGCCAGCATGAGTATGGGCAGGCTGTTCTGGTTTCCTTGAGATCCTATTAGTTCTCCAGCAAATCACTGCCAGGACCCTTGCACTCAGAGAGGTGCATGTATAACTTTAGAAGACACTGTTTGTTATACCCATGGTAAACAAATCTTTGGGGATCACCCTTAAGGTGAGTCAGGCTGTGAATCATTGTCTTCGCACCACTCTCCTGGTGGGGCAGATGGCCTATCCAGACCCAGGGCAGCAGGTGTCACACCTTCATACAACTGCTTGTGTGCAGAATGGATTGCCTGGGGATGTCACTGAGGTATATATTGCTCAGTAAATGATCTCATTTGCAATTACTTTTTGGAACAGCCAAACAGAAATTAGTTGGCTTTATTTTGTATCCCCAATATTCACAGCTATCTTTTAATAGAGATGAGACTTGCTTTCAGGGTCCCAACAGTTGTATGCATGTGTTGGGGATGAAAGGGGGGAGGCTTGGCTATATGTATGTACATGGAGAGGATAAAGGAAAGGAGACTATTTTTAAGCACCCTCTGTGTACCGAGAACCATGATATAAACTGCACATGCATCCCACTTTATATCCAATTCGATTTATGAAACAAGATAGATATCTCCACTTCTGCCATAAGGAAACAGTGTTCTCAAAGTGATGAGTGAATGTCAGGTCAAACTAGAGTCCAGAGTGCATGCTCTTTCATCCTTGGAACAGCCTCTTAGGGTATCTGCTGTGCTGTGCACTGTGAAGGTCATGAGAACATATCACAGAAACTTTCAAAGGAACTCGGATTTTGGCCTTAAGGGTATATTAAGAGACGGCATAAAGATTGCTTTAAGTACCAAAAGCTCTTCATCATCACACTACTTATTCATGCATAGCATTTACTAGTAGTGGAAAAAATTTGTTTACTTGCTTATTCGATTTTTATATTAATGAGTTTGATTTTAGTTTTATCTTCCCCTCTAGAATGAAGGAGGGAGCATGTCTGTTTGATTCTCCGCAGAGGCTAGTATCTGGAACATAATAGGCACGAAATATATATTGATTGCATGGACAAATGAATACTTTGAGAGAATAACCAAGATAAAGTGAAAGGTCTGTGCCTGGGATTCAGCTGGTGCTTAAAAAAATGGGGTCCCTTTTATGAGATGAGGAAGGGAACATGTTTGCCTGTATTAAGAGCTACATAAAACTTGGCCCAGAGCTCCCTTTCCAGACTCATCTCCTACTGTTGCCCTACAAATGTTCTTTCCTCCACTCACACTGGTCTTCTTCACCTCTCCACACTGCTGACAAGTTCCCACACCAGAATTCTCTCCTCCCTCTACCGTTCTCCCATCTAAGCTATTCTCTCTCCTGGTCTCCTGGGAGAATTGTTTGGTCTTCTGAGAGGCCATGGAAGTTCCTAATGAGAAACCACAGTTGAGAACCACTCATGTGCATGCTGTCTGTGCAGCTCACGGAGCATCTGGCTGGAGGGATTTGAGATGCAGGCAGCTATTGTTAAGGGCAATTTGGAATTCTGATCAAACGATGCTGTATCTCAAGGCCTGGATTACCTCGACTTCTTCCTCCCTGCCAGTCCTGCTGGACACCTTCCTGTTCTGAAATCCCGTGTCCCCTCAATTTTTCCATACTTCACTTGACACTGGTTATATTTCACCTTGATTTCATAAGTTATTTTTCATGTCAGTTCTTTTGTTTATTTATTCAATCCCCAGAAAGAGGGCATTTGCAAAAATACAAAGCTTCAAAGACAGTTGAGAGCTTCTTTTGACATGATCACTCAGATTGGTTCCAAGTCCAAGGCTTTTTCTTGCTGATTAACAAGGAAAGTTGTCCAGTAATGACATGACCCCAAGTTCTCCCCACCCCACACAACCTCACTAAAAAGTAGGAGCATGTGGGAGGGAAGCAATAAAGTGAGCTCAACTAACACAATTTCCCGCCTTCCCAGGGAGCTGTCTCTGTCCCCCTTCTTCCTATTGTTCTTCACACCTAGTGGATTCATCCAATAAATGTTTCTTAAACACCTACTTATGTGAGTCCAAAGAATGAGCAAACTCCTCTATAGCAGTCTTGACCTCAGAAAAGTCCTAGCATCTTCTCTACTACACATTAGTGAGTCAGGAGCAAATCGAGATGCATTCCTGACTCTTCTTCATCTCCATCCCATTTGCTTTTTGGTCAAGAAAAAGCATTAGATTAGGGGAAATTAGAGGGGAGAGAGGAATGCCATGGGAGCTGCCTATAGTCTTTCCTTGTTTTTTTCTACAAACAAAAAACGGTTAAAAATTAAAAGTCAACTTCAACAATTCAACAGATCTGTGTTTTGGTCATTTAATATGTCCCAAGTGCTGTGATAATATGCATTTTTAGACTCCAGATGTAGTTTTATTTTATAAGCAAGCAAGCAATTGTTGAGGATTTCCAATGTGTCAGGAATCATACTTAATACTAGGCATATACATGTAATGGGAAAAAGCCAGTTCAGAGACATGGGTGTACTCAAAGAGCAAGCTTATGAATATCTACATGGTATAAATGAGCCGCAAGAAAGAATTGACAAGGAAAGGAACAGTATAGTCAGAGAAAAGACCCAGCTAAAATAAGCAACATAGCATAAATCCTTGTGCAGAGAAGACTGACTAGGTTCAAATCCTGGCACTATCACTTACTTGCCAAGTAAATGTCGAAAATTATGTGATGCTTCTGTTCTTTAGTTCTCTCTTCTAGAAAATGGGATAATAATTCCTACCTCATAATGTTAGAGGTTTAAATAAATTGTGTTAAAGAAAAAAAAATATTCTGACACTGTCGAAATGATAAAGACTTTGTTAGGACCATTGCCATAGATGTCAAGACTATTGTTGTAGAGGAACGAGATCTGGCTCAAACCTGAATACAGCAAAAACAGTGGAGGTTGGCAATCACTTAGAGGAATGAGAGGGTCAGTGGATAGACTTTTTTTTTTTTTTTAATAAAAAGGAGACAGAGTAGGAGGATTCTTCCCACACCAACTTAACAAAGCTCCTTTAGAAGGCAGGCCAATGTGATCAGATTCCAAGTGTAGGGGATGAGAAATTCGATCAGACATTAAGGGTCATCATACAGTAATTGTTGGAAGGGATTCTCACCAAACTGGCTTAGTAGGATTCCTGCTAAAACTGGGCTGTGTGGGCCCTTCAAAGACAAGGGCCAGGGTTGGGGTCTCATCAAGAAGAAGGCTCAGAAGAGACTGACTAAAATTAGACAAGGAAAGAGTCTTTGTCAATTGATGTATATGGAGTAGTTATATGGACACCTGGCTGTCTTGGTCTGCTCAGGCTGCGCTAACAAAACACAAGAGCCTGGCAAGTCTAAGCAACAGGTATTTTATTTCTCCAGTTCTGGGAGATGAGAAGTCCAAGATCAAAGTGCCAGAACATTCAGTTCCTGGTGAGGGCCTGCTTCCTGGCTTGCAGACAGCTGTCTTGGCACTGGGTGTTCCCATGGCCATCCCTTGTGAGCACCACATGGAGACAGGTATTTCCCTGCCTTCCTCTTCTAAGGAAAGTACTAATCAAAAGTACTAATCACTTTGTGGGAACTTCACTCTCATGACCTCATCTCAACCTAAGTATCTCCCAAAGTTGCCACTTCCACATAGGGGGTTAGGGCTTCAACATATGAATTTGGGGACACACACTGAACCCATAACAATGACACACATTAGATACCCAATACTGATGCCATTGAATCCCCACACATTCCATATTTTCCCATGATATTTTCAAGGATCAAAAGAGTGAAAACTATGTTAGTTTTTAAATACAGGTACCTGGATGGCCCAGTTGGTTAAGCATCTAACTATTGATTTCGGCTCAGGTCATGATCTCAGGATCATGAGATTGAGCCCTGCGTCAGAGTTCATGCCCAGTGAGGAGTCTGCTTGAGATTCTCCTTCTCTGTCTCCCCACTTCCCACATTCTCCCTTTCTAATAAATAAATAAATCTTCAAATAAAATAAAAAAACAAATATTTTAAATATGTTGTTACTTTTTTAATTTAAAGATTTAGAGATTTTTTAAAGATTTTATTTATTTATTTGACAGAGAGAGACAGAGAGAAAGAGGTAACATGAGCAAGGGAGTGAGAGGGGGAGAAGCAGGCTTCCAGCCAATCAGGAAGCCCATCATGGGGCTCAATCCCAGGACCCTGGGTTCGTGACCTGAGCCAAAGACAGATGTTTAATGACTGAGCCACCCAAGTGTCCTTATTTATTTATTTGAGAGAGAAAGAGAGTGTGGGGGGAGGAGCAAAGGGAGATGGAGAGAGAGAATCCCAAGCAGATTCCGCACTAAGCCAAAATCAAGAGTCAGACACTTAACCAACTGAGCCACTCAGGCACACCGTTGTTATTTTTTCTAGCTAATATGAAATTATTACTATTATTTTTTACATAGGTGAGTTTAATATAGAAAATTTTGTGCCTGCTATTTTTGCTTAGTTATAAACAAAGAATTTTTCTATGCTACACTAAACATTTTGTAAATGTATATGCAGAGTATGGAGTAAACTTACTTAATAAACAATATTTAGGTCATTTCCTACTTTTCCCTAAAGTCATTATTATCTCATATGATAATGCCTGTTCTTTAGTTAAGATTGTTTCCTTACAAAAGATGATGAGAACAAGAGATCAGAATCAAATCATAACACTGGCCTATCAGGAATGGTGGAGCCTTCACTGTGAATAGTTGTAAACCAAGGGGACACCTTCCTTGTCTCTCCACTGGGTCCGGGGAAAGCAACTGCCCTCTCCAAGTCTCATTTTGCTCCTCTATAAATGGACAAAAACTGCCATCTGCACCAAGTTGGTGCAAATTTTAAATGATGTATCATATGAAAAAAAAAAATCTAGAAATGTGCGCAAGGCAAGCAAATGACATAATATCCAATTTTACTGCAATAGCCTGGGTAAAACCTTTATAACATCTCTTCACAAGTTTCCTAGGACTTCCTCCTTTTCAGCCAGAAGTTCTTGGAGAGGTGCAGGCTGTGTTCAGAGCCCTTGGAAGGCAGGATGCTTTTATCTCTTCTAGCTCACCAACATTCACAGGTGAGAAGTAGTTTGTTTTGCTTTGTTTTGTTTTGTTTTTCCTTTTCCTCTGATGAACAGGGAGTGGCCTGACAGTTGAAGCTCCTGTGATAATTTCATTACTCTGGTTTCTGGGAAAACTAGTTCTTAATTACAGAAAAATCTAATGTCAAATATTCAAAACAGAAAAGGTAAACCAATAGTAAAAGCATGAGCACTTCATAGTAACTTTGAAGAGATAGAAGTATGAGTTGTTTTGTTGCAAATTCAGAGAAGGACCATGCTTAGTCACCACCTTTCACAGACCTCTGTTCTAACCTCCTCTGTAGTTTCAATCTAGTACATATGCTAGCTCTGAGATATCCTTACAAGCTTCCACTGGTTCACTCATGTTAGGTCTGGCCAGTGTAGATTATTTGTCTAATTTGTAATTATTATAAAATCCTGTTTCATAGTACTTATTGAAGTTCTGCCTCCCTGACTGAACTTTTTTTCTTATTGTGTTATGATATTCACCATACAGTACACCATTAGTTTTTGATGTAGTGTTGCAAGATTCATTGTTTACATGTAACATCCAGTGCTCCATGCAATGCATGCCCTCCTTAATAACACAACCAAGCTCACCCATTCCCCGAGCCCCCTCCCCTCCAAAACCCTCAGTTTGTTTCCCGGAATCCACAGTGTCTTATGGTTTATCCCTCCATCCTATTACCCCTCTTCACTTTTCTTTTCCTTCTCCTAATGCCCTCCATGTTATTCCTCATGTTCCACAAGTAAGTGAAACCATATGATAATTGTCTTTCTCTGTTGGACTTATTTCACTCAGCATAATCTCCTCCAGTCCCATCCATGTTGATACAAAAGGTGGGTATTCTTCCTTTCTGATGGCTGAATAATATTCCATTGTATATATGGACCACATCTTCTTTATCCATCCATCTGTTGAAGGGTATCTCAGCTCTTTCTATAGTTTGGCTATTGTGGACATTGTTGCTATGAACATTGGGATACATATGGTCTTCTTTTCACTACATCTGTATCTTTGGAGTAAATACCCAGTCGTGCAATTGTCAGGTCATAGGGTAGCTCTATTTTTAATTTCTTAAGGAATTGCCACACTGTTTTCCAAAGCGGCTGCACCAACTTGCATTCCCATCAACAGTGTAAGAGGGTTCCCTTTTCTCCACATCCTCTCCAACATTTGTTTTCTCTTGCCTTGTTAATTTTTGCCGTTCTAACTGGTGTAAGGTGGTATCTCAATATGGTTTTGATTTGAATTTCCCTGATGGCTAATGATGATGAGCATTTATTAATATGTGTGTGCACCAGCATTTGGTGTTTGTGTAGCCTAATTCTGACTCAAAGACTAGCCCTTCAATATCTTACATAGTCAATGCCTATCCACCCCCATCTCCCTGACCTTTCCTCAGTGACCAAGCTATGAGAACATATTTGTGGTTGACCACAATGAACACATGCCTTAGAGCTTACAAGAAGTGCTCAGCTGTGGTTTTCCTGATCTGAATCACAGGGTCTACTTTCAGGACCTACTCTTTCCTTGTGAAATGACCTAAATAAAAACCTGGAAAATGGAAATGAGCAAGAACCTACAGCAGTAGCTCATATAGCTATAGAGATGATTCTTTCCTCCAGTGGGTTGCGTGAGGAAGAAAATCAGTATTCAGGAGTTCTAAGACAAAGTGCTTGCCTGCCACTACCCTAAGACATGTTCTCATTTCACCTTTCTGAGCCTTGAGCTTTCTATCTTTAAAGTTTAGCTAAACATATTCAGTCCGTGACGCTGTGAAAATGATCACCTTTTATGAATAATAAAATTCCATATAAACATATAAGTTATATTATAAATACAAGATGATATATGTGCATATCAAGGTTCAATCAGAGAAGCAGAACTTTTGTGAGCCTTCTGGAATTATAGTTTTATAAGAACTAGACTTTAGACAAATGATTTACACTAACCAGCCTAGACATGAGTGAGTGAGTCAGAGCTTGCTGGGGAAGCTCTTGCTAGGACATCTAGCACTGGATTGGGCTGTGAAGGAGGCTGGCGTAGATGTCTGCACAAGACCTTACTGCTTCATACATACAGAATATCTAGTGATAGACAGGAATCACAATGGCCAGCAGAATGGGAGAATAGCAAGCAGAACTGGTGATCAGTAGAACAGGCTTTGACTCCAACTTCTTACGTGCAAAAAATGCCTATCATGATGCTCTCAGTGGGTACCACTGCTATGTGCAACATACAATTTAACAGTAATCTAAAAGTAATCTCCTGAAGTGGCCCCTCTAGCCACAGGACAAACTCTCAGTTCTCTAACGCAGCATTCAGATCTTTCTGAGTTCTATAGGATTTGGTACTTTTTCAGCCTTATCTGCTAATGAGTCCCTGCTCACCTTACTTTCTGCAAGCAATGAAATATTTGCTGTTCTCCAAGTACACTATGAGTTTTCATCTCTGTACATTCCATTTGTCCATAAAGCATTCCAGCCTGTATCTGCTTAGTGGCTTACTTGCCCTTCCATTCCCTCAAATACAACAGTCTTAAAAAGTTAAGATGCATTTAGATCAAGGCAGAGGAGAACTGTCCTCACCCAAAGCCAATGTATTCACTGGTATTTAGGGCTTAGAGTCTTTTTCTGAATAATATAGGGCAAGAATCCAAAGCACATATCTTATGCATTCAGTGCATTTATATAGAAATAGAGGAGCCTAGTAGGGGGGAAATTATCAGAACTCCGTTCATTTCCTTTTGAAGTTCAAAGTAATAAAAAGTGTGATAGACTAGAGTGTCCCTGACCCAGGTCACAGAAAGAACAAGGAGACCCTACAAGGAGCCCCCCCACCACCACCAATAAGAAGAGGCAGAGGGCAGACTATGAGGCTGGGTCAGCTGTGGGAGCTTGCTCTCTCTCCAATGTGCCTAGGTATGAAAAGCTGTCCAGATCATAACTCTGGCACTGCAAGTATGTATCTTTGAAGAAAATGGTTAAATTATATAAATCTAAAATTTTATCTTATCAAAGGTGTACCTAATGACCTAAGCAGAATACCTAAACAGGACACAGAGAGAAGATGTGTTTCCCTCAACTAAAGGAACTGCCATGGCCTGCAAGAGGCAGGAGCAGAAAGGAAGGGATCTGGAGTACCAGGTATCAACACCAAGCTGCAAAATGGAGGCCCTGGCACCAAAAGCAGAAGGAGGGACTGTCCATAGGGTTAGTGGCTGCAAATATGAACATCAGAGTATACGAGCCAATTCTCCTAATGGCAACTTTCAGTAAGAACACAGAACCCTAACCAGCTGCAAAGCAATTTTAAGAGGAATCCTACGAATTTGAAGAAGTGAAATGTTGAATTTCTGCTTGGGTAAATAGAACTTTAAACCATTCTAATTTGCAACTTTATTGTGCTATCCCATGCTGATGGGGTTTTGGTGATTGGGTTATACAGCAGATAAATAATATAAAACCATGAAGGAACAGAGAGAGGGAGGGGACAAGGAAAGTAACATCTTCTCAGTGTTATGCACTGAGTGGAGCCCATCTTTACCCTCAGGTTACCCCATTCCAGTGTTCATTAGATCTTCATAAAACCCCTGCAAGGGAGGTGTATTATCCATGTCTTACTAAAGAACATTCATTTCAGAGAGGCCAGTCCAAGAAGATGCAAGTGGCAGTGCTAATTCTCCACAAACTCAAACCATTGTGCTTGTAGGAGAGATCTTCCCAGGGAGACAAACCATAAGAGTTTCTTAATCTCACAAAACAAATTGTGGGTTGCTGGGAGGAGGGGCTGTGTGGACAGAGTGGTTGGGTTATGGACATTGGGGAGTGAGTGCTGTGAATTGTGTAAGCCTGACAATTCACAAACCTGTGCCCCTGGGGCAAATAATACATTGTATGTTAATTAAATAATTAATAATAAAAAAGAAACTAAGAAGAAAAAAACAAATAATTTTTAAAAGAAAATAATAATTATTAAAAAAATAGAGAGAGAGATCTTCCCAATCACTTAGATATCTGCCCAAATTAAAGACAGAAGGGATGGCTGACTGGTTCAATTTATAAAGCATGTTGACTTTTGATCTCAGGGTTGTGAGTTCAGGCTCCAAACTGGGTACAGAGCTTACTTAAAATAACAACAACAAAATAACAACAACAACAACAACAAAACTGGCAGATGACCAGACAATGTTCAGTTAGTTTGGGACATTGGTAAACACAATATTTCTTCTAGGAGTATATCACCCAATATCATTCTGTTTGGATGTTAGCAAATTTTGCTTCCTTTCTTCCAGACCTTTCCAACCATAAGAGATTGCCAGAATTAGAAGGAGAGAATGAGCTCTTAGTTAGCCCATAATTACAGACCAAATGTCCCCTTTTTGATGTAAAGAAGTATTTTCTCATTAGAAAATTATTTTTTGTGACAATTATACCAATCTGGATTTATAGGGAAAATGCTGTATTTCTAGGGGAGATATATATATATATATTTCTAAGGAACAAATATATATATCCAGCTACAATTCTATTATATATTTATACATATATAGTGTCCTCCCCCAAAATTCAGTTACACACATATATACACACATAGATATCTATCCATCTATCATCTATCTATATATCTATGTGTATACACACAAAAGTATATATTTATAATAATACATAATTAACCCATCTAAAACTTCATATGTAACTATTATATATATAACATATGGTTTAATTATATAATTATACAGTATATAATGTATGTAGAGTTAATTGTCAAATTAGATGGTGAAGGATGGAAACTAAAATAAAAGTTTAGGAAAGAGCATGTTTTGTTTATCCAGGTATTTTATCATTCACCTTATGTAGTATTGCCTCATCTTGTGTTCACCATATCCTTAGAAAAATAAATATTTCTATCCAATTTTAAAGATGAAGAAAGACACTCAGACAAATTATTTTACTTTCTAAGTATGTGGCACAGGTAAATAACATAATCTATTATCAACTCTAAATCTGAACACTTTTATTAATTAAAAGAAACCATGCACCTCATTTTAAAACTGGCTTAATAAACTGCCCATCCCCTGAAGGTAAGAGATGGTATCTATTTGATAACATGTTCATATCCAATACTCAGAAAAACGCCTAGTACATAGGAGATAACCAATATATTTGTTGATGAAGTAATTCCTGAGTGGAGGCTCCATATGAACTATTGGCACTGTTCTAGAAACATCCCTAATACTCTGAACTCTATTTACAGAGATAAAACCTGGAATAGAATGCATAAAGCTTGTTCCTAAACTCAGCTTGGGTCTGCATGACCTAAAATACAGGCAGTCCTCCCTCTAAAAGCTAAAACCAGAACATACTGCTCTGATAATATGGTGTGTTTGCATGAACTCTTGCACTTAAAAATACATTACTGTTAGGTAGTTGGTGTCGATATTTAGTCTATAAGGTTTAAGTATGCAATAAATCTTTGGAATCCTCTCCGAAAAGGAGGACATTCCCAATTTTTTTTCTAAAAAATATCCAGAATGTCCCATCTGTAAATCTGTGTGCAGACTGTTTTCTGATATAGCAAAGATGCAAATATGACTTTACCTCCTCTATTTAGTCTCATCCCTCCAATTTAGATACACACACGCACACACATATGCATGCACACACATGCACATACACAGCTCCAGGCTTTAAGAGAAATATAGAAAAAGTAGCAGTTGTATCCAGATTTATTTTAGTGCTTAAAGCCTTAGAAAAAGTTAGAAAAAGTAGCAGAAGCAAGCATAACGATTAACAGCACTATAAGATAATCAGTCACTGACTGCAAGATTATGTAGGTATAGGTCATGTCAGATTTAAGATGAGTGAAGAGCGTATGAATGTTAGAGGATCCCAGAAATGTAACAAAGGCAGAGAAATATACTATATATCCAAGTCAAACCACTCTGCCTTGCAGACAGTGGACAGTAGCTTGAGCTGACTTTCACAGAAATGGGAAGTATATGACAAGGATGGAAGGACACGTGTCTACTAGGTGCTCTGCAAGGCAGATGCTGGGATAGAGTTAGGAGTACAGCAATTTATTAGGGGATAAGGTCTGCGAAGGTAAAAAAGGAGTGAGAAGAGGATTGAACAAGGAAGGCTTTCAGATGGAGAGGACCATCTGACAGGGTGGCATGTGACAGTGAAGGGGGAGGAAACAAGAATGAACAGGGAGAGTCTCAGAGTGATACAGATCTGAAAGTCTCAGCCAACTCAATGGGAATCTGGAGTCAGAATTTCCTCTTTGGGGAATCCTGGGTTGTAAAGAAATGGCCTGGCTCTAGTACATCCATGACACTCAGTCATTGGCTAAGATATGGCCAGAAGAGCATGGCATGAGCAACCTCCTTATTGTGATTGGTCTTAGTCTGCAACTGATCCCCATCACTCCCACCCCACTGCCCATTCTAAACTCCCTATAGCCCTTCAGATACCACATCAATAGGTCTCAGTGGCTGTACTAGGCAGGGCTCTCCAGAGAATTAAAACCAATAGATCCTGGGTCTAGAGAGATCTCTCTCTGTCTCTGTGAGTCATATCATCTATCTATCTATCTATCTATCTATCTATCTATCATCATCTATCTATCTATCATCTATTATCTATCTATCTATCTATCTATCTATCATCTATCTATCTTCTTTTTTTTTCTATTTTAATTTTTAATTTTTTCAGCATAACAGTATTCATTATTTTTGCACCACACCCAGTGCTCCATGCAATCTGTGCCCTATACAATACCCACCACCTGGTGCCCCCAACCTCCCACCCCCCACCCCTTCAAAATTCTCAGATCGTTTTTCAGAGTCCATAGTCTCTCATGGTTCACCTCCCCTTCCAATTTCCCTCAACTCCCTTCTCCTCTCCATCTCCCCTTGTCCTCCATGCTATTTGTTATGCTCCACAAATAAGTGAAACCATATGATAATTGACTCTCTCTGCTTGACTTATTTCACTCAGCATAATCTCTTCCAGTCGCGTCCATGTTGCTACAAAACTTGGGTATTCATCCTTTCTTTTTTCTTTTTTCTTTTTTTTTTTTTACAGCTTTATAAACATATATTTTTATCCCCAGGGGTACAGGTCTGCGAATCACCAGGTTTACACACTTCACAGCACTCACCATAGCACATACCCTCCCCAATATCCATAACCCCACCCCCCTCTTCCAACCCCCTCCCCCCATCAACCCTCAGTTTGTTTTGTGAGATTAAGAGTCACTTATGGTTTGTCTCCCTCCCAATCCCATCTTGTTTCATTTACTCTTCTCCTACCGCCTCAACCCCCCATGTTGCATCTCCTCTCCCTCATATCAGGGAGATCATATGATAGTTGTCTTTCTCCGATTGACTTATTTCGCTAAGCATGACACCCTCTAGTTCCATCCACGTCGTCGCAAATGGCAAGATTTCATTTCTTTTGATGGCTGCATAGTATTCCATTCTGTATATATACCACATCTTCTTTATCCATTCGTCTGTAGATGGACATCTAGGTTCTTTCCATAGTTTGGCTATTGTAGACATTGCTGCTATAAACATTCGGGTGCACGTGCCCCTTCGGATCACTACGTTTGTATCTTTAGGGTAAATACCCAGCAGTGCAATTGCAGGGTCATAGGGTAGTTCTATTTTCAACATTTTGAGGAACCTCCATGCTGTTTTCCAGAGTGGTTGCACCAGCTTGCATTCCCACCAACAGTGTAGGAGGGTTCCCCTTTCTCCACATCCTCACCAGCATCTGTCATTTCCTGACTTGTTCATTTTAGCCATTCTGACTGGTGTGAGGTGATATCTCATGGTGGTTTTGATTTGTATTTCCCTGATGCCGAGGGATATGGAGCACTTTTTCATGTGTCTGTTGGCCATCTGGATGTCTTCTTTGCAGAAATGTCTGTTCATGTCCTCTGCCCATTTCTTGATTGGATTATTTGTTCTTTGGGTGTTGAGTTTGCTAAGTTCTTTATAGATTTTGGACACTAGCCCTTTATCTGATATGTCATTTGCAAATATCTTCTCTCATTCTGTCAGTTGTCTTTTGGTTTTGTTAACTGTTTCCTTTGCTGTGCAAAAGCTTTTGATCTTGGTAAAATCCCAAAAGTTCATTTTTGCCCTTGCTTCCCTTGCCTTTGGTGATGTTCCTAGGAAGATGTTGCTGCGGCTGACGTCGAAGAGGTTGCTGCCTGTGTTCTCCTCGAGGATTTTGATGGATTCCTTTCTCACATTGAGATCCTTCATCCATTTTGAGTCTATTTTCGTGTGTGGTGTAAGGAAATGATCCAATTTCATTTTTCTGCATGTGGCTGTCATCTATCTATCTTCTATCATCATCTATCAAAAGAAATTTCTTTGAAGGAATTGATTGACCCAACTTTCAAAAACTTACATATTTGCAGGGCTGACTGTGTAAGTCTGGACTCTTTAGGGCATGATGGCAAATTGGAAACTTAGGCATGAGTTGCTGTTGCAGTCTTGAGGCAGAATTTCTTCTACCCAAGAGGAACCTCACTATTTGCTCTTAAGCCCTCCAACTATTGAATGAGGCCATCACCATTATCAACAGTAGTCTTATTTACTTAAAGTGAGCTAGTTGCAGATGTTAACCACATCTATTCCATGACTTTGAAGCAACACCTAGATCAATGTTAAAGTAACTGAGTATAAAACCTTAGTTGAGTTGTCATATAAAGTTAACCATCACAGAGGTTTACATGTGAATGTGACCCAAAATCTACTTCCTAGGTGCCTGAGCTCTGGAAACCAATCCCTTTTTTTTTTTTTTCAAATTTTTTTTTTTTATTTTTCAATGTAACAGTATTCATTATTTTTGCACCACACTCAGTGCTCCATGCAATCCGTGCCCTCTCCAATACCCACCACCTGGATCCCCCAACCTCCCACCCCCGTGCCCCTTCAAAACCCTCAGGTTGTTTTTCAGAGTCCATAGTCTCTCATGGTTCACCTCCCCTTCCAATTTCCCTCAACTCCCTTCTCCTCTCCATCTCCCCATGTCCTCCATGCTATTTGTTATGCTCCACAAATAAGTGAAACCATATGATAATTGACTTTCTCTGCTTGACTTATTTTACTCAGCATAATCTCTTCCAGTCCTATCCACGTTGCTACAAAAGTTTGGTATTCATCCTTTCTGATGGAGGCATAATACTCCATAGTGTATATGGACCACATCTTGCTTATCCATTCATCCGTTGAAATCAGAAGAGACCCCAAATCACTAAGGAAATGTTGAAAAACAAAAATAAAACTGGGGGCATCATATTACCTGATTTCAAGCTTTACTACAAAGCCGTGATCATCAAGACAGCATGGTACTGGCATAAAAACAGACACATAGACCAGTGCAACAGAGTAGAGAGCCCAGATATGGACCCTCAACTCTATGGTCAAATAATCTTTGACAAAACAGGAAAAAATATACAGTGGAAAAAAGATAGTCTCTTCAATAAATGGTGCTGGGAAAACTGGACAGCTATATGCAGAAGAATGAAACTCAACCATTCTCTTACACCATACACAAGGATAAACTCAAAATGGATAAAAGACCTCAATGTGAGACAGGAATCCATCAGAATCCTAGAGGAGAACATAAGCAGTAACCTCTTCAATATCAGCCACAGCAACATCTTTCAAGATATGTCTCCAAAGGCAAAGGAAACAAAAGCAAAAATGAACTTTTGGGACTTCATCAAGATCAAAAGCTTCTGCACAGCAAAGGAAACAGTCAAAACAAAACAAAACAAAACAAAACAAAACAAAGAGGCAACCCACGGAATGGGAGAAGATATTTGCAAATGACAGCACAGACAAAAGGTTGATATCCAGGATCTATAAAGAACTCCTCAAACTCAACACACACAAAACAGAGAATCATATCAAAAAATGGGCAGAAGATATGAACAGACACTTCTCCAATGAAGACATACAAATGGCTAAATCAGACACATGAAAAAATGTTCATCATCACTAGCCATCAGGGAGATTCAAATCAAAACCACATTGAGATACCACCTTACACCACTTAGAATGGCCAAAGTTAGCAAGACAGGAAACAACATGTGTTGGAGAGGATGTGGAGAAAGGGGAACCCTCTTATACTGTTGGTGGGAATGCAAGTTGGTGCAGCCACTTTGGAGAACTGTGTGGAGATTCCTCAAGAAATTAAAAATAGAGCTTCCCTATGACCCTGCCATTGCACTACTGGGTATTTACCCCAAAGATACAGATGTAGTGAAAAGAAGGGCCATTTGTACCCCAATGTTTATAGCAGCAATCGCCACGGTCGCCAAACTGTAGAAAGAACCATTCCCTTCTCTGACCAGGTTTGCTGGAACTACACAGTCATAGCTGGTAGGGACTACTGAAAGACCATGCATGGTTCATCTGAGGTCTATACCTGTATCCCTACTCCATTGTGCAAAGATAGCCATAGGAAGTACAACTGGTTAGGATCAATTACTCTTGCCTCGATGGTAATTCTTCTCTCATATGGGATCCCAGACAAAGTGCCTGGGCAGTAGCTAAAGCGTGTTGTTCAATGGGACCCTTGCTGTGTCCTCTAGAAGGAGAGTCCTCCCTCTTCTGGGGACAAAACCTTTCAACCTACGAAGTCAAGAGTTGCAAGAATAAGAATTACAAATTTTTCCCTTCGGTCACTGAGAACAAAGGAAAGTGAGGCCATTCTTGCTTCCACTCTTTGATCCCCCAGACTGGGTATTCTTCCTATTGGGGATACAGCTATGATGAGTTCTCTGAGCCAGCATACACATTACAGTAGCTGAAATAGTATTTTCTTTCACTCAGCCTTTCTCCAGAGTCTGTGTCTTAATACTGTGCTGCAATAACTCTAAATAGACACATAAAAAATGTATTGAGTTATTTTCTTGGGTTTTCATTTTCAAATTATCAAATAGAGAAACACTTTAACACAGTTGGTCCAGGGGTTCCATTCCTAGTCCTGTGTTAAGGGGAAAATATATAGAAAAAATGTCATGGTGATGCTCTAGCTCATCTGTCCCCAACATGAGAGGGGGCAATTTTTTTTTAAGATTTTATTTATTTATTTGACAGATAGAGATCACAAGTAGGCAGAGAGGCAGGCAGGCAGAGAGAGAGGAGGAAGCAGACTCCCTGCTGAGCAGAGAGTTTGATGTGGGGCTGGATCCCAGGACCCTGGGATCATGACTGGAACCTAAGGCAGAGGATTTAACCCACTGAGCCACCCAGGTGCCCCGAGAGGGGGCAATTCTTAAAAGCAGGAAATAATAGTGGATTGTGGGCTAGGAAGTTTACCCAAAGCACTGTGGCCACACAATTACATGTTAAGGTCAGGTGCTGTCTTAGGCATTCTTTTCTTGTCCTTCTAGCAGCTGTGGAGACATGCCACCACCTAGGGTTCCCTTCAAGATGGAATCTGGGGCAAGGAGGGAAGTTAGTGGCAGCCTCCATTGGCTACACCTTTGGAATGGGCTGCAGTGCTTGAATCTGAGGCTACACCCCCTGGGGCTGCTCTGAGTCAATGGCTGCACTTCCCAGGGCCAGTGGTGAATGACCAATCTGCACAATGCAGGACCCTTGCTCTGGGGCTCCCAGTGCTTGACTGAGACTCTCTCAGAGCTGCAGTGACATCTGAGGCCTTGCAAGAGCCAGACTTACACTAAAGTCGGCAGACTGTTCCCACCTACTCATGTGTTCTTCCTTTTTTCCTTCACAAAAGACCTCCCTGACTCGTCAATTTCTTCTAACTCCCTCTTGGTCATGAGCTTCTCAGAGGACTTCCCAGAGGACAGTCCTGACTAGTGTTGGATGTGGGAAGGTTCAATAGTAACAACTCCTTGGTTTCAGAGATAGAGGTGGATCTTGACAAGCGTGGGGACACTGAGAGGCCCCACCCAGACCCACCTCCATTGATGTCTCTATGGCTGAGAGTGTTGCCAACATACAGTCACTAGTTCTCAGTAACTTAATTTCATATGGTGGTCTTGGGAAAACCTCTGAATTCCTTAGGACTTAACATCTCTACCTGTAAAATGAAGGACTTGGAAACCCTTCCAATGTCAAATCTTTTTATGCTATCATCCCGTCCTTCTCTATCAAATGTATCAATCATCTCTGAATTGATATTCAGTAAAAGTCAATCAGATAGAGCAAATAGAAGGAAACTAATCCCCAATACCAGGTCTCTACCACCTAAATCCTAATTTTATGAGATGTTCTCTGTTCAGAGATGAGCCCAGAGAACAATTTTCCACATTTACTCCATTAGTATCTACAGCCTGGTTATTACTGGTGCAATGCTTAGTCACCCTGAAGCCAATGAAAGTCTTGGCCTTCCACAAAGCCCCCTGGTCACTGGGATCTTCTCCCCAAATCCAGGAAGAATATGATGTATCACAGAAATATTTGTAACCACAAAAGGAAAGAGAGAGGAAAAAAATTACCAGCACACTCATTCCTTGTGGCATGATAATCTTTTCATTGGTTTAGGATTTATTCACCCTAGATAAATAATTTTCTAACTGTGGGATAGCTGGGGAAAGTGTGAGATGAGACAGGGGTTGGGAGATGGGTAGAATCAGTGCATAAAACTCTCACTCACGCTTGGTTCAAGTTCACAAACTTAGTTATTTTGTTACTTATTTTCTTTGCTTATTCTTTGGGTTATTTGTGAAGAAAAGTCCTTTTGAAAAAAGCTTTTGGGGTTAAAAAATTTGAAAGCTCCTTCCCTGGAGAACATTGCCACAGATATATTCCTCATGACAGACTCATGTAGTCATTATTAATATTATCCATTGTTACTAACAAAGGTCTGCAAACCTCAGAGTGATGAGGAAACTTGCTCACTGATAAGTCACTGATCAGGGACTCAAAGGTAGGACGTCTGATCATAAATACATTTATTCTTTCCACTACATCTTAGAGACTTTGAAATTTTATATTAGCAGAAAATTCTAGACTTGTAGAATATCATATTTCCCAAATTTATTCAATATTAATTCAGCATATTTTAAATACATTCCTTCTCCAATAACACAACTACCATTTTAATGCAATTGCTATGTGTCAGACAAAATCCTCTGCTCATTTATAAACATAAATGCAACATAAATGAGCTTACTGAGTTTTATTTAATCCACCACCAAAATGTATTAAGTGCCATTATTAGTCCTTTTTTACAGATGAGGAAACTGAGGCATGAGAGGTTAAGAAACTGGTCTAAGGTCACATAGCTGGCTAGAGACTGGTCCAGAAGTTGTTCTTAAGCAATCTAACTAGTCAGGCTATTACTACATGGGGTATAGTTGAGTTTAGGTTCTGGGGATTCCGAGGTAAATAAGACATTGTCCCTGTACTTATCTAGCTCACCTGCAGGTACATGGCCTCTAAAATAAGGTTTAGTATTGAAGTAACTGCACTATCACAATAAACACTGGTCTGTAAACCAGTGAGTTTTGAAGCAAAAGTTTATTCAGGATTAGTTTTACCTAAGGTTAAAGTTCTTAAGTAACATAAGATGGTAGTATTTCTTAAATTTTTAAGGAGATAATCCATACGTTGGGGCACCTGGGTGACTCAGATGGTTAAGCATCTGCCTTTGGCTCAGGTTACGTTACCAGGTCCTGGGATTAAGCCCCTCGCCAGGCTCCCTGCCCAGTGGGGTGTTTGCTTTTCCTCTCTCTCTGCCTCTCCCCCTGCTTGTGCTCTCTCCCTCTCTCAAATGAATAAATAAAATCTTTTTTAAAAAAGAAGAAGAAGAAGATAATCTGTACCAGCTTCAGGAATGGTTATTAAGAAAATCTCAGAGAATATATCCTGTGGTAGAGGCAATGCATAAATCATGGTAGACATAAGGCAGAAGAATATTATACTGGAAAACTAGCTCTGATATGTGATGAGGGACTATACACTAAAGCCTCTCTGAGAACTTAAGGGAAGGTATCTAAATATTGAAGGAAGAGATGAATTATCCTGCTAGGTCCATAGTTTATGAATGCATGCACATTGTCTACCAAATGTTCGCAGTTGCTGAGAGCATAAAATCCAACTCTTATCTCTATTCCTCTGCTGTTAATGATGTACAAGACCAGAATATGTTTAGCAAAACTTTGGAAGATGACATATTTTCTGCATTCCAACTTCCATGCTTGTTTTAAATAGTTCCCTGGTAGGACAGCAGTATGTGGGTTTTGCTTTAAAGTATACTTAATATAAAATTAAAATCATGATTTAAAAAAGAAAAACAAATTGGACAGATGTTGCAGATGGAAACTATTGGAGGTGAGTCATGGCCAAGCCATTAGTGGCAGAATGTTTCTTATAGTTGAAACTGTCAAAACAGGCTTCCAGTGCACATGAAGTAAAATGCAACCCTCCAGAGTAAAATGTTCATCATCATAAAATCTAATCTTTCTAATTTTAGCCTTCAAAACCTGTGCTGCCTGATCATATAGCACCAAGGTAGAGGCAAGAAGGAAGTAGCAGGTTAAATATCCACTCTACTTGGTCTGGATGGTGTCCTTTCTTTTGCCTAACCAGCATCTGAACATTGATGAGAATATGGAGTCAAGATGAATTACTGGTTATTTGGAGAGGGTGGGCAAAGAGAGATGACAACAAGAAGAGAGGCAAAGATAGGGACCAGCAATGAAGGTATATAAACCTTTGTGTTGATACTTTTATGAGCCTTCATTTTGTTTGTCTGTTTGAATCTGTAAATCTTGAATATAATGATAATTATCTCCTGGAGTTATTATAAGGAAAAAGAAAACATGAAACATTTCTACCAAAATTGATTTATAAACTACAAAGCGCCATGCAATTATTGATCATGCTGTGTTTTTTTTTTAAGATTTTACTTACTTATTTACTTATTTACTTATTTGGGAAGAGAGAGAGCAAGAGAGAGAGAAAGAATGCAGGGGAAGGGGAGGGAGAGGAAGAGAGAGACTCTCAGGAAGACTCCCTGCTGAATGTGGAGCCCAGTGTGGTATTCCATCTTAAAAACTTAACTGACTGAGCCCCCCAGGCACCTCTATTTTGTTTTTGATTATAAGATAAAATAGCCCACAAACCAAACAAAATGGAGCAAATGGAAGGAAAATGATGAAATTTGATTTGGGGAGCCTGGATTCTAGTCTGAATCTACCCCTCAGTGAACTACAGTGAGTCAATACATGTTAACTATCGGGAAATTTGCCTGGCCATAATAACGTCAGCAAAGGTTAGTTAGAGTTGGCAAGCCATTCAACTTCTATGAAGTTTTATTCCTTGTCTATAAAATATGAATCAGTGCATCTACTTCACAGGCTACTGAAGGAGGATTAGATATAGAGATATATAAGAATGGAAGTTATGAAATGTTTACAAATTGGCAATTGTTATTACTTTTTATTGGAGTCTGTGTTTTTATACCAAAGTTGAAAGGAACATGTTACCCCCTATATACAGCAGAAAATTTGATCATATAAAACTGCATTATTTTGGGGCGCCTGGGTGTCTCAGTGGGTTAAAGACTCTGCCTTCGGCTCAGGTCATGATCCCAGGGTCCTGGCATCGAGCCCCACATCGGGCTGTCTGCTCATTGGGGAGCCTGCTCTCTGCTCTCCCCCCTGCCCCGCTGCCTGCCTCTCTGCCTACTTGTGAGCTCTCTCTGTCAAATAAATAAATAAGATCTTTTAAAAAATGCATTATTTTGGGGCACCTGGGTGGCTCAGTGGGTTAAAGCCTCTGCCTTCAGCTCAGGTCATGATCCCAGGGTCCTGGGGTCGAGCCTCACATTAGGTTCTCTGCTCGACAGAGAGCCTGCCTCCCCCTCTCTTTCTGTCTGCCTCTCTGCCTACTTGTGATCTCTGTCTGTCAAATAAATAAATAAAATATTTTAAAAAATGCATTATTTTGGGGCACCTGGGTGGCTCAGTGGGTTAAAGCCTCTGCCTTCAGCTCAGGTCATGATCCCAGGGTCCTGGGGTCGAGCCTCACATTAGGTTCTCTGCTCGGCAGAGAGCCTGCCTCCCCCTCTCTTTCTGTCTGCCTCTCTGCCTACTTGTGATCTCTGTCTGTCAAATAAATAAATAAAATCTTTAAAATAATAAATAAAATGTTTTTTAAAAATGCTTAGGTATTTAGATTTTGCCTAATTTGGGGGTGATGTGATTAGCTTTAATAAATATGAAAACTGTTGGAAAAGTTTGAAGCTTTTTTTTTTTAAAGAAATGAGAAGAGGCTCCCTCAGCCTATAATTGTCAGATTAGAACTAGGAAGGCCTACACTCAGATGCTAGTGGTGATGATAAAAATAAATGTATTACTTTTAAGACATTTGATAAACTTTATCACTTAACACAACAGACTTAGGCAGCAGGCAACTTGCGATTCAGAAGATCAGAAATTTGAAGTCTCTCGCTAATAATGCTTTATGGTTTTGCTATACTTTTCACTTCATCTGCGTTTTCGGATCAGTCATCTTGAACTGAAAGCAAAGGAATGAGGGACAGCCTTTGTTTAGCACCTGTTATGGAATGACTTGTTAATGACTGGTGTGGAATAGCATGATGGTGTGGAATGGTGTGTTAGTGTGTGGTGTGGAATGGCATGTTGGAGTTTGGTGTAGAAGATGTGATATAAAAAGCCTTGATGTGGTGGAAATAGTGTATTGTTTGTCATGAATCTGACCGAGGTTCAAATTCCTCCTGAGGATCTTATTTTGTGCTTGATCTAAGGAAATTTTGTTAATTCCTGTGAAATTCTTTTTAAATTATTATAGTTATTACATGTTCCTCCTAGGACTGTTCTGAGGATTCAAAGAGATAATGCATGAAATACACCCAGGCCTGAGCCTGCACATAGTAGGCACTTTGTAAAATCTACTCTCTTCCTTTAACCCACTCTGTCTTAGACCTAATAGTTGTATGATAAATATACCAAAATAAGCGTTATAGTCATGCTCACAAATTCTTATATTTGAATAGGATTTGCAATAAAACCTGGAGGTCAACAAATCAAATTTTCTTCATGTATGAATTAATAAATGGGCTTTGAAAGGTATGTGACTTGCACAAGACAGTACTTAATTAGCTGAAACAGGACTGGTAGACACAGTCTTTAGGATCCTTGTTCACAGGCATTCCCCAAGCCCAGATTTGACCTATGTCCTGGTTGCTTCAATGGAGACATGCATCTGTACCTTCAAGGGTCTTAGATTCCAATAAAACAACACCAAGAACTACCCCTGGCCACATGCAAATTACCAAAAGATAGCTGATGGTTACATGCTTCCTAGCTACCTTTCCTTCTGCATGTGTGAAAGCAGCCATTCATTTATCTAGTAACTGAATAGGTTAACAGCATACCCCATTCAAGACACTCTGTTAAGTACAGTGCAAAGAGAAAATTAAATTTCCTCCCAAGACAGAAGAGTCATGCAATCAGCTGTAGAGTAGAACAGGGCACAGATTTCAACATCAGGAAAAATCTGAGTTCAAATCCCACTTCTGCTGTTTAGCCTGCACTCTGTTAGTCCAATTCCTAAACTACTCTAGGCCTTTGTTTACTTTCCTTTATTATGTGAAAAATTACACTTAGTCCTCAGATGGGTCATGAACACTGAATGCTATAGCGTAAAATGAAGAACTCAGCCTTTACTTAAGTTCTCAATCACTCACTCATTCAGTGATGACTATTGTTAATAGCCTTTATTTATTATCAAGAGATGTAAAGCAAAGTGCTATGTGGCCAAACTTCTAAATTAAGTGTTGACAAACTTTTCCTGTAAATGGCTAGATAGTAAATATTTTCAGCTCTGTATCCTGTAGGGTCTGCCTCATGTTGACCTCTTTCTTTTTTTTTTTTTAATCATTTTTTAAATTTATTTTCAGCATTACAGTATTCATTGTTTTTGCACCACACCCAGTGCTCCATTCAATCCGTGCCCTCTCTAATACCCACCACCTGGTTCCCCCAACCTCCCACCACCCCACCTCTTCAAACCCTTCAGATTGTTTTTCAGAGTCCATAGTCTCTCATGGTTCACCTCCCCTTCCAATTTCCCCCAACTCCCTTCTCCTAACTCCCCATGTCCTCCATGCTATTTGTTATGCTCTGCAAATAAGTGAAACCATATAATAATTGTCTCTCTCTGCTTGACTTATTTCACTCAGCATAATCTCTTCCAGTCCCATCCATGTTGCTACAAAAGTTGGGTATTCATCCTTTCTGATGGAGGCATAATACTCCATAGTGTAAATGGACCACAGCTTCCTTATCCCTTCATCCATTGAAGGGCATCTTGGTTCTTTCCACAGTTTGGCAACCGTGGCCATTGCTGCTATAAACATTGGGGTACAAATGGCCCTTCTTTTCACTACATCTGTATCTTTGGGGTAAATACCCAGTAGTGCAATGGCAGGGTCATAGGGAAGTTCTATTTTTAATTTCTTGAGGAATCTCCACATTGTTCTCCAAAGAGGCTGCACCAACTTGCATTCCCACCAACAGTGTAAGAGGGTGGCTTATTTCTGTTGTTGCAGAATGAAAGAAGCTATATACCATGTTTAAATGAATGGGTGTGGTTGTGCTATGATAGGTCTACAAACACAGGAGGCCAGTGTGGGCCATAGTTTTCCAATTCCTATTCTAAATGGACAATTATGAGAAGGGTGGCTATAAGGAATGATTACTGGTTTGGTGAAACTGTAGTGTTCTGGAGAGATGACAGCAGCAATGGAAGGAATGGCATAAACAGAGGCAAGATTGGGAGAAGTCTGGAGCAAGTCTGGTGTTTACTTGAGACCAATGACCTCATCAGGAATCCTCCAAGCATCCAGCCTGAGCTTAGTCATATATGATATGCTCATTGAAAGGAAGCATGCAATATTGGGGTAAAAGACATTCTGGAACTCTTCTATCTCAATGCCCTCACATCCTTGTTGAACGACAAATTTTGAGCAAAAAAGTGGCATGATTGATATCATGCTTTACTGTAAGAGAATTGCATGGCAGCTCACTTACGGCAGAATAAGCAAGTAACAAGGTAACTAATCTAATCAGAGGAAAGAAGGAGATGGAGTGGAGGATCACACCTATAAGTCTGGCCTATAGAACAGAGATGTGACATATTGAATGTGGGAAGCAAAGCTGGTTGAAGAGCTGAAAAAGACACTGAAACTGTGAACGGTGGAACTTTGGGAAAATCGCTAAACCTGTGTGAGAAATGGATTGGATCATCTTTGAGCTCTTTCGGATCCAGAGATCAATGATTTCATGTTGAATTTGGTGTTGTGAGCCCCCTGATATTTTGGTCTTTGTAACTTAGCCCTAATAAGCCTCATAAGCTCAATGTATTAATTGGTAAAAATGGACAGTAAATTCATCTGTACTACTTGAAAACCCTCTATCTCTCTGCCTTCTCTTCGCTATTCTCTTTTGCTTGGTTTGTTTCATTTGTGTGTGTATGTGTGTGTATCTGTACGTGTCTTATGGAATACATATATTTTAATCCATAAAGTGGTGCATATGACTTGGCTCCATTGCACTGTGTTTGAAACCCTGGCACAACATTTTCAACCATTGTGCCTGAGTGGGTGTTTCAAAACACTGGTATTTTCATTTCCATCCCCAGAATTAAACATCAACAACAGACAAAGGTTCTTACATAATGTTGTCAGTATAAAGCCCATGCTGTCTTATAAAACATGCAAGTCTTTTGGTCTGATTCTCACATGTCTTTCTACCTTTGGATCCCACCCCACACCTCTATCTAGCCTAAGTATATGAATCATAGAGTTTTCAAAATGCTCCACATTATTTTATGCTGCTGATCTTTTGCTTACATGTTTTTCTTTATTGAGGTTGCCAAAGGCCCCCCACACAGACACACAAAATTCCCCTTTCCTATCTAGATTGTGAACAAGTACAGAAATAAAGCAAAAGATATGGGACCTAAGCATATTTATTAAAGATGGAGGCCAAGATGGAAGACACATCCTTAGGTGGATTAGTCAAGTGGACTTGATAATATGAAACTCTGGATCTACAAGACCTATTCAGTCAAATTCAGGCAGTGCTAGGCAGACCAGGCGTCCCCTGCTTAGAACTCCTACAATATAGATGGTTTAACTGAGCAGATTATTCCTTCTGAATATTCCAGCCAGGTAGGTCATTCCACCAACTCCTAAGCTAAAGAAGCAAAAGAAGGGCCTCAATTATGCTAATTGGTCTACCCTCTCAGGTTAGAAATGTTAGAAGTGAGAAAGAAGTGTTCCTCACCAACATCACTCCTAGTGTGGTCTTATCTTTATAATAAACAATTTTTATAAATCAAATTTTCACCCAGGCATCATCAACAGAGAGTTCTCTAAATAAAAGTTCCATAGAACTTGTGTATCAAGACCTACACAAGCACAGCCTGATAACATCACATTGCTCAATGCTGTACATTTCTACCTCCCCAAAGACCCAGGTCCCTGAGAGCCATTTGCAGTTTTGTTTTTTGTTCTGTTTTGTTTTGGTTTCAATTTTTTCTGCTCTGTACTCTTTTTTCATTCTGAGTTTGCAATGAAACCTCAGGTTTTTTGTTTGTTTGTCTTTTCCCCTTTAGGGTTCTCCTTTCCCAACTTACATGAATTCATTTGATGCCACTAATCCAAGGATGATGAGTGTTGAATCTTCAGTGGAATGAAAAAAGGTGGAAATCAGTGGAATTGGTTCATGCCAGTGTGATGCCATAAGTAAAGCATTCATTCTTCCCCCTGTTACCCAGATCCTTTGAGGGCTGCGGTTCCTGTTTGTGGATTGGTTGAAAACATGGCCCCTGCTATATGACTTTGCAGAAGGTAGCATATTTTTCTCCACTCCTCACCTTTAACTTGAGCTGGCTTAGGCACTTATTTTGGCCTATAGATGTGGTGATGGTGTGTCCCACCAGGTCTGAGCCTAGGCTGTAAGATGTTGCCTGCCTTCCTGCTTCTCTTCTTGGACCCCAACCACTGGCTTTGATCAAGCCCCAAAAGCCCCCTTTGGATGAGAGAGTAGGGCAGAGAGTAGGGCAGAGCCTCCCTCTTTCTCCCAGGTGCGTAGACAATACCTCTGTCTACCTCACAACAGCTGACCATGGCCCAGACCAGATGACCTCCCCAGCCAAAGTGCGAGCTAACAATTGTCTACTGCTTTAAGCAACTAACATTTGGAATGGTTATTTATACAACAATGGATAATTCTCTCCCCATTTTTATTGAGATATAATTGACATATAACATTGTATATGTTTAAGGTGTAAAGCATAATAACTTGATATTGGTACTTAGAAATGGCTTTGGGGTTGGGTGTCATCAGAGATTGGAAAAAAGATGAGCAGCCTATCGGCAGAAGATGGAAAAAGATGTGTTTTGTCTATGCTTTGTCTTTTGATACAGAGAGTGACTCCAAATCCACCCACATACCCATTCTTCCTTTTTTTTTTATTTAAATTAACCTGAGTTGGTGTATGTTGCTGTATGTTGCTTGAGACCAAAGAAACATAACTGTAGCAGGCCAGAAAGAGGGAAAGAAGGTCAAAACAGAAGGAAAGAAAAAAAAAATAAGGAAGGATACTAAGCTCTTAACTCTCATCTAAAAAAGATTCAGATTGCCACATTTAAAAGAAAATGCATTTCCAAACACCAGAGTATATATGAATCAACTAAAATGTCAGTGATCACTAGACTTACCAAAAAAAAAAAAATCTGTCCTGATGTTATGATTATTCAGTTTATTGTTAAACACACACACACACACACACACAGGGAGTTGCAGATGGCTCACCCATCTGGTCAGAGGGCACTTAGAGAAGTCACGAGCAAATGCATATCGGAAGATTTTGATTTATGTAGCAGGTTTTCTGCAAACAATTCACTGCTGCTGATTAAATCATTGCAAGCAGATTAGGTTCTGTTGGTGAAAGGGGTAATAAAGTGAAATCTATTCTGCTTCCCAAAGTATTTACGCTGTATGGATCTTATACCAAAGGCATCCTCCAGATAAACAAACTCCAAATGCAGTGGTCAAGAACAAACTCTGAATCTCTGCAAAATCACAGAATATTTGTTTTCTTTTCCTCTTTTGTGACAAAAATAAAAAGTTAGATAAGTTCTTTGTATCCACCAGATAATTTTCAAATAGTTTGTGTAATGAATCAGATAATAGACAGTTAACTAGTCTGGCCTTCTCTTAATTATGAGTTCACTTAACAAATATTTATTCCCCAACTATACTTCAATGATATTGCTATACTTCAAACTCCTGTACTTTAATTTGCCTATTGACAGTATAAAAATGATTATAGTGATGCCATTACTATTTATTGTGGCTAAAGAGAATCATGGACCTCCCTAACATGTGCTAGATATTGCTATGGCAGGGAAGGTCAACATGGGTTCCATTTGTAGGCTGTCCATGTTCATGTCCCAGCTTGCCACTCACTAGCTATGTTAGCATTAGGCAAATTACTCATCTGTGCCTGAGTTCATTCTCCTGTGAAAGGAGATAGCAATAGTATTGTCTCATCATACCTTGTAAAGATTAAACAAGCACATGTGAAGTGCTTAGACCATTACTTGGTGTATAATAACTGTTTAATAAATGATAGCTATTGTCATTAGCTATCCTCCTCCTCCTCTTCCTCTCCCTTCTTTTCTTCTCCCTCTTCCTCCTCCTCATCATCACAGCCCTAGATTATCTAATATTTCACCTGTTTTATGAGCACTTACAACATCTCATTTATTTCTCTGATCAGTCCTATGATAAATATTATTATCCTTACTTTATAAAATTAAAACCAATACTCAGGTTGGAAAAATAATTTGCCCATGGTCATTCTAGCAAGGAAAAGCTCAGGGTCAAGCCCAAGCCTGTTGGATGTCAAGTCCATACACATTCTCTACACCCTGACCCATTCATTGGTTTCTAAGTGTGTCGACCCAATAATTCCCTCTTACCTTCTTTCATTTCACTGCTTTATACTCTGTCTAAAGTAACCACTGTGCTCAGCTCTGGTGTGATTAGTTTCCTTCTAAGAAGTTGGCCCTAGGAGGAGTCAAGATGGCGGAGAAGTAGCAGGCTGAGACTACTTCAGGTAGCGGGAGATCAGCTAAATAGCTTATCTAAAGATTGCAAACACCTACAAATCCAACGGGAGATTGAAGAGAAGAAGAACAGCAATTCTAGAAACAGAAAATCAACCACTATCTGAAAGGGCGCACTGAGGAGTGGGGCCCCGGGCTCTCGGCTACTCCGGGCCGGAGACCGGGAGGCCGCCATCTTCACTCCCGTCCTCTGGAACTCTACGGAAAGCGCTCAGGGAACAAAAGCTCCCGAAAGCAAACCCAGCACCCCCGAGCGGATTACTCAGCCCGGCCCCGGGTAAGGGCGGTGCAACTCCGCCTGGGGCAAAGACGCTTGAGAATCACTACAACAGGCCCCTCCCCCAGAAGATCAACGAGAAACCCAGCCAGGACCAAGTTCACCTACCAAGGAGTGCAGTTTCTATACCAAGGAGAGCGGCGGAATTCCAGAGGAGAAGAAAGCAAAGCATGGAACTCATGGCTTTCTCCCAATGATTCTTTAGCCTTGCAGTTAATTTAATTTTTTTTTTCTTTTTCAATTTTTTTTCTCTTCTTCTGCTAAATTTTTTTAACTTTTACCGTTTTCTTTTTTAACGTTTTTTAAATAGTTTATCTAATATATATATATATTCTTTTTCCTTTTTATATTTTTTATCAGCTTTCTTTTTTTAATAGTTTCTTTTTTTTTTCTTTTTTCTTTCTGAACCCCTATTTATCCCCTTTCTCCCCCCTCACGATTTGGGATCTCTTCTGATTTGGCTAAAGCATATTTTCCTGGGGTTGTTGCCACCCTTTTAGCATTTTACTTGCTCCTTCATATACTCTTATCTGGACAAAATGACAAGGCAGAAAAATTCACCACAAAAAAAAGAACAAGAAGCAGTACCAAAGGCTAGGGACCTAATCAATACAGACATTGGTAATATGTCAGATATAGAGTTCAGAATGATGATTCTCAAGGTTCTAGCCGGGCTTGAAAAAGGCATGGAAGATATTAAAGCAACCCTCTCGGGAGATATAAAAGCCCTTTCTGGAGAAATAAAAGAACTAAAATCTAACCAAGTTGAAATCAAAAAAGCTATTAATGAGGTGCAATCAAAAATGGAGGCTCTCACTGCTAGGATAAATGAGGCAGAAGAAAGAATTAGCGATATAGAAGACCAAATGACAGAGAATAAGGAAGCTGAGCAAAAGAGGGACAAAGAGCTACTGGACCATGAGGGGAGAATTCGAGAGATAAGTGACACCATAAGACGAAACAACAATAGAATAATTGGGATTCCAGAAGAAGAGGAAACAGAGAGGGGAGCAGAAGGTATATTGGAGAGAATTATTGGAGAGAATTTCCCCAATATGGCAAAGGGAACAAGCATCAAAATCCAGGAGGTTCAGAGAACCCCCCTCAAAATCAATAAGAATAGGTCCACACCACATCACCTAATGGTAAAATTGACAAGTCTTAGTGACAAAGAAAAGATCCTGAAAGCAGCCCGGGAAAAGAAGTCTGTAACGTACAATGGTAAAAATATTAGATTGGCAGCAGACTTATCCACAGAGACCTGGCAGGCCAGAAAGAGCTGGCATGATATATTCAGAGTAATAAATGAGAAAAACATGCAGCCAAGAATACTATATCCAGCTAGGCTATCATTGAAAATAGAAGGAGAGATTAAAAGCTTCCAGGACAGGGGGCGCCTGGGTGGCTCAGTGGGTTAAGCCGCTGCCTTCGGCTCGGGTCATGATCCCAGGTCCTGGGTTCGAGCCCCACATCGGGCTTTCTGCTCAGCGGGGAGCCTGCTTCCTCCTCTCTCTCTGCCTGCCTCTCTGCTTACTTGTGATTTCTCTCTGTCAAATAAATAAATAAAATCTTAAAAAAAAAATAAATAAAAGCTTCCAGGACAAACAAAAACTGAAAGAATTTGCAAATACCAAACCAGCTCTACAGGAAATATTGAAAGGGGTCCTCTAAGCAAAGAGAGACCCTAAAAGAAGTAGATCAGAAAGAAGCAGAGACAATATACAATAACAGTCACCTTACAGGCAATACAATGGCACTAAATTCATATCTCTCAATACTTACCCTGAATGTTAATGGGCTAAATGCCCCAATCAAAAGACACAGGGTATCAGAATGGATAAAAAAACAAAACCCGTCTATATGTTGCCTACAAGAAACTCATCTTAAACCTGAAGACACCTCCAGATTTAAAGTGAGGGGGTGGAAAAGAATTTACCATGCTAATGGACATCAGAAGAAAGCAGGAGTGGCAATCCTTATATCAGATCAATTAGATTTTAAGCCAAAGACTACAATAAGAGATGAGGAAGGACACTATATCATACTCAAAGGAACTGTCCAACAAGAAGATCTAACAATTTTAAATATCTATGCCCCTAACGTGGGAGCAGCCAACTATATAAACCAATTAATAACAAAATCAAAGAAACATATCGACAATAATACAATAATAGTAGGGGACTTTAACACTCCCCTCACTGAAATGGACAGATCATCCAAGCAAAAGATCAAAAAGGAAATAAAGGCCTTAAATGACACACTGGACCAGATGGACATCACAGATATATTCAGAACATTTCATCCCAAAGCAACAGAATACACATTCTTCTCAAGTGCACATGGAACATTCTCCAGAATAGATCACTTTCTTGGTCCTAAATCAAGTCTCAACCGGTATCAAAAGATTGGGATCATTCCCTGCATATTTTCAGACCACAATGCTCTAAAGCTAGAACTCAATAACAAGAGGAAATTTGGAAAGAACCCAAATACATGGAGACTAAACAGCATCCTTCTAAAGAATGAATGGGTCAACCAGGAAATTAAAGATGAATTGAAAAAATTCATGAAAACAAATGATAATGAAAACTCAACAGTTCAATATCTGTGGGACACAGCAAAGGCAGTCCTGAGAGGAAAATATATAGCAGTACAAGCCTTTCTCAAGAATCAAGAAAGGTCCCAAGTACACAACCTAACCCTACACCTAAAGGAGCTGGAGAAAGAACAAGAAAGAAACCCTAGGGGTCCCTGGGTGGCTCAGTGGGTTAAAGCCTCTGCTTTTGGCTCAGGTCATGATCAAGGGTCCTGGGATCGAGCCCCGCATTGGGCTCTCTGCTCAGCAAGGAGCCTGCTTTCCTTCCTCTCTCTCTGCCTGCCTCTCTGCCTACCTGTGATCTCTGTCAAATAAATTTAAAAAAAAAATTATAAAAAGAAAGAAACCCTAAACCCAGCAGGAGAAGAGAAATCATAAAGATCAGAGCAGAAATAAATGAAATAGAAACCAAAAAAAAAAAAAAAAACAATAGAACAAATCAATGAAACTAGGAGCTCTTTCTTTGAAAGAATTAATAAGATTGATAAACCCCTGGCCAGACTTATCAAAAAGAAAAGAGAAAGAACCCAAATAAATAAAATCATGAATGAAAGAGGAGAGATCACAACGAACACCAAAGAAATACTGACAATTATAAGAACATACTATGAGCAACTCTACGCCAACAAATTTGACAATCTGGAAGAAATGGATGCATTCCTAGAGACATATAAACTACCACAACTGAACCAGGAAGAAATAGAAAGCCTCAACAGACCCATAAGCAGTAAGGAGATTGAAACAGTCATCAAAAATCTCCAAACAAACAAAAGCCCAGGGCCAGATGGCGTCCCGGGGGAATTCTACCAAACATTTAAAGAAGAACTAATTCCTATTCTCCTGAAACTGTTCCAAAAAATAGAAATAGAAGGAAAACTTCCAAACTCATTTTATGAGGCCAGCATCACCTTGATCCCAAAACCAGACAAGGATCCCAACAAAAAAGAGGACTACTGACCAATATCCTTGATGAACACAGATGCAAAAATTCTCGCCAAAATACTAGCCAATAGGATTCAACAGTACATTAAAAGGATTATTCTCCACGACCAAGTGGGATTTATTCCAGGGCTGCAAGGTTGGTTCAACATCCACAAATCAATCAATGTGATACAACACATTAATAAAAGAAAGAACAAGAACCATATGATACTCTCCATAGATGCTGAAAAAGCATTTGACAAAGTACAGCATCCCTTCCTGATCAAAACTCTTCAAAGTGTAGGGATAGACGGCACATACCTCAATATTATCAAAGCCATCTACGAAAAAACCCACCGCAAATATCATTCTCAATGGAAAAAAACTGAAAGCTTTTCCGCTAAGGTCAGGAACACGGCAGGGATGTCCTTTATCACCACTGCTATTCAACATAGTACTAGAAGTCCTAGCCTCAGCAATCAGACAACAAAAGGAAATTAAAGGCATCCAAATCGGCAAAGAAGAAGTCAAACTATCACTCTTCGCAGATGATATGATACTATATGTGGAAAACCCAAAAGACTCCACTCCAAAACTGCTAGAACTTGTACAGGAATTCAGTAAAGTGTCAGGATATAAAATCAATGCACCGAAATCAGTTGCATTTCTCTACACCAACAACAAGACAGAAGAAAGAGAAATTAAGGAGTCGAACCCATTTACAATTGCACCCAAAACTATGATACCTAGGAATAAACCTAACCAAAGAGACTAAGAACTATAAAGTACTCATGAAAGAAATTGAGGAAGACACAAAGAAATGGAAAAATGTT
Source organism: Lutra lutra (assembly GCF_902655055.1). NCBI lineage: Eukaryota > Metazoa > Chordata > Mammalia > Carnivora > Mustelidae > Lutra > Lutra lutra. The sequence continues at coordinate 148,115,181 of NC_062279.1, read as the reverse complement.
CCATGCTCCTGGATTGGAAGAATAAATATTGTGAAAATGTCTATGCTACCTAAAGCAATCTACACATTTAATGCAATTCCTATCAAAGTACCATCCATTTTTTTCAAAGAAATGGAACAAATAATCCTAAAATTTATATGGAACCAGAAAAGACCTCGAATAGCCAAAAGAATATTGAAAAAGAAATCCAAAGTTGGTGGCATCACAATTCCGGACTTCAAGCTCTATTACAAAGCTGTCGTCATCAAGACAGCCTGGTACTGGCACAAAAACAGACACATAGATCAATGGAACAGAATAGAGAGCCCAGAAATAGGCCCTCAACTCTATGGTCAACTCATCTTCGACAAAGCAGGAAAGAATGTCCAATGGAAAAACGACAGCCTCTTCAATAAATGGTGTTGGGAAAATTGGACAGCCACATGCAGAAAAATGAAATTGGATCATTTCCTTACACCACACACGAAAATAGACTCAAAGTGGATGAAGGATCTCAATGTGAGAAAGGAATCCATCAAAATCCTCGAGGAGAACACAGGCAGCAACCTCTTCGACGTCAGCCGCAGCAACATCTTCCTAGGAACATCACCAAAGGCAAGGGAAGCAAGGGCAAAAATGAACTTTTGGGATTTTATCAAGATCAAAAGCTTTTGCACAGCAAAGGAAACAGTTAACAAAACCAAAAGACAACTGACAGAATGAGAGAAGATATTTGCAAATGACAGATAAAGGGCTAGTGTCCAAAGTCTATAAAGAACTTAGCAAACTCAACACCCAAAGAACAAATAATCCAATCAAGAAATGGGCAGAAGACATGAACAGACATTTCTGCAAAGAAGACATCCAGATGGCCAACAGACACATGAAAAAGTGCTCCATATCCCTCGGCATCAGGGAAATACAAATCAAAACCACCATGAGATATCACCTCACACCAGTCAGAATGGCTAAAATGAACAAGTCAGGAAATGACAGATGCTGGCGAGGATGCGGAGAAAGGGGAACCCTCCTACACTGTTGGTGGGAATGCAAGCTGGTGCAACCACTCTGGAAAACAGCATGGAGGTTCCTCAAAATGTTGAAAATAGAACTACCCTATGACCCTGCAATTGCACTGCTGGGTATTTACCCTAAAGATACAAACGTAGTGACCCGAAGGGGCACGTACACCCGAATATTTATAGCAGCAATGTCTACAATAGCCAAACTATGGAAAGAACCTAGATGTCCATCTACAGACGAACGGATAAAGAAGATGTGGTATATATACACAATGGAATACTATGCAGCCATCAAAAGAAATGAAATCTTGCCATTTGCGACAACGTGGATGGAACTAGAGGGTATCATGCTTAGCAAAATAAGTCAATCGGAGAAAGACAACTATCATATGATCTCCCTGATATGAGGGAGAGTAGATGCAACATGGGGGGTTGAGGGGGTAGGAGATGAATAAATGTAACAAGATGGGATTGGGAGGGAGACAAACCATAAGTGACTCTTAATCTCACAAAACAAACTGAGGGTTGATGGGGGGAGGGGGGTTGGGAGAGGGGGGGTGGGGTTATGGATATTGGGGAGGGTATGTGCTATGGTGAGTGCTGTGAAGTGTGTAAACCTGGTGATTCGCAGACCTGTACCCCTGGGATAAAAATATATGTTTATTAAAAAAAAAAAAAAAAGAATTTGGCCCTGGCATGATTCCCAACCCTGCTTCTGTTGTGGTGGAAGAAGTTCGAAGCAATGATTAACCATTTGGGAATCACTTGACTGCCAAGATTAATGTCTAGCTCCAATGCTTATAATCACATTAACTTTGATTATTATGTCAAAATTTCTTCATCAATAAGACAATGCTTACCTGGTAGGTTGTTGTGAGATTAAATGAAATAAGCAGAGATAAGCACAGTGCTTGGTGTGTAATAAGACTTGAATAAATGTTCGCATAGAGTTTGATAAGTGGGACCCCCTCTGTCTCTTCATCAGAAGAATTCTACAAGACAAGAGCCAGATCAAAAATAAAGATGAGGCCTTATCTGTTACAAAATTGTTCAACTGAGAATGTCCATCACCCACCTCAAAGGAGTAAGATATGAGTAGAAAAATAGGAGAAAACTGTTTCCTTATGAAAAACAATCTGAGGGTTTTGTAAGGGCGGGTGGTGGGAGGGTGGGGGAGCCTGGTGGTGGGTATTAGAGAGGGCACGTATTGCATGGAGCACTGGGTGTGGTGCATAAACAATGAATTCTGTTACAATGAAAAGAAATTAAATAAATAATTAAAAAAAAAAGCTGTTTCCTTTTAGGGGAGTATCTGTGTGCTATGGGTCTCTTCCCAAAACCCACAAGGAAGAAGAAGCTACTTGCTCCTACCTCAAACCAGGTGAAAGGGACTTGGAGAAACACTACGTTTGTTTGTGTGCATGGGATTTGAGAAATTTATAAACTTCATCTGGGAGAGTTGTGGCCAGGGCTATATATCTCAGCTATCTGGGAAAAGGAAAGACATGGAGTCTCACCCATGGGCAAGCAGTGTTTTCCAGGGGACCAGACGTGACCTCAAATTTGGAAGCCAGCCTAGAGTCTATGTAGGGAGGATTGCGGGAAGCCTAAGGGATAGGACAATTTGAAAGTGGCTGACTAGAGATGCAGCAGCATATATGTTAAGGGACCTGTGGATATCTCTGAAATATGTCCTCAAAAGTGGGTCCCTTTAGAGATGAACAGGGAGTACCTATGCATGTGTGGCAGGAACCAACTCCCAATCACATGTCTGCCCCCTACCATTGCCACATTACCATAGTCCCTTCTTCCCTAAAGTCGTCTATGCTATTCCTGACCAGGGAGAGTTCAGATATCTAGACTGTAGGGAGCAGGAGGAGGTGGAAGGGCATAATGTGAAAACAGAGAAGACACTCACTGCCCATACACTGCCCCAGACTTCCAAGCCTGGGGTTGTCCAGATTCAGTGCAAGGGAGGAGAAAGATATTTGAATATGGCTTGAGTTTTAAATACCCTTCTGGACATTTAAATTATTTGAAAGTTCTCCAATTTGACTTAACAGAAGCCCAGAATATCTGGGGACACCTAAGTCTTGGTCCAGGGTCAGAGAATCATAGGTCCATGTGAGAAGAATGACTCCCCTCCACACAGATGAAGGAGTCAATGAATTTCAACCTGCTGGCATCTTCAGCACCTTTCACAGAAGAGGCAGAGTTCTCTCAATTACAAGACAAGGACTAGGACAAACTGGGCCTCTCACCTTACTGCTTCCTTTCTTCCTCTTGGGAGCAAGCTTTTCAGAGGTCAGGCCTCTGCCCTTCCAGGCAATGAGTCTTCCTCAGGCAAGACCCCATCCCAAGCCAGCAAAGCTGTGACAGTAGGGGACATCTGTTTAAACAAGGAGGCCACGTCTCTGGTGCATTTGGCTTTCTCTTTCAGCTGATCCTTATGATCAGCCTTTCTGCAACATGAAGGCCATATTTTGGTCTCCATGTGTTTCCCTCTGTCTCATTTCTTAAACTGCCCTAAGCTCAGACAGGGAAGAGAGGTGTGACGTTTTGGGTGTCCAGGATATACCAACAGCCTACAGAGTGAGCTTAAGGGGAAGAAGTGGTAAAGGCTAAATGTTCTCTGATTATAACCAGCCCTGTCCTGAGCTGTTGAGGAAATTGCTCCATTTGCCACTATGACAGTTACTAGTTGCATTTATATTTATAGCATCCTAAATATGCCCTCTCCCATTTCCATACCTTTGTACTCAGTAAGGGTGTTTTTTGCCTTTATCCCATTTCCTTTTCTTGATTCAAATCAAAAGCTGTCTGTTCTGGAAAGCCTTTCTTAGCTCACTCCATGCTGTGCCCTTCACCCAAATTAGGTGATAGTTCTTTACTCTTACCCAGCAGAATTGGCTGAGATGGTTCTCACAGTACTAGCCACACTTGACCTGGAATACATGTAATCATCCTACCGAACATGATTTTTTTTGATGACTGGCTCAACCTCGTCCTTTTTTATCAGTGTGTTCCCACAGCACTGTTCTCACACATGATGGGTGCTTAATGTTTGCTGAAATTAACTGAAAGGACACTGTGTATTAAAACAGGGCTGGGCAGTGCTGTGCAGAGGGGCAGGCATAGTTTTTGAGTTCACATAGATCTTCCTTAAATGATGGACTTTTCTGTAGCACCCAGGTGTTGCAGTCAGTTGAGCATCTGACTTTTGGTTTCAGCTCAGTTTATGATCTCAGGGTCCTGAGACTGAGCCCCACATCGAGCTCTGTATTCAGCACAGAGACTCTCTCCGGCTCCCTCTGCCCCTCCCCCCATAAAATAAATAAATAAATCTTTTTTTTATTTTTTTTATTTCTTTTCAGCGTAACAGTATTCATTGTTTTTGCACCACTCCCAGTGCTCCATGCAATCTGTGCCCTCCCTAAGACCCACCACCTGGTTCCCCCAACCTACCACGCCCCCGCCCCTTCAAAACCCTCAGGTTGTTTTTCAGAGTCCATAGTCTCTCATGGTTCACCTCCCCTTCTAATCTCCCTCAACTCCCTTCTCCTCTCCATCTCCCCTTGTCCTCCATGTTATTTGTTATAAAAAAAGTAAACTCTGGACTTTCCTCTACCCCCCGCCCTTTTTTTTTTTTTTCCCCTTGTGTGGCCCTATTAACTCTCTGGGTCTCAGTACATACCACAGTTATAAAGAAAGTTAAGTGCTTTGCGTTAAATAACTAGAACTGTATCTGGCCTTAACACTCAATAAAAGCAATTTCCATTTCCATTTTGATTTGGAAAAAATAACAAAAAGCTTTGTCATTGTCTTACCAGTTATCTGATGAAGATATGACCCCAACTGGGCATTTAAATCTATTGCTCTTTGCATCTTCAACTACCAAAGAGGTCTTTTAAAGAAGATGAGGGTGTGAATAGCTCTGTAATACCCTTTCTTCCTAAGGGGAGCTAACCCACTACCAAAGGAAGAAACTGTACAGGAAGCCCCATAGCACTTGGGCCCTGTTTAACCAGTCCAGACTATGGTCAAACAGACTCTTGGGAGTCCTGGATCAGCTTGATTATTGTCTTTGTGAAATTAGAACAGTAATAATCATAATATCAACCTACTTCATAGGATTTTATGAGCATGTGAGTATATAATATATAAAACATGTTTAGGCCTCTCAAACTTGTCTGTCATTGCTATGACTATCAGTATCATAACACTGATGTCTCAGTTCATCCCTGTCAGTTAGGCCAAGGCTCTTCTGATTATCCCATCTTTATCCTTACTTGATATGCTTCTGTAATAGTTTCAAAAATTTTATCATGCTTTTATTTCCTATCTATTAAACTTAAATGGTTATTTAAATCTGGAAATTAAGTGGAATGTCACATCAACAGATAACTTGAATCCCTTTACTCTCCCAATTATATAAAAAGACAGACTCATTACTAACTCTCAGTATGATCTGGGACAAATCAGGTTGACTCTGTGTCTTAGACTTCCTCATGCATGAGCCAATACTCACAGCTTAGGAAACTGAAATAATACTTGGAATTATAAATTTTGATGTGAAAATAGAGTTGAACACATGACTGTTAAGTGTACTTAGGTAGGGGCAGAAGAATCCTGTGGTTTTACAGTTTGGGGTCCCCAGCCAAATCCTAAATGTATCTGTGGTCTCAGAATCTGTTGTCTTAACCTGCACACTGGGCAGAAAAATAGTAGTTACCTCACAGAGTGGTGAGGAGATCCAAAAAAAAAATAATGTACCAGAAAGTACTAGTTAAATAAAGAGATGCTATAAAATGTTAATGTATGTTACAATTGTCCCACCCTGTCTTCTATGGGAAAATCAGATAAGGCATATAGGGAAAATTGGAAAGGAAACTGGGGTATGAAGTCTGAAGTGATTATAATCCCAACTCCACACTAAGTAAGTTAGTTCACATTGCAAGTGAAATAAACACTCATCTAACAAGTAAATAAATAAATAACAAACAACTACAAGAAGAATAAGCTATTGGTACCATCCCTTAAAATTCTAAAGTTGCATGATTTCTATGTACCTACTACCCATTCTAAGTAAAATAGAATTGTGTGCTTTTCTGACAATCAATTCCACCATCAGTAATGAAATAGAGCAGTGCAGTATGGTAGGAAAAATTAAAACAACCACAGCCAGAGAACTCTGGTTTGAACCCTGGTTCTTCGGCATGTTAATGGGAGAAGTTATTTAATTGTCTTGGCCTCAGCTGTCTTATTTTTAAAATGGGACTAATTTATATGGGACTAATATGAGGGGAGAAATCTACATGAGATAGTACATTTTAGATCATTGGTGTTGCCTTTCTACAAGCATCCAGTGAGCATATGGCGAATGAAATCCTGAACCCCTTAGTTCTGCCTGGTTGGAGACATTGGGAGTTAGGGAGCTAATAAAGATCTCTTGGCGTCAAGGTTAAAGTCAAGTCCTTTGTGTTTACCACGGGTGATGGACAGAGTTAATGGCTAAATGGGAAAAGACCCTTGTTTCAGCAGTGTAGAAACACAGACACATTTTGGCATCTGTATTGCCAGGAACTGAGCAAGGAGAAAGCAGTAGAAAGAAAAGGATTAATTCTCACCAGAGGTTATTTTCCTTCCATCCCACAAGAAGTCTGCTTTGTGGGGATTGTCCTGGGAGGAGGAGAAATATGATGCATTTCTGAAGAGGACTCACACCTTGACCCTCTTTACAGCCTCGGAACATGAAGACTGAGAAGGGAAGCCATCTGAATAACGCACTGTGAGCTCTTCCCAATCTCCTTGAAGCCTCAGACTCAGAGCACGGGTGTTCATTTTCCATTTCTTCCCTTTCATATTGGATAAACCTCATATGGGATTCTCATCTTCTCTGTGTCCCACAGATCTCATCCCCAGTAGGCAGGGGTCCTCAAAGTGGGAGTAAAGATCCAGGGCATACACAAGGTAATCCATCAGGATGCAATGATAAATTAGTAAGTCTTTGATTTACACTTATTTCTAGCTCATCTCATGTTTACATTAAATTCTGTAATATAAATAATATATTAGCATAGTAGTACATCTATATAATTTATAAGTGAGGTTATGTATTGCAGTTGTGTTTTAATTACTATGGTATGTAGAAACAGATAACATAGAAACTATTAAAAATGTACAATCAAAAAAAATGTTGTGTTCTTAGAGAGTAGGCTTTTTATTTTTTTTAAGTTTTTTATTTATTTATTTATTTATTTGAGAGAGAGAGAGAGACAGTGAGAGTGAGCATGAGTGAGGAGAAGGTCAGAGGGAGAAGCAGACTCCCCATGGAGCTGGGAGCCTGATGCGGGACTCGATCCCAGGACTCCAGGATCATGACCTGAGCTGAAGGCAGTCGCTTAACCAACTGAGCCACCCAGGCGCCTGAGAGTAGGCTTTTTAAAAGTCAAGATGAAGGCATTCATCTTTGAATCCCAAGTTTCTGGTGCAATGTCTGATGGTCTGGAAAGAATGGAGGGATAAACAAAAGATATGCATATATTTGTTGGACAGATACTGTTAAGCAAAGTTTTATTCCACACCCTAAAGATTCAGAGACATATAATACTGTGAAGAAGATAGTCATGAGACCAACCAACCAGAAGACACTGAGGTGAGTGTTTTATGTGAATTGTAATTATAATACTATGTGCACACAAACAGGAAATTATTAATTTTATGAAACTCAGGAGCAAGATTGGGCTAGATTCACATAGGAGTGGAGATTTGAACACAGCCATAAAGAGTAAGTAGAAATTTTTTAAGTGTTTGAAGAAGATAAGAGAGAATGGAACCATAGAATTTATTTCCTGTAAGTTCTGTTAATTTGCACAGGTGAGGACACACTGTGAAGTCTGAATAAATTGAGTTACCATTACTAAAATGTATTGGATGGGACCACTTTAGCTATGACTTATAAAGACTGTATCTAAACTGACTAAGAAATAAATATAATTTTTAACTTACAATACTTAGAACCCTAAAAATTGGGAGGATTTCAGGCACAGTTTGATTCAGAGGTTTACCATGTTATCAAGATTACAGCTTCATTTCTCTTGGCAACTCTGAATTTCTGACTTTTCTTATGGTTTCTTCCTCAGGCTGGATGCTGGATTCCTACCCAAACTGGCTATGGCAATTTCAGGTTGCGTATTCATAACCTATGACTCCCAGAGACAGAGTTGGCCCCTGTGTTCCAGAAGCATAAGCAAGAGTTCCAATATGAACGCTAGCTTAGGTCACAGCTCTAGCCCTGAATCAAATGTCAGCCAAATACAATGCCAGACTCCTGGAGACAGGCGAGGAGTCAGCTCTCCCCAAGCTACGTGGTCCCCAAGTGGAAATCAAAATGTTTCAAAGAAAGAAAATGAGAAAATTGGCAGCTCCAGGCCAACCAACAGATGTGTACTGTATGTAGTCAACCCCTTCAGTGTTTGGTGAAGAGTGCATGCATCAATGTTGCACATTATGAAGGTGAATTAACCTGGTTTTTAAAAAATCTTCTTCTGAAAGTCTTCACACAGTTTTCTCTATTTCATTCTGTTTTGCTTCAACCCCTGAGCTGAAATATGGCCAGTGGAGACACACTGGATATCATTTACCAGTTTGATGAGGAAGAACTGAACTTCCTTTGTGTTTGCTTGTTTTCTTTCCATTTTTTTAACGTTTTAGAAACTTAAAACTTAAGTAACGAAATCACAGTGAAAGTCGCTGTTTTATTCTCTACCTTTTCTGTCTGATTACAATACCGTTATCTTTCTCTCTGAGAAATAGATATTTGCTTTATCTTATATAAAACTAGCCTGACTTCCTAGACAAAGTGCAAGCATATAATAATCATTTTGTTAGAGATTGGCTTAAAAGACACTAGTACTTTATGAAGCAAAGAAAACCGGCTCTGAAAAGGAATCCAACTAGAGCACCATTGTCCACAGCGGGAGCGAAGCCCATTCTGTGGTCTGTTCTTGCTCTGAAGCCACTTCCCACCCTTGTGCACGAGTACAGGCATCACAGAAGAATCTCACAGTTTCCATTTTGAAAAACTCATTTTGTACGTCAAACCACCAGCTCTCTCCTTTATTCTACTCTATTCTTAACCCAACATTGCTTGACATTCAATAAATATTAAATGTGGCAATAATAATGATAATAATGACCGTGTAAATAAATAAAAAGAAATAATCCTTTTTAAGCCTTTCCAGATTGTCTGCACTTACGATTTCAGAATAAGAATAAAGCCATCTCTCGGGGTCAAGTGGAATGTCTTTTGGCCTCCTCATACATGATTAAGTCATACTCAATTTCTTAAAGTCAAAGAATAAAGCTCTAAGAGAATAAGATCATACTAATAGTGATCAAGAATAGTATTCTTGGAGGTAAAAGCACCATGTCTGGGGTGTAGCTTCTAGGTAGAATTGAGTCTACTCTCTTGTGCAAATCTTTATTAAAGTTGCGTTAAACTCATGGACGTAGCTGGCTTCAGCACATCTCACTGGTATAACTCTCATCACTTGTACACCTCTCACTCCAGAGCCAGACACACAGTAGGTGTTCACTAAGTGTTCATTAGTACATAAATGAGTTTTTAAATTTACTTTCTCAAGTATGGACCATCTACACATATAATCCCTATTGGAGAAGCAGGCCAAATGAACACTATCCTGTTTTAAGCACAATTTAAGGCAGGTATTACAAATTACTTCCATCATGCATGCAAGCCCTGGGTTTAGGAGTAGTATGGGCATGGTGGAATAAGTAGTGATGTCTGCCATGAATGTAGGATACAGAAATGGCAGCCCTGTGCCACAGAGCTGTATGCCATCCAGATTTACAGACATTCCTACCAACAGCAGTGGGACTGGCTTTGCAGAGAAAAAGGCAAAATATCCCATCGGTGTATCTGAGGACACCATAAAAGCTTAGCAGTGACTCAATTAACAGTAACTATTCAAATCGCATCTGTTGAGAATTAGCTTACAATTACTTTTAAATGAATTTGCAAAGGCTTTCTGCAAATGGTCAAGACACATAAAAACACATGGCCCAGGGTTATTTGAGGATTTTCAGAATCTGTCCACAAATACAGCCCCAATCAGCCAGTACTTGGGAGTTCCAGCATTATGTGGGTGTCTCTATTTTTATAAATTAAAGGACAGACCTCAGGTGAAATAAAACAGACCAGGTTTCTGTCCACCCCTGAGATGTTACATTTGGCAAACCAAGCAATGAACTCTTACTTGGCTCATAAGACAGACTCTAAATATTAGCTCAAAATACTCCCAAACTCACTCCATTACTTACTAGTGTATTTCCTCTTCCAGGTACATTGTCAGACCTGGTGATTCTGTAGATATCTTCCGTTTGCCCATCACACCCCTTCATCTCTACAGACTCTCTCTTGGCCTTCCAGATTCCAGCGAGCTCTCCCTCTTCTTGTGCATTGGACCTGGGAAGGTAATAGGGTCACCAATGCTAGCTTTAGTCTTTGAACTATCCTTTGTAGGCCCCTATGCCACATACCCACCTTAAATTCATTTCCTTGTAAGTAAGCCTCCCTTAAATTAGCTGAATTTCAATGTGCTATCTTGTGTCTTTGGGCTCTGACAGCTGGGGTGCCTCTCCTGGCAAGCTCTTGCCTCCCCCACCAGTGGTGGTGATGGTAAACATCAGACCTCCATTGGGGCCTCAGCATCCTCTGGCTTTCTCCCACCCCACTGGCTTCAGTGAGGAGCCTGATGCTGTCCACTGCAGAACCCCACTGTACACACCAGCTGCGTATATTGTGCATGGTCGCATCTACCCTTATGTCCTCATGAATTGAGGCCTGCCCACATGAGAGGAGAACATTTAAGCAAAATCCTCAAGAATGAAAAGAAATGTAAAAACATGTTTTTTTTTTTTATTAGTATGATACTGGCATTTTCTATTTCAAAAGGAAGATTAAAAATATATTAAGTATTGATTAGAAAACTAACTCTTCTAAGGCTGGCAGGAAATGAGTTATTTATTTTTTACAGTATTTACTTTTTTAACATTTTTAAACATTTATTATTTATTTCACATTAACTTATTTATTTTTCAACACTTTAACGTTTATCTTTTGGTTTTTAAAGATTTTATTCATTCATTTGACAGAGAGAGATCACAAGCAGACAGAGAGGCAGGCAGAGAGAAAGGGAGGGAAGCAGGCTCCCTGCTGAGCAGAGAGCCCGATGTGGGACTCGAGCCCAGGACCCTGAGACCACGACCTGAGCCGAAGGCAGCAGCTCAACCCACTGAGCCACTCAGGCGCCCCTTTAACATTTATCTTGACATTTAACGTCTTTCAACATCTTTTTACATGTTTAATATTTATTTTAACATTTTAACATTTTTAACGCTTATTAACATTTTCTTAACATTTATTATTAACATTGTTTTTAACATTGACATATGTACAAGGTACCGGGCAAGGAAACGGAGTTATAAGGATGACTTGGACATTATTTCTATACAACCTGTCCTCTAATTGAATTAACAAGTGAACGCACACAGACACAGTCTGTTCACTGAGAGCCTATCAGATGCCAGCGTGTGTATATACATCTATTTTTTTAAAGCTTTCATCCACAGTGAAAGCCCATGTTCCTATTTCAAGTTTACATATGAACAAGTGGGGAACGGCGGGTGCGTGGCCTGACTAGCGCTGCACACCCTGTGAGACCCTGGCAGACAGACAGACAGACAGACGGACTCATCATAGCCCACAGGAGAGCAAAGACTGCGTCAACCCTGAGCCAGTTTCCAAAGTGAACCTAGTGAGATGCGGGCGTTAGGTCCTTGTTCATGAGGACTTTGTTCCAGCATCCAACTTTCTCCATCCTTAGAACCCTCTGGTCCCCACCATGGCCTGTTTTTGTGCCTTTTATCTTTTCACACCGTGTGAGAGAGTTCCTGTACTCCCCAGCTCAGTGGTTTCCAGCTAGAGGTTATTTTGTTCCTCTGCTGAGGATATCTGATGGTATCTGAGACATTTTTGGTTGTCACTGCTGGGAGACAGTAATTCTGACCACCCTAGAGATGTTGCTAAACATCTTACAATGCAGAGGACAGTCCCCATGACAAGGAATGATCTGGCTCCGAGGTCACTAGTTGCGGAGCCTATGCGCCCTACCCTCTAGGTCTTTCCCCTTGCCCCAGGAGCTCACCCTTTCCCAGATGCTGTACTGACATGACTCCAGGATTTATTCACATCCTTGCTGCCCAATTTGTCCTGTTAAGGTTTTCGGCCAGTTACTTCACTGAGTTATTAAATATTCTGATCCTCAGTTACTAAGAAACACACGCAACCTTTCTGAGCTTTATTACCCCATCTTTGAAGTTTTATTATGAAAATTAAATGATGGTGCCTGTGTGGCTCAGTGCGTTAAAGTCTCTGCCTTTGGCTCGGGTCATGAACCCAGGGTCCTGGGATTGAGCTCCGTATCAGGCTCTCTGCTCTGCGGGGAGCCTGCTTCCTCCTCTCTCTCTCTCTCTCTGCCTATCTCTCTGCCTACTTGTGATCTCTGTCTATCAAATAAAAAAAATAAAATCTTTAAGAAAAAATAAAAAGAAAATTAAATGAAATGATGGGGAGGCAGCTTTATCACTTTCACCTCTAAGTCCTTTATGAAAAAAAAAAAAAAATTGCCGCAGTCCTGTCAAGCAGGAGAGAGAAGACATCTCTTCCTACTCATGGTTAATGAGACTAAACATGTTTAAACAGCCGGCTCTCATTACGCAAATCAAAATACTCGCTCAACCTCTTCCATAAATGCTCTCTGCAAAGGGTCTGATTCCCGGCCTCCAGTGTTTGTGTTTTACATGTTAAAATAAGGTCCCAGCCTACCAGGAAAAAAAAAAAAAATTGTTCTTTTTTCTTCTTCTTCTTTTTTAGTAGCTGTGTTTCCAGCTGGTTTTATTTAAGGCTATGCTTTTGATCTCTTTTCAATTCTGGGCCTCGATCCAACTTGGCTGTCAATAATTCAAAGGCTCCCTTGGAGAGAGCCTTACTTAAGAAGATGGCCCCGTGCCAACCAGGAGAACTTGTCTACCCAGTCTGATAGTTCGGTGAGCATGCTGGGATTCCAGGCCTGTCCTCGTCATGCGTCTGCTAGGAAAAGCATCAGTCTGTGGTGCTGCTTCCCAGGGCACTGGAGACTCATAGGCGATGAGCCAGATGTGACTGAATAATTCACTTAGCCCAGCAGATAATTTTACAGATGAGAATACAGAGGCTTAGGGAAGAGAGTCTTACACAGAAATCTGTTTTCTGACTTGCCATCCAGTCCTTGATCTGGAGCGGTGTACTACTACACCATGGTGGGATTAAAACAGGAAAATGAAATAAAACTCTGCCCTTTTGCCTCTTGTTAACTTTTCCTTGCAACTGAGCATTTACTGAATACTTTTATGTTGCCTTCACCAATGTCTCCATCACTATTCCGATACCTTTCCACCCAGCCAGCTGTCACTTCGGTGTCCGCAGAGAAACTTTCCCTAACACCTAGTTTTTGTTTGTTTGTTTGTTTTCCATTCTTTCCCCTTGGCATCTCCAGTCATCTATGTTCTGGCAGCTACCACTCCCACAGTCACATCCAGACCCTGTCATCACCAGGACCCTTCTGACAGCTGGAGTAGGACATCATCTCGCTCTCTGTCTGCCTCCATCTATCAGCCCATTTAACCTTGTGATCCCTCATCCAGTAATTCATCCTTGGAGCTTCTCTGATCACTAATCCATCAATGAACTACGTTTCCACTACAGACCCCTGTCATCTCCCCTTGTCTCTGTTCATGGCTTACTCAAGATGAAGATTTGACTACATAAAAATACATTTAAAATCCTGCCTGAAAAAAAAAAAATCTACAGAGATCAAGAGGAAATTGATAAACTGGGGATACATGGGCAGAATGTATCATAGATAGGGGATAGAACATAATCTACTAAAACTCAGTAAAGAAATAACAAATTACCAGGGACCTAGTATAAAAATGAATAAGGGGTAGGCACAGACAAGTTTTGAGAAAGGAAGATCAAAAAGCTCCAAATAGTATGAAACAACCTCAATAAATGCACTTAAATTGAAACAAGGAATATCGTTTCTAAACCTAATTTGGGAGAAAGGATTTAAAAGTTGTGGTGTGAGACCTGCACGTGGTGACAAACTTCCATACATGGGCGATAGAAGCTCATGTTGGCACCACTTCAGGAAGAAATTGAGGACGATTCCAATTAAGTGAGACCCCACAAAGATTTGGAGTCCATAATTTCACGTAGGAAGCTACTCTACAGATTTGAAACAGGATATGTTCAATAATACCCAATTCTGCTTTGTTTTTTAACAGCAACAAATTGAATATGATCTCAAATTCCATTAATAAAAAACTAATCAGGGGCACCTGGGTGGCTTAGTCAGTTGAGCATCCAACTCTTGATTTTGGCTCAGGTCAGGATCTTAAGATATGAGATCGAGCACCATGTCAGGCTCCATGCTGAGCAGGGAGTCTACTTAAGATCCTCTCTCTCCTTCTGCCCCTCCCTCCGCATGTGCATTCTCCCTCGCTCTGTCTCTCTTTCTGAAATAAATAAATAATAAATAAATAAATAAAATCCTTAAATATAAATAAATGAAAGCAAATCAAATAAATCCAGAACCTTTTCTTTGATGTGATATTAAGCAGACATTGAAAATGATGAGGCAGCTCTTATTGTACACCTGAAACTAACATAACACTGCATGTTAACTACCTGGAATTAAAATAAGATTTTCAAAAATAAAAGGAAAAGAGAAGAATGAGAATGCTCTCTTTGAGGAAGCTGATCTGAAACGACCTGCAATATAGGACTTTAAGAGGGGAAATCTAGATGCAGAACCATGTGTTCTGTATCTATAGAGAAAGTTTTCAAACATCCACATGTATGGTTTTACATGCCCGGGCTATCTATAGAAGACTGCATTAGAAACCGGTAACCCTAATTATTACTAGAAGGGAGAAGTGGTGAGTTAAGATCTTGCATAAGGGAGGGCAAAGGATTAATTTTTCCTGTATTCTCTTTTGTCCATTTGACTTCTAAATGTATATAATGCTATCTTAACAGCAACAAAGAATTAGAAGTATTGAGATGAAGAAATTAGTCAAAGAATAAGTCAGGTAGTCCTTAATGACTTTCTTTCTCACTACTCTGTTGTAATTATCTGCATAGCACTTATCACTTACTATGGTTTTCTTTATATGCTTATTATATGTCTCTGCCATTAACATGCAAGCTAAATAAGAATAGAAACTGAACTCATGTCTGTAAGATCCTGCTACAGGTCCTTTGGCAGTAGAAGTAGAGGTCAGCCTGAATGGATGCAGACCCCCCAAGAAAGGGCCCATTTGGGAGTATGAGGAGCAGTGAAATTTCTGCCCATACTTGACCTTTGCCTGGTCACTCTTACACAAGGAACAATAGGCAAAAGCATATGCAACCTTCCTACCTTTCTGGCTTGTACATGGTTTTCCCCAAACCTTTAGAGCAGTGTATTTTACATAGTAGAAGCTCAGTGTGTGTTTGTAAAATGGATAAAAATACAGGACCCAGTGTTGAATACACTGGGGACATGAATTACTAAGTGGAAAACATCCTTCCTGTAGTAAGGTGAGGCAAGGTAATGAGGTTAGTAGCACTTAACTTCATTCATTCCCAGTCTCTCAGTGATTACTTCGCCTGATGTTAAATGTCTCGAAGACCACTGTGTCATTTTTAGAAATTGTTGGCTGTTCTGAAAAGTGGGTAGGTCTGTCTTATTTATTCCACCTAGATCAGATGTAGAAGTCTCTCCAATGTGATTTTGAGATGCTGTTAAATTATATTATTTTTAGCCATAACCTGAAGACTTGATTTCTGTTCAGATCAAAACAAGAGCTAGCAATAGAAGAACATGTTACCTGTGAAAAGATAATAGGATGGGATTGTTTTGAAAAATTGTATTATACATACATCTGCCCCATTAGCCGAATATTTTAAACCAGTTATCGTATGGTATCCTAGTACAAAATTGCCCTTTGACTTTTGAGAAATATGTAAGACTTAGCTTCCTTTCTTGAACATGCTTTCTATTATCATTTTCTTAATGTTGATCTTTCTTCTCACCCCTCATTATTTTTATTTTTGATGTTGTTGTTGTTTGTTTTGTTTTGTTTCCATTTCTTGGTGCTTTGACATCTGGCAGTACCAGTCTTCCCTTCTTTACCACACTCATTGCTTCTAATTTTATGTTTTCTCATAACAATAAATGATTACCAGGGAAAATCATAAAGCCAAACTGGTAAGTAATATAAGGCTCTGATTTAGCAATACAAAATTCATATCCTTTTGTTCCCAAGTCATAAAGTGGCTCTATATTTTTTCCTAAAGTATAAAGCACAGTGGTATGAGAGTCTAAGCAGGAAACAAGTTCATGTACATCTAGGACAGGAACTATGTCCCATATGGTTGAAGGAGAGTGCAGAAGTGAAGAAAACACTAGAATTAAGGTCAAAGACCTTGATTTTCATTCTGAGTCTCATTTACCATCTATAAGCATCTTCTACAAGATGCTTAATGTTATTGAAACTCATTTCTTCATTACATTAGGAATGATTATTTTCATCTTACAAAGCTTTAGTGAGAATGTATTTATCCTCTGCAAAACATGCATTGAAAGTTCATAGGCATTGGACTAGTGGTGGGAATAAGTCATTAAATGAAAGAACATATGTGAGTCTAAGGTCATGGAAGGCATTCAATACAATACAAAAGCAAAGTTTATTGGGAAGACAGAGGAAGGAGTGGTTAATTCCAGTTGAAGACACTTGGAAAATCTTTAGGAGAAAGGTAATTATATAAGCATGACCTTGAAAGATGAGGTAGGACTTTGATTTCTAAAAGGAGTAGAATGGCATGTATTTATTCAAGGTTTATTTATTGAACAATTATTATGTTCCAGTAGTCTAGATGCCATGGATACAGTCATTAGTGAAAAAGTGTAACCCCTGATGAAATTTACATTCTAATGGTAGAAATAGACTATAAACAAATAAGTTTATGCATTTTCTTAGTCCATTTGAGCTGCTATAACAAAACACCACAGACTAGATAACTTATAAAGAACAGACATTTATTTCTCACAGTTCTAAATGCCAGAAAGTCCAAAATCAAGGTGTTGGCAGATCTGTGTCTCGTGAGAGCCTGTTTCCTAGAAGATTCCTTGTAGCTGAAGCCTCATCTAGCAGAAGAGATGAGCTAGTCCTCTTGAGTGTCTTTTATTTGGACACCAATAACCATCATAAGGGCTCTGCTCTCATGGCCCAGTTACCTCACAAAAGCCCCACATCCTAATGCCATACCTTGGGCATTAATATTTCAGTATATGAATTTTGAGGGGACACAAACATTCAAACCATAGATCACACACACACACACACACACACACACATATTTATATGTAATATATATATAATATACTAGTTAGTGATAAGTGGAATAGGGAAAAATACAGTAAAGCAGGGGATAGGGATTTACATCACTTGGTTTTCAGGGAATAAAAAATTGAAATTATAAATACAGTAGCAGAGAGACCTCACTGAGAAAGTAATAGTTGATTAAAAATCTGGAAAAGTTGGTGAGTCAGGCTGTAAACAATGGAAGTGGTGAGAAGTGTTCAGATCTCTGATACATTCTGAAGTTAGAGCAGATAGGCAATGTTGATGGAATCAAAATGGGGTATTAACAGAAGAATCTTTGGGAAAAGATGGAGAGCTCATATTTAAACATATTTAATTTCAGATCAATTAAACATTAAGTGATGAGAACTTGAGTTCAAGAAAAAAGTGATGGCACCAAGTTTGGAGTCATCGAGATATGGATAGAATTTAAAGCCACTGCAGTGCATGAGATCCCCTCAGGAATGGGAGATAGATGAGGAGACCACAGACTGAGCCCTTGGAATCAACAAAGAAGATCAAGAAAGGGCAGCCAGCAAGTCAGAAAGACAACCAGGAAAGGCTTGGAAGCCAAGGGGAGACAAGAGACAAATGTGTCAAATGCCAGTGAAAAGTCTGGAAATGATTATTTATTAATTCAACAAATATTAACTGAAGACCTACTACATACTAGTCACTGTCCTGAGACAAAAATATAACAACAAACAAAACAGATAAGTACCTTGCCTTTAATGGAGTTTTCCTCCTAGTCAACAAAGATCTGACCACAAGATTCAGTATGTGGAGGCCATCAGTCCTTGATCATTCCCCGAGTAAGAGAATTCTTCCTGTCTGCCAGCCTTGAACTGGGATATTGTCTTTTCCTTCCTTGGAACTTAAACTGAAAGATTATCGCTTCCTGGGTCTGGAGCCTGCTGGTCTTTGGAATAGAATCTATAGCATTGGTTCTCCTGGGTCTCCAGCTTACCAACTCATTCTGCAAATCTTGGTATTGTCAGCCTCCATAATCACATGAGCCAGTTCCTTATAATAAATCCCACTCTATCTGTCTGTCTATCTGTCATCTATCTATCTATCATCTATCTATCTATCATCTTACTAGTGATTCTGTTTCTCTGGAGAATCCTGATATGCAAAGGTCAAGAGAGAGTTATATGTTGGTTTGTTTATTAAAATCTGTAAAAAAAAAAATAACCACTTTTTGAATTCTGATGAACAAGGACCTGTGGGAAGGAGAGAGAATAGATGATGTAGGATGAAGAGGAGAATAGTTGCCATGATATTCTTGGGAAGAAGGGAAGGGATTTGATCTCACATAGAATTAGAGATACCAGCTGTATTGAGTTGAATTGCATCCCTCAAGAAATACATGTTCAAGTCCTTACTCCCAGTACTTGTGAGTAACCTCACTTGGAAATAGGGTCTATGCAGATGTAAACAAGTTAAGATGTGGTCCTACTAGATTATGGTGAACACTAAAAACCCAGTGACTGGTGTTCTTTTAAGAAGGTCATGTGAAGACACAGAGACACACAGGGGAGAATACCATGTGTCAATGAAGGCAAATACTGGAATGATGCATTTATAAACCAAGGAGTACCATTGATTCTCAGCAACCACCAGAAGGTAACAAGAAGCAAGGATGGATTCTTCTTAGAGGCTTCAGAGGGAGCACATCCTTGCCACCATTTGATCTTAGTCTTGAGGTCTTCAGACAAAAGAATAAGTTTCTGGGTTTTGTTTTGTTTTGTTAAGACATCCAATTAGTGGTATTGTGTTTTGGCATACCTAGGAAACTAATAAATTTGCCATAGTGGCATCTGTAGCCATTTTGAGAAAGGGAGCAGCAAAGTTAATGGGAACATGAAATCCACATTGTGCTTAAGAGTGACAAGTTATTTTATGGGCTGGATGACAAAGCAGAATGATGGATATCTTAGAGGAGCTGTATGGACTTCAAGGTACCAATCTTTTTATCATTCCTTCTCTCCAAGTTTTTGTCCTATAAAGCCAATGTACATAAAAAGTTAGCAATAAGGGAGTAAGTATTGATTCTATACATTTTTGCAAGTTCTCTACAACTTCCCACTCAGTTATCTCTGGTAAATGTTGCAACAGAAGCCAAAGGAAATGTTTCTTCCCTCTGATGCTTCTGAACTTTTGAGGCTGGATATGGCTGCATTATCATGCCCGTAGGGCCCATAAGGATGTCAGGATAGGCAGTCTGATCTGGAACACATATATGCTTCTGGAAGGCAGACCTTCTAGAAGGCTCTCTCCAGGTGGTATGAGGCAGAAAGTAGAAATAAAGAGACCAGAAATGCCCCCCACACACACACACATACACACAATTTCTCTGGAAGTTCCCTCCTCTTTGAAAGCCTGGAGAGAGGAGTCAAGGAGTTCTGGTCTAGTAGTAACAGGCCTTAAGTATCAGGCTAAGAGATTTTACTTCAACTCAGTAGCAAAGATTACTTCCAGCTATGAAAATTTGCATTTCCATAATGCTGTACAGCTCTTAATAATACCCCAGTGTGCAAAGATAGTTATGGTGCTTCTTCAGTCTAATTACAATGAAGCCTAAGCCAAAAAGCTATATATGAAAAAGTGTTTGAATTCTAGCCAATGCAATATTTAATACAGCAAAATTCCAACAAAACAAAGAATGCAGACATTCCCATAACGCTTTTTATTTTTTTTAAGCTTTTATTTATTTATTTGACAGACAGAGACCACAAGTAGTCAGAGAGGCAGCCAGAGAGAGGGGAGGGGGTGAAGCAGGCTCCCTGCTGAGTAGAGAGCCAGATGCAGGGCTCAATCCCAGGACCCTGGGATCATGACCTAAGCTGAAGGCAGACGCTTTAACCCACTGAGCCACCCAGGCACCCCTCCCATAACCCTTTTTGAAATAAATTTTATTATCCTAGAGAAATCACAGGCTTCAGCTTCAGAACACCTGCATTTACCTTCTGACTCTGTACTTACTAATCAGATGATCTTGAGGAATACATGTCACCTTCCTGACCCTCAGTTTCATCATCTGATAAGGAGGATTGATATGTGAACTCAGCCCATGTGTAATCCTAAATCCAGTGTGTCCAGGTCAATCCCAGACTGCTGTCTCATCTCAAAAATTATGCCCTTTTACTCTCAGAAATGTCCTGATTTGTTCCATAGAAGTATATGATCATCCAATTTATATGTGACCCCATGAAAGCAACCTGAGAGGTTTTTGTTTCTTGTTTTTTGTTTTTTGTTTTCTTTTTAGAGTAACAGAATTCATTGTTTTTGCACCACACCCAGGGCTCCATGCAATGCGTGCCCTCCATAATACCCACCACCTGGCTCCCCCAACCTCCCACCCCCGCGCCCCTTCAAAACCCTCAGGTTGTTTTTCAGAGTCCATAGTCTCTCATGGTTCACCTCCCCTTCCAATTTCCCTCAAACTCCCTTCTCCTCTTCATCTCCCCATGTCCTCCCTGTTATTTGTTATGCTCTGCAAATAAGTGAAACCATATGATAATTGACCCTTTCTGCTTGACTTATTTCACTCAGCATAATCTCAGTCCCATCCATGTTGCTACAAAAGTTGGGTATTCATCCTTTCTGATGGAGGCATAATACTCCATAGTGTATATGGACCACAACTTCCTTATCCATCTGTCCGTTGAAGGGCATCTTGGTTCTTTCCACAGTTTGGCGACCGTGGCCATTGCTGCTATAAACATTGGGGTACAGATGGCCCTTCTTTTCACTATATCTGTATCTTTGGGGTAAATACCCAGTAGTGCAATTGCAGGGTCATAGGGAAGTTCTATTTTTAATTTCTTGAGGAATCTCCACACTGTTCTCCAAAGTGGCTGCACCAACTTGCATTCCCACCAACAGTGTAAGAGGGTTCCCCTTTCTCCACATCCTCTCCAACACACGTTGTTTCCTGTCTTACTAATTTTGGCCATTCTAACTGGTGTAAGGTGGTATCTCAATGTGGTTTTAATTTGAATCTCCCTGATGGCGAGTGATGATGCAACCTGAGAGTTTTAAAATGATACACTAATGTAGATTGCAGTAATGAGAATGATAGTCCCTAAGCAGTCTCCGTAATGAAGGATGTTTTTGTTGTTGTTGTTGTTCACTTCCTGCCTAGGAATGTGTAGCATGAATTAGTTAAGAGCTGAAATGTATCAGTGAGTACATGATCTTGTGATTTGGAGGAGTGAGGAGGCATTCTTGAAATCAAGCAAATCTTTTCAGTTACTAAGCATACCAGAAATGGATTTTTCTGCAGAAAAAAACAAGAGGGGGAAAAAAGAGAGAGAGAGATGGAGAAAACTAAGAGGCACATAAGTGCTAAGGTGGATAGAACATCAACAATATGCTGGGTACCATCATTTGAGCCAGTTTGCTATTTATATCTATGTATAAATTCAAATATAACTAAATTCTACCACAACCTTATGATGTAAGCATCAGGATGTCTGCTGGACAATTGTGGAAGCAGATGTTGGTAACATTCATTAGACAGTTCTGGAGATAGTTGAACAATTGGTAAAATAACTTGTCCAACCTAGCAATTGAACCAGATTTTGGATCCATGTCTTCCCAAAGCTTTGCTTTTTCTCATACTCATTGATCCTTGATACGATCCATCATTTCAGTCAGAGAAATGCCTGAGAAAATAATGGGAGCCAAAAACAAAATCAAATCCTAGTCTCTACTCCATGGCGGCCATCAGATCTATGTCACTTCAGGGGGTAAGGAAAGAGTTCTTGATGATGTTATCAGAGAAAACCAAGCCCCAGAAGACTGCAGGGGAGCTGGATTGGGAAAATGAGCAACTGAAGCACAACACAACTGGAATCCAGGAAAGGTGCAGCCTCCCAACAGACATCAAGTATTCAAAATATAGCATTTCAGGACTGTCAATGGCTCCAACTGGAGGACAAGGGGTCCATGTTCAACAGTGCTAAGGAAATAGGAATCCACATCTGCTCCCATTTAAATAACAAGTCCAGGAACTAGCATAAGACTTCTACTCATGACAAGTAAAGATTTCAGGCTGTTTCCTTATAATTCCACACCCTCCCTTGCCCATCTCCCACTGAACTAAGGGTCTCTGCATTTCTGCTAAAGCCTCTCAAAAGAGAGAGGGAGATGAGGAATATTGCATTTCAACTTTTTACCTTCTCTGCCTCTCCCTCCCAGGTGCCTCCTATTGTGAATTTATATAGGAAAAGCAACAGGAAGGGAAAGCCCTACTAACTGCCACACTACATGATGGTGGAATTGTTCTCTTTCTTTTTGCAGTATCTATCCTGTTTTTAATTTTTTTAAGTAAGCTCTGCACCCAACATGGGGCTCAAACTCACAACCCTGAAACCAAGAGTCATATGCTCTACCAACTGAGCCAGCCAGGTGCCCCCCCCCGCCTTAGTATGTGTTCT
Source organism: Lutra lutra (assembly GCF_902655055.1). Classification (NCBI taxonomy): domain Eukaryota; kingdom Metazoa; phylum Chordata; class Mammalia; order Carnivora; family Mustelidae; genus Lutra; species Lutra lutra. Next base: position 148,092,206 of record NC_062279.1, on the reverse strand, counting down.
GCAAGGCATTTAGCATAGCTCTGGTTATCAGCCAGCACATGACAGGTATTCTGGTTGAAAACTCACCCATGCTTTACCTAGTTGAGAAGCCTGTATAAATAATTGTGGAAAGTTAGCCATAATCAAAGCATCTCTGATTCTCCACAGATCGGGAAGGGGAGTGAAATTTTCTAAACTCATACCAACATCATTGAATATGACTCCTGGCTTCTTTTTGTTTGCTTATCATCTACTTTTGTGTATATACCTAAGTATGCATGTGTATGTATGTATGTATGTATGTATATGCATGCATATACGTGCATGTGTGTATATGCATATATACATGTGTGTATATGTAAATGTGTGTATATGCATATATATACATATGTTTGTGTGTGTGTATATATACATATGGATATATCAATGAGTGTAAATATATATGTTTAAAAATATATGTAATTGCTTTTCACAAGATATAAGTAAATATTTTGTCTTTCAAGCTTTTATTTAAGAGCAATGATACATGATGGATTTTAGATCTTATTGAAAGCAATTATAAACAGGGGCACCTGGGTGGCTCAGTCGGTTGAGCCGCTGCCTTCTGCTCAGGTCATGATCTCAGGGTCCTGGGATTGAGCCCTGCATCGGGCTCTCTGCTCAACAGGTAGTCTTCTTCTTCCTCTCCCTCTGCCCATTCCCCCTGCTCACTCTCTCTCTCTCAAATAGATAAAAAAAATTAAAATCAATTACAAATAATAAAATATTGTTATATATTCTATTAATTGAGGAATTAATGTTATCAATAAAATGCATGGATCTTAAAGTATAGAGTTTGATACATCTCCATAAATGTTTACACTCCTGTAAACCACAGTGACAATCCAGATACACAATAGTTCCATACTGCAATATTTCCATTGTCCCAGAGAGTCATGACTCTTTCCATTCAAACCCACCAGCCACCCAGCACCCCTTCCCCAGCCCAACTCCAGATCAATCACTTTCTTGATTTATATCACTGCAGATAATGTTCACTTGTTCTTGAACTTCATGTAAAATGAGGCATATGGTATAACTCTTTTTTTGTCTGTCTTTCTTGCCATTCATCTACCTGGTAGATCTACCAACTAGCATTGCTTTTTTAGCCTTATCCATTCTTCTGCTGATAGCCATTTGGGTTCTTTCCAGTTTGTTTGTTTTTGCTTATGTTTTGTTATTACAAATAAAGTTGTAATCAATATCCTCGTATGTATCTCTCTTGTAGACATATGTTTTCATTTCTTTGGGGTGAATATTTATGGAAGGAATTTAGGTTCATATTGTGTATATTTAGCATTCTAGGAAATTGCTGAACAATTTTCCAAAATGTGCCATTTTACACTCCCTCTGGCAGTGGGTCAGAGTTGCAATTGCTCTGCATTTTGTCCAAAATTTGGAAATTATGATTATTATTCATGTTCCCCTGTCTTTGATGTATCACCCCCACAATGGCTGATTTCAGGAATTTTTCTTTATCTTGGCTTTCAGTCAATTGACAATGATAGGTATTAGTGTTGTTTTATTTGTATCGATTTCCTTGGGACTCACTGAGATTCTAGAGAATTTGCACCACTCCTGACACTTATTCCTCTGGACCAAGATTGTAAATTGTAGCTACAAGAGATAGAAATAATCAGGTACAAGAAGGGATGGTGTACCTAGTTGTGTTCATTGCCAAGCATCTGAGCAAGGATCCAGACCTCCTGTGACTGGGGTCACTATAATGACTCTCTGACCTAGCCTTATGGTTCTAGGCTCAAAGACCCTTGCCACCACTTCTGTCCTTTTTTCCATAAGAATCCCCTTTCATTGAGCTATCTTAAATAGTCTTAAACCCTGCAACACAAAGAGTTAATATTTATCCATGATATTTGCTACTAAAGGCATGAAGCATAAAGTGTGTTACTCATCTCTCTTCACTTCAGAGCATTCCGATTCTTGTTCTGCCCTGGGATCATGGTAATATCCCCACAGAGTACCCCACAGAGTACTCTTCCGCTTAACAATACTTACCTATTCTACTTATCCCATCATATTTCTGAGGGATAAAAACATCTATTTTTTTTCTTTAATTTTTTAACTTAATTCCAAAGGAGCTGCTAGTTACTGGTACTGGTTTAGGACATTTGATCCCTAAGCCAGATGAAGCAGAAACTATAATGAGCTGTCTGTATCCCCTTGGTCCTTACCACTCAAGTCAATTGTATATCATTTCCAACTGTCAGAATCTCCATTTCTTTACCTAAGGCTCCCTCTGTCCTCCAGAACCCATTCTGTCCATACACATAATGGTCTTAATTTGCCAGAAATGTATGTACCCCTCTTCCTCTGCAAGCAAAACTCAACAAAATGACTTAAAGGAATAGGTATATGACCATAGCACCTCCTAGGACAACACTGAGGTATGCATTCTGTCCTGGCTCCCAGAGTTTTCCAGAGGGATAGGCTCCAGCTGCCCTATTGGTCACTTGTTCAATAATACACTCTTCGATGCCACATTGGAATTTTTTTCTGTCTTACCAGGGATCAACCCCAAATAACAACTTGCCCTTGAATCCTTGCCTCTGAAGGTGCTTCTAAGGGAAACCAGGTAGCATAGTCACATGTTAAGAAAAGTCTTCAATGCCTCAATCCCAAAGACAGTCTTGCAAATGTCTGTGTTCTTTCCTGACCATTAGAATGCATGTGCACGTTTATGCCTTAGAACAAGAAGAATTCGTATTTTCCCAGCCAGTTTGCATCTAAGTAACAGTAACTCTTGATCCCCTAGAGACAACTCACTACTGTCTCTTGATTTGCAGCCCACTGTGAAATGGCTCCTGATGCTCCTCATCATCTGGGTATGAATTTTTCACATCTGCAAGAAGTACTCCTGTGCCTTGGTCCTGGTGCCTATGCCTGACTGCAGAGCACACCTGCAGAGGTAAAATGCTTCATGCCTGTGTTAGCCATGGATGTGGATCCTCAACCATGCTGCTCATGGCACATCATCTGGTTAAACTGCGTTAAAGGTGGAAACAGGAACGAGCTGCTGGGATGGCTCCTCCTACCTGCCAAGCTAAAGGTCTTGATTATTTCCTTTTGCAACACCCTAGTAGACGTCCCCTGTTCAGAGTTAACTGAGCCAGATCAGCCCAGATCAGACCACATGCTGGTCAGTCTTAAAAGGTGTTTGATAAATCCTTTGTGTTACTCCTTTGTACCGCCTCCCAAAGAAAAAAGGTGTTTTTCTTCTTTCTCTTTCCTTACAAAGAAGAAAAAACAGTTTCCCTCATGGAAAACACCCGGTAAGCCCTACTTCCTTCAATAATCTTCTTTTTCTCCTTTCCTCTCCCACCCCAGACATCTCTTTTTTAAATTGGGTCACTTGATTTAAGTCCTTGGTCCCCTCATAATGAATTGACCATATGAAAATCAAAGAATTACACACTCAGGATAGGAAGAGGCTACAGAAGTAGACACCTCTGTTCTAGGAATGAGGAGATAGACAAGAAGACTTCTGAGTAATTTTCCAGAAGTCAAGAAGGAAGTTAGCAGCAGCACAGGAAATAGAACCTAGGTTTCAACATCTGTCCAGTGCTCTTGATGTACAGCAAACAGAATATTGGTATGAAAGTGGCTTGTAGTCTATGAAATATAATAAAAATATGATTAGAGAAGCTGAAGACACGTTACACATTCAAGTAATAAATATTATGTCTTAGGCACTGTTCTAGATGCAACAAGGAATGAAATGGAAAAATATCTCTGCTTTTGGGAACTTACATTTTAATGGGTGAGACAGATAATAAATAAGCCCATAAATAAATAAGGTACATAATGGGTTAGATGTTTTAAGCACCACAATGAAAAATCATGCACAGAAAGGGAGTAGGGAACCCAAGAAGAGGTAATGTGAATTATAGTTTAAGATGGTTATTTGGGAAAATCCTCACTCATTCAGTAACATCTGAGCAGCGGTGATTTGTTTCAGTCTGCTCTCCTTGCGTGGAAGTTTCTCCCCTCATTATTCTCCTGACCAACTTGTACTCATTCTTGGGGACACTCTCTCAAAGAGAACTTTTGTGAATTATCATCATTCCAAATAAGGTCTGCCAGGCATGTATGTGTTTTGATCAAATATACGTATCATGCTTTGAAACAGCACATTTATTTGATTATTTGTTAGTGTCTCTGTCTCCACCACTAACCTATCATTCTTATAAGTTCCAGGGACAGAAATACTTGTCTTTTTGGCATTATATCGCCAGCACCCCAGGATTGTGATGGGCTCATAATAGGCTTAAAAACTTATTTAATGCACAGATCGTCAAGTGGGTAGATGGATGGATGAATGGATGGATAGAGTAGAAATCAGGAAAAAGAAACATAGAATAGGTGTATTTGTTAGCCTCCAAATATGATGCTATCAAATCCTCCCCTCTCTCTCTATATATATATATGCATGCTGTCGCTGACATAAAGGTAGGATACAATTTCCATCCTCTCTATTCTGGATGGGACAATATGACTGACTTAATGTACCATGGCAAAAGTGACATTTGGGGATTTCTGAGGCTATGACTAAGGAAGTTTGCAACATCTTCCTGCATCTCTGGAAACACCCACTCTAGAAGCTGGCTGCCATGTTGGAAGTCTGACTATGCTGAGACCTCCAGGTTGTGAGAAAGACTAAGGTAGGTACATGGAGATGGCATGTGACAGGAGAGAACTGAACAGGCCAGTTGCTATCTGTTTGTGACACCATAAGAAAATTCAAGCAAAATAGTTCAGCTGACCTCAGGGGTCTATAGAACTATGGAGTATCATAATAAATTGTTGTTTTAAGCCACTGAATTTTGGAACATTTTGTTACACAGTAGTATATAGATAGAACACCTAGAAAAATAACATATTGAGATGCTTAGAAAGCCATTTGAAACATCCGACAGCCATAAAAAATAGAAAAGGTAGGTATGAATGGACTCATTTTAGAGATGACAAAATATAAAGGGTACAGAAGTTAATTGACAGCTAGTAAGTGGCATACTCAGAATTCCTCTCTAGAATAAAATGGGAGCCAGTAGATAGAAAGAAGAGGACATGAAAACAGAAGATTTCCTGCCTCCAGAACATGTATAATCTTTCCCAAATCCTGACTTTAACTGAAGACAAAAATATATAATCCATGTTGTCTTTACCCACCCATCATGAGTGGCTGACAGATTAGTTAAAATTGAAAAAAAAAAAAATCAAAGTCTTTTTTTCCTAGAATAACAATAGCCTCTGCCCTCTTACTCTCCAGAGCACACACACCTGGGAAATATGTCCTCATACTCTTGGGTCCTTCTAGCTGCTCCCAGACTTAATTCAATCATTTAGTGACTACCAAGAAACCCAACAGAGCAAAAAGTTCAAAGCTACTTCCTGTTAATTAGCCCAGGCAGTTTTGAGGTTCCCAGCTGTGCAATTCATTTTCATGTGTGGTGTCCCCAATTAGGCCAACCCTGTCTGGAATTTCTGGAGCTGCAACTTGGTAATCAGTGAAGGGATGTACCAAGTTAATATAAGGTCAAGGTAGATTTTCTTTAGAGGCTCCTCCAGGACAACACTTCAAAGTCACTTACCAGAGTAAAAACTGTATTTCATATACATTATGAAAATAAATGCTCAGTCATTAAAAGGAATATATCAATGTTAAAAACCTGGCCTTTCCCTTCATGCTATCACCCAAAGGAAAGGCCACTAGGTTCTTTCTTTGACTTGTCCAACCCTGTTCTTGTGTTTCAAAATACACTGTCCATCAATAACAAGTTGTCCTTTCCTTTCCTTCTGGCCAAAAGATCTACATGTTGGATGACAGACCAAGGAATCCATTTAGCTCTAAGCACCTGCCATGTAAATGTTATTTTTTTTCCATTTTTTTTTCTTTTTTTTTCCTGTTCAGTTAGCCAACATGAAGTACATCATTTGTTTTTGATCTAGTGTTCAACAATTCATTAGTTGTATATAACACCCAGTGTTCATCACAACACATGCCCTCCTTAATACCCAACACTCTGTTACCCCAACTCCCCCAGGCCCCTCCCTTCTGTAACCCTCAGTTTCTTTCCCAGAGTCTCTCATGGTTTGTCTCTCTGATTTCCTCCCATTCAGTTTCCTCTACGGTCCTCTGTGCTACTCCTTATGTTCCACATATGAGTGAAACCATATGATAATTGTCTTTTTCTGCTTTACTTATTTCACTTAGCATAATCCCTTCCAGTTCTATCCATGTCAACGCAGAAGATAGGTCTTGAGAAAACAGGTCCTTTTTTCTTGCATAAACCATATGGAAGACATATTGACCACAGTGCCTCCCATGCCAACAACTCCTTTGAAAAGAAATTGCCCACCCACAGGACCCACAGAAGTGGGCAGTGCCAAGAGACATGGTAGGCTGACCAGCACGGCCAATCCATGGCCCAGACAGTGTCCCGTCATCATGCATTTAAGTGAAAATTCAGGCTGAGCCAATCAAATCTTTCCACTCTCTGCAGTTCACACAGCTCCTGAGCAAAAGTAACATCAGCAACAGAAGCAGCTGCTCACAACCATAGCAGAGTAAGAGGTTTGATGGGGCACACAGAGCCTGGATTGAGCCAGAGTGATGAATAGTTGATGAAATCAGAAATGAATCAAGGATGTAAACAGCAGGCTGGCAGCAAGAGGAAATTGGAGCAGGTGTGACATGTAGGGTCAGTCTGAGAAGGTGAAAGAAACCATTCAGGTCCTTTGCACAGCACTGGCTTCCAAAGGCTCTCTGGCCTTTAGATCCTGAGTGAGTCATGGTTTGTGTGCATCTTCACACTCTCCTATTCACTTAAGCTGGAGTAAGCACATATCCTTCATCAGAATGTTGGCAGTGCACTTTGGAGTAGAGGCTGCCCTGGATCCTGCCTTAAGTGTTGGTAGGGAAGCTGCTGCATGGTCTTGAGTGACCTCCTGAGGGCTGCGATGAGGAATCATGCCCCTCCAATGGTCCCCAGTGAGCCCATATCGCTGGAGAGATGGGTCCCTGGCCCATTCAATGTTCCTGTTTGGAATAGAAAAAAATTTTGTGAGAAAAATTAAGCTTAGACTATTGGCCCACAAAACACTGGGCCATCTTCCTGGCCTCTCTGAAACCCATTTTACATTTCAACTGAAAAACATTGACATGCTCATTACTGGGAGGCTTCTAAGGGTCCTGGGTGGTTTGTGGCATGTGTCCCTCCCTCCCCACATGCATTTGCCACCTCTGAACACCCTTTTATGACTCCATCTAACCAACGTCCTTCAGAATTGGATGTTTCTCCTCCTTATGCTCCTCCACAGGCCCATGGATGACGACTTCATTGTTGCCTTTTATTTTTATCTACCAGTTGCTAAGACCAATTCAAATTCTTATTTTTTTTTTGCCCCAAATTAATAACAGCCTTGGTTTTACCTTACCATAAAAGCAATATATGTGTATTGTACATAATCTGAAAAATACAAAAGAAATGACAGATGAAACAAAATTTCCAACCCAGAGGCAACTAAGAGTAGTATTTTGGAATTCCTTTTGACTTATTTTTCCATGAATATATTTATTTGTAAATATGCAATCTGATGTTTTTTTTAAAGATTTTATTTATTTATTTGACAGAGAGAGATCACAAGTAGACAGAGAGGCAGGCAGAGAGAGAGAGAGAGAGAGAGAGAGGGAAGCAGGCTCCCTGCTGAGCAGAGAGCCCGATGCGGGCCTTGATCCCAGGACCCTGAGATCATGACTTGAGCCGAAGGCAGCGGCTTAACCCACTGAGCCACCCAGGCGCCCAATCTGATGTTTTTGAATTATATATATTCTGATACTTTCTCTTAACATTGTTTCACGAATATTTTAGATTATCATTAAATATCTTCAAAAACATTCATTTAAACTCACTGCAAAATATCAGATGAAAAGAAAATATTTTACTCAACTGTTTCTCTAATCTTGTACATTTAGTTCAATACTTCAATGATCATGTTCTTAAAAAGCAGTTGGTATTTTAACATTGGGTCTCATTATAGTACAAACAGCAGGTGCAACAGATGACATAGGGACTCACAGTGAGCACTGCAACTAGCACACCTGCATTTGCTTGTACTTGACTTCAAGCAAGGTGTTTAAAATCTTGTACTTCAGTTTCCTCCTCTCTGAAATGGGATCATGAAAGTCCTTTCCTCTTAGGGTTGTTGGGAGAAGTAAATGAGTTAACACCTGCAAATAGCTTTTGACTAAGCTGCTGCAAATACAGGAAGGAGTTTATCCCCACTCCTGATATTGGCTCTGCAGTGGATGCATATCTGTGGTTAAAATGTGGCCTCCTTCCTTCTCCCCGTCTCTCCACTATTTTTAGAGGAAGAGGATGGACCTACCTTGTTGGGAGTTTGGAAGAAGAGATTGGTATGTGCTGTATAATAGGTTGTATACTGGCACCTCAAAAAGATATGTCCAAGTCCTAATCCCAGAAATCTATGGGTGTGATCTTATTTAGCAAAAGGTCTTTTACTAAATAACATGGAGGACAAGGGGAGTTAGAGACAAGAAGGGAGTTGAGCGAAATTGGAAGGGGAGGTGAACCATGAAAGACTATGGACTCTGAAAAATAATCTGAGGGTTTTGAAGGGGCGGGAGGTGGGAGGTTGGGGGAACCAGGTGGTGGGTATTGGAGAGGGCACGTATTGCATGGAGCACTGGGTGTGGTGCAAAAACAATGAATACTGTTACGCTGAAAATAAATTTAAAAAAAATTTAAAAAAAAAAGGTCTTTTACTGAGGTAACCAAGTTAAGACTCAAGAGATGAGATCATCCTGGATTAAAGGTGGTCCCCAAAGCCAATGACCAGTGTCCATTAAGAGAAAAGCACCCAGATATTTGACAGAGACACAAAGAAGAGGTGGTAGGAAGCCCTCTGGGAAGACAGAAGCAGAAATTGGGGTGATGTGACCACAAGTCAGAAAATATCAGCAGCTACCTGAGGTTAGAAGGAGCAGAAAGGACCCTATCCTAGAGACACCTGCTGACACCTTAATTTTGGATTTCTGGCCTCCAGAATTGCTAGAGAATAGATTCTATTGTTTTAAACCTCCCAGATTGTTTTGGCAGCCATAGGAGAACCGATACAGTTAGACTAGTTCCTTTTGCTGGGTGGTAAAGAACCCATCTAGACCAGTGGAATTCTTTACATCTAGTGCTTACATGGGCAGCATGCCACAGGCAGGGCTGGAGCACCTGGTACTTCCTACACCAGGATGGACAAATCTGTCCAACAAAAAGGAACAAACAAGAAAGGCTGCTTGCTGATAGACATTTGTCACTTTCTTCCATTTCAGCTTAATCAGAATTAAAATAAATCCTTTCATCTCTGGGTCTCCCTCCTTCTTGTCCCTTTCACAGTATTAGGAATCAGGAGGGTAGCTACAATCCAGCAGCTACAGTGAACTTTATTATTTTTATATTTGAATTCATCTCTATCTGCCCTTAGGGTAAAAGTGATATTCTTTTATACAAGGACCGCCTTTATACATACTTCATTTTGAGCCACTATGCATTTTTCACCTTATACGTGTACGATTTCTGAAAGTGTCTGCGCTGTCTCAGCACTGAGTGTAGGATGCTCACCTGTGGCTGGTTTTTTGAATTAATTCTTTCTTAATCTCTTCATGCTAATCTAATACTGTGTTAGATTTGCTCAGAACTCTATGGACTTGAGCCAGCATCATCTCTCTGCTTCTTGGGCCCCTGCATCATGCCCTTTTCATGCCAGGTTCCTCCTCCCCATCACTGGCTGAGAGCTTCTTGATAGAGCATTAATAACCTGGTAATGGCCAGCAATGTTGAAGTCCTGATATGGTTGCTCATCCCATAGAATCACAAACACATGAAAACGGCATGATGTTTTCACTGGAATTTTATGCATAGTCATTTTTATGCTCTGTTTCTCCAATTTAATACATTTTTTTTCCACATACAAAATTTGGTCTTTCCTAAGTGACCCATGCCCGCAACTCCACACTCGAAAAATCCAGAACTCCCACCACACAATGTTTAGGAGTACAGAGGCAGGATTGATTTAAAAAAAAAAAAAAAGCTATTGTCCTTGCCACCACTTGTTAACTAAGTTATATGATAATTCATAATGATTCGACATTCTTGTTTTTTCCATTTTTTTTTGTTTTTTTAAATTCTTATTTATTTATTTTTTAATTTCTTTTCAGTGTACCAGAATTCATTGTTTATGCACCACACCCAGTGCTCTATGCAATATGTGCCCTCCATAATACCCACCACCAGGCTCAACCACCCTCCCATCCACCTCCCCTCCAAAACCCTCAGATTGTTTTTCAGAGTCCACAGTCTCTCATGGTTCATTTCCTCCTCCAATTTCCCCCAACTCCCTTCTCCTCCATCTCCCCATGTCCTCTGTGTTATTCCTTATGCTACACAAATAAGCGAAACCATATGATAATGGACTCTCTCTGTTTGACTTATTTCACTCAGCATAATCTCCTCTTGTCCCATCTGTGTTGATACAAAAGTTGGGTATTCATCCTTTCTGATGGAGGCATAATACTCCATAGTATATATGGACCATACCTTCCTTATCCATTTGTCTATTGAAGGTCATCTTGGTTCTTTCCACAGTTTGGTGACTGTAGCCATTGATGCTATGAACATTGGGGTACAGATGGCCCTTCTTTTCACTACATCTGTATCTTTGGGATAAATACCCAGTAGTGCAATTGCAAGGTCATAGGGAAGCTCTAGTTTTAATTTCTTAAGGAATCTCCACACTGTTTTCCAAAGTGGCTGCACCAACTTGCATTCCCACCAACAGTGTAAGAGGGTTCCCCTTTCTCCATATCCTCTCCAACACATGTTGTTTACCGTCTTGTTAATTTTGGTCATTCTAACTGGTGTAAGGTGATATCACAAGTTTTGATTTGAATCTCCCTGATGGCTAGTGATGATGAATGAACATTTTTTCATGTGTCTGTTAGCCATTTGTATGTCTTCTTAGGAGAAATGTCTGTTCATGTCTTCTGCCCATTTTTTGACATGATTATCTGTTTTGTGTGTGTTGAGTTTGAGGAGTTCTTTATAGATCCTGGATATCAGCCCTTTGTCTGTATTGTCATTTGTGAGTATCTTCTCCCATTCCGTGGGTTGCCTCTTTGTTTTGTTGACTGTTTCCTTTGCTGTGCAGAAGCTTTTGATCTCGATGAAGTTCCAAAAATTCATTTTTGCTTTTGTTTCCTTTGCCTTTGGAGACATGTCTTGAAAGAAGTTGCTGTGGCCGATGTCGAAGAGGTTCCTACCTGTTCTCCTCTAGGATTTTAGTGGATTCCTGCCTCACGTAGAGGTCTTTTATCCATTTTGAATTTATCTTTGTGTATGGTGTAAGAGAATGGTCGAGTTTCATTCTTCTACAGATAGCTGTCCAATTTTCCCAGCACCATTTATTGAAGAGACTATCTTTTTCCCACTGTGTATTTTTTAATGTTTTGCCAGAGATTATTTGTCCATAGACTTGAGGGTCCATATCTGGGCTCTCTACTCTGTTCCACTGGTCTATGTGTCTGTTTTTATGCCAATATCCTGTTGTCTTGGTGATCACAGCTTTGCAGTAAAGCTTGAAATCAGGCAACGTGATGTCCCCAGTTTTGTTTTTCTTTTTCAACATTTCCTTAGAAATTTGGGGTTTCTTCAGATTCCACACAAATTTTAGGATTGTTTGCTCCAGCTCTTTATGAAAAATGCTGGTGGAATTTTGATTGAAATGGCACTGAACGTATAGATTGCTCTAGGCAGTTTAGACATTTTAACAATATTTATTCTTCCGATCCATGAGGATGGAATGGTCTTCCATCTTTTTGTGTCTTCTTCAATTTCTTTAATGAGTGTTCTGTAGTTTCCTGAGCACAGATCCTTTACCTTTTTGGTTTGGTTTATTCCTAGGTATCTTATGGTTCTTAGCGCTATAGTAAATGGAATTGATTCTATATTCCTAATTCTTATTTGTTCAATTGGATTATAAAAACCTAGTATGGTATGGTCCTCAAACCTTAGTAGGGGTTTAGAATAAGGGCTGCCCAGACCTCTATGCTTTAATGGATCCCTTAAATCTCTCTCTCTCTCTCTCTCTCTCTCTCTCTCTCTCACACACACACACACACACACACACACACACACACACACACGATATTCAAGGAAATGGGAATGTCTCTTTTCCTTTCAGTCAGGTGCTTCATGCTAACATTCAGAAGCCTTAAAAACGATAAACATCCTCTCAAGATTCACACTATTCAGGCCCCAGGAAATGCTATCCACATCTCTTGCTCTATATCCTTGAAGCAGAGATGACTTCATCCTAATGACTTGAAGGTTTGTAGGTTATACCATCTGCTGACTTTGAACATGGATGCTGCTTTAGAATCCAAGGAGGATTTGAGAGGAGGAAGTAGTAAGAAAAGATAGATTAATTAGTTTACCACATCTTCCCTTTCAGATGGCATGAATACATTAAATTATTGCATAATAAGGAGAAGTTTTGTGGTAATGACAAGAGTCCATTTTGTTCTAATTCATGGTACTAGTGATATGAAAGAAATAGTTAAAAAATCCATTTAAATAGTGTGTATTTTGATTTATAACTTTTAAATATTTAAACTTGGTATGTGACATGTGAATGTGCATTTATTCTCCTAGTGCAGACCCTGCAAATGAAAGGGGTAGGACTTTCTGGATGGAGGTACTATGACTAGTATCCCTAAAATTGCCCTCTATTTAGCTCCGGACTGCTCTACATTTAGGAAGTATCAGTGAATATTTGTCAGACATATCAAAGCTAAATAATGGGGGTTGAATCTTCTTGAGGGTATGAGAAAGCAACCTATTTTGAGATCCACATCTAAGGAAACTGAATAGGTTTATCAGGGGAGCCCCAGGCAGAAACCAATGTAACTCAGCTTGAGGGTAGGATTTGCAGAGCGCCTCTGCAAGCAGAGACAGGAAATGAGAGCAGGAAAAGTGCTTTTGAGAACTGAATAGAGTTTTGAAGATAGGACTTATCCCAAAAGGTGTCATTTTCTTTTCCCATAAATGAGGATGCAAAGAAGTTCCTCTCACAGAAAAAGGAAATAGAGACCATGGAAGTAATCACAGAAAGAAGATGTGCAGGGGAAATGGGGCACCTTGTGCAAGTTCCACATGTCCGGATTTTCACATGTCATGTAGGCACACCACCACACAAAGGCCATATTTTGGGCACCTGCACCTCATAGAGAAGCCCACGATCTTCAGGTCTGTGAAGATACAAGGAATGAAGTAACCAGTATTCCCAAGATGACTGTGTGGTTGGGATGACACAGAAACAGAACACTGGGGTCTGAGGAAGGAGAGTTTGGTGGTTGTATACGTCTGTCACACCACAATTGCAGTAGAAATTACAAACTGGTTGAATTCATCATCTAGGTATGATTTTTCTCAACTAATTTTTTTTTTTACCTGTATGAAATTAAATCCTATGCTAAGAATTTGTTCAGGCATAACTAAGAAAGGGGTCATGCTATTGAGAATGTTAGCAAAAATTCTGGTGCCTAGACAGAATAATCTGGAAAAAAAAATACTTCTTACTGAATGACAAAGGAAAAGAAGGTGAAATGAGAATAAGGCAAATGCATAATGCAAACTCCGTGCCTTCAGAACCTTTACTATTCTCTATTATACAATCACAATCACACTAGGTGAAAGCTGGTATGAACTCTGAGATATAAATGGGTACTGTAGGATGCATAGAATGTAATTAATATGTCTGAGACCATGGAGCCAGTGAATGGTCGTGCCGGGATTCAAATTCAAGACATGCCACCTTGAAGCCCTGATTTATGGCACTTAGCATTCTGCTTCTGACCTCAGTACTAACACATATGATTGACTTAACACTGCAGGCAAGTGACATTTGTCATTTGTGTTTTCATTTCCTATTGTTGCTATAGCAGATTACTGTGCATTGGATGGATTACACCAACCACACTTGTTATGTTCAAATCCAAAATGGGGCAACAAGATTGCACTGTTTCTGGAGTCTGTAAGGGAAAATATGTTTCATTGACTAATCCAGTTTTTAGAAGCCACTTTCACGCCTTCACTTATGTCTCCTTCTTCCATTTTCAAAGCTTTCAGTTTGCTGCTATTATCATATCTTTTTTTCCTGACTTTGACCCTCCCAATTCCCCTTCTAAGGACCCTTTTGACAATATTAAGTCAACCTGGGCAATCCCCCCATTTCAAATTCATTAACATAATTGCATCTTACAAGGTCCTTTTCGTTTTAAAGGTAATATATTCACAAGGTCCAGGGATTAGGAAATGGACATATTGGTGGGGTCATTATTGAACCAATTGTTATCATTGACCCAATTGTTCCTTATAGATTGATAACGACAGGAAGTTTTGCCTTTATTGAGTGCTGGTAGAGCTCAGAAGCCTCCTACAGACAGTGAGGGGTCAGAGTGTCTCCCTGACCCACTGCCCATCTACATTAAACAGAACCTGTAATTCTACGATTGAAGAACAAAATGTAGAGTGGTAACAGAGGAATCAACGTAGGTGACAACAAGAGACAATGGTCTTTGGCTGATAGACTCCTACTTCTAGATAGTTGGAGGCCCTGTCCCAAAGACCCTGCCTTGGCAGAATCTAAATAGCCAAGTGTCCACAAGCTCCCTGGGATGGGGTTAGTCTGGAGAAAGCACTTGATCAAGAAGACAGGACATCCACCCTGGAAGAAAAGGTGAAATCATTTTGCTTCAAAATTATGCACAAAATTACATGATCCATAAAAATGAAATGGCCAAGGAAGTTAAACTGAGCAAGTTCTCTTTCCCTTTCTCACTGTCAGGTATGCATCATGCATCAGCTCTGGAGACTTCACCATCTTGGGTTTCAATTTCCTCATTGGCAAAGCAGCAATGATAATGTCCTAGTAATGTTGGAAATGTTGGAAGGATAGACTGGATTACACTTTACACTGTAGATGGCTCACCTCAACACTTGGCATGTAACCCAGAATAACAGCTTTTCTTCACTGTGGTTCAATGTAATATCCAGTTTGCTTCTCAAACTGGTTGTGTAACCTTTGGCTCTGTTTCTATGATCTCTGCTTTTCCTCATTGAAGGGCAGAATAATAAATATTTACCTAAGAGGGTTACTAAAATAAGAAAATTTATCAGAGGTCACAATTCACATGCTGCGTACCATATTGCTGTCTTGTGACTCATGGTTTGTATGACATTTTCAGAGTTCTGAGGCAAACAGATAAGAGGTATATTTTACAAGCTTGATATGTTTCGGTGTTAAGAATTGAGTGTATTCTAGCAAATGCATTCATCAGTGAGTGGCTATGCCAATTATGTTCATCGCTGTTCTGTTCTCTGCTTGTGCCCAGAATGTCTCCCCATTCTGTAATGTCTTCTTTCTCTTCTTCACAATATACTTCAAATCTCTCCTCCCCATGGGATACACCACAGATCCTTCTCTTGCTCTCCCATTTTTCTGTCTCTGTGTCCTCAATGCTGGGATTTTAGCTATCAGTTCATATTATTTTGTGTTTTCTTGTGAACAAGTCATCTATGATGTTATACACATGCAAACATGACTCTGTTTGTCTGAACAGAGACAGGGAACTTCAGAGTTCCCCCAAACAGAGGCACTCATTTCCTTCTGTGGACTCAACATAGTCTTTCTAGAAGTGGACACTGGCCTTCCATTAGGGTTTAGCACAGCAATCATCTTAGTTTGGGTTCACCCAGAACAGACTTGGAAGCAAGGATACAGGTATAAATGTTAAAAACAAGTAGTGGAACAGAGGAGTGAGCCCAGAAAGAAAGTAAGCAGTAAGGGTTTGTTGTTACCATGGACTATTGGAGAATTCTAGAACCATGCAGAACATGGTTCTCAGAGTTAGCTCCTCAGAGTTAGCTCACTTGAAGTGCTAATGAGTGGGTATTTCTACACAAACTTCTGTAGTCTTTGAGGACTACTGGAGGGCTGCACACTGATTCCTCACTATTTCTAGCTGGTCACATCATAGGCAGAGTGAACTTAGGCCTGTGAGAAAAGAAATCAGGTGTCAGGTCTTAGAT
This sequence comes from Lutra lutra, assembly GCF_902655055.1. Taxonomy (NCBI): domain Eukaryota; kingdom Metazoa; phylum Chordata; class Mammalia; order Carnivora; family Mustelidae; genus Lutra; species Lutra lutra. Next base: position 148,076,010 of record NC_062279.1, on the reverse strand, counting down.
AGGCACCAGGGATTTGGGAGGGCACTGATAACCTCTGCCCTCAGAGTCAAAAATATAACACTGTAGTCAACTAAAACTGGGATTTCAGGGAAAACTTCTATTTAGTTTTCTGCCAAGTTTTCATTCAGCTTGGTTTTTTGTGGTTGTTGCTATGGAGTTGCTTGAGCTTTTTATATATTTTGGATATGAACCTCCTATCAGATATATGGTTTACAAATATTTTCTCCCATAACTTTTCTTTTCATTTTGTTGGTTGTTTCTGTTGCTGTGCAGAAACTTAAGTTTAATGTAGTCCTTACTTATTAATTAAGTCCTGCTTATTAATTTTTGCTTTTATGATTTCTACTTTTGATTTTATATCAAAAAAATCATTTCCAAGACCAATGTCAAAGAGACTTTTCCATATGTTTTCTTTTAGGAATTTTACAGTTCCATTTGTTCGGTTGAAGTCTTTAATTCACTTGTTATTTTTTGTGAATGGTGAAAGATAAGGATCCAGTACATTCTTCTACATGTGGATATCCAGTATTCCCAATACCAGTTATTGAAGAGACCATCCTTTCCCCCACATATTTTTGGCTCCCTTGTCAAATACCATTTGATTGTATATACGTGGGTTTATTTCTGGGCTGTCTATTGTGTCCCACTGATCTATGTGCTTATTTTTATGCCAGTACCATACTGTTTTAAATACCTTCTGAAGTATAGTTTTAATCAGAAAGTGTAATGCTTCCAGGTTTGTCCTTCTTTCTCAGAATTAGGATATTTTGAGATTCCATCCAAATTTTAAGATTTTTTTCTATTTCTGTTAAAAATAAAATTGGAATTTGGGTGGGGATTGCACTGGATATAGATATGACTTTGTGTACTATGAACCTTTTAACAATATTAATTCTTCCAATCCATGAGCATGGAATCTTTCCAAGTGTTTGTGTCTTTTATAATCTCATTCATCAATATCTTATGCTTTTCAGTGTACAGAAATTTCATCTCCTTGGTTAAGCATATTTGTAAGTATTTTATTGGTTTTAGTGCTCTTGTGAATGAGGTTATTTTACAAATGGCCATTGGTAAGGGCACCTGGCTGGCTCAGTCAGTAAAGCATACAACTTTTGATCTCGGAGTCATGAGTTCAAGCCCCATACTGGGGATAGAGCTTACTTTTTTTTTTTTTTTAAGAGCTTACTTAAAAAAACAAAAAAAAAAAAAAAAAAAAAAAACTGGCCAACAGGTACATTAAAAGCTGCTCAACATCACTCATCATCAGGAAAATGCAAATCAAAACCACAATGAGATACCACCTCATACCTATTAGAATCAATATTTCCAAAGAGACAAGAGATAACAAGTGTTGGAAAGGATTTGGAAAAAAGATAATTCTTTTGTGCTGTTGGTGGGGATGTAAAATGATGCAACTGCTATGGAAAACAGTATAGAGGTTCCTCAAAATATTAAAAATAAAATTACCTATGATCTTGCAATCCCACAACCCCACTTCTAGGTATATATCCAAAGGAAAGGGGATTTCAAATGAATGGTTTACAAATATTTACAAATACACACACACACACACACACACACACACAGTGGGTAGACCTTGAGGACATTAAGCTAAGAGACAGAAGTCAAGCAAAGAAAGAAAAACACTGTATGGTATCATTTATATGTGAAATTTAAAAAAGCCAAACTCATAGAAAGGGACAGTAGATGGTAGTTACCATGGACTGGGGAGTAGAGGAAATGGGGAGATGTTGGCCAAAGGGTACATGCTTCCAGTTAGAAGATGAATAAGTTCTTAGGATATAATACACAGTATTGAATAATTAAAAATGCTGTATTATATACTTGAAAGTTGCTAAGAGAATATCTTAAATGTTCTTATCACAGAAAAGAAATGATAATTATGTGACATGATGGAGTTATTAGCTAACTCTATGGTGGTAATCATATTGTAATATATGTGTATAAAATCCAAGTCCACACACTGTACACCTTAAACACAATGTTATATGTCAATTATATTACAACAAAATTGGGGAAAAATTGGATTCAAATTGCATGCAAAACCCTGTTTCTACCAGATACTATACAATTTTAAATTAACTCTAACTCCCTTCTCTAAAACTCATTCCCAGCTTTAAAAAAAAAAAAAAAAGAATAATACCTACCTTTGGTATTGTAATAAGAATTAAATAAAATAATAGAATTAGTATGCTGCCTAGTAAATTTAAATGATAGCAGTTATTATTATTGTGATGTCACTATTAGCATAACACAATAGTCTGCACACAAAAGTGCCTAATAAATATTTATTGAATCGAAATTTATTTATATCAAAAGTCTGTAACAGAAACTCCAAAAGACATTAACTTGAATTTTCCTTATTTATATTTTTTCCACCACACTACCCAGAATGACAGAAAATTACAGATGTTATTGAAAATAGTTCTTCAAACATCAGGAACACATTTTAATGTATGTTAACAGAATGACTTTGCTTTCCAGCACTCTACAAAAAATAAACTAATTAGAAGGAAGAAAAGAACATAAAAAGAAAAATATTCTTCAAACAGGACATGAAAAGAGAACTATTCTTCAAATATTTATAGGGTTTTGGCCCCAGAGTCACCCAGCTTCTCTTTCTAATTCAAGAGTCTAGGAAGATGGGGGAATGTGAATGTATAATGTGGGGATTTACAGAGAGTTAAAGGTTGAGAGACTTCAGATCAGTCTGGGAGGGTCTGCTGGTGTTCTCTGCCTCCTTTTTCTGGATATTAGTGAGTGGGGACAGATTGGAGGAAAGGGAATTTTGAATTTGGAAGATGTAGAAGGAGCAAAGATTCTGAGAAAGGAAGAAGAGACTTTGGTTGTTGCAGTAGTTCTGATTTTCAGGTTGTAAGTTATAGAACTCACATGTCAGGGGAGGGTACTAGCAGGAATCAGTGGAGGGTACCAGCAGGAATCAGTGGATGCATTTTAGGTCCAAGATGTGGGAAGGATTCTTAGACCTCAGTATAAGGGTGGAGGGTAGATCCACAGTTTCCTGATCTTCAGGTGACATTCCCAGGAGACAGAGCAACCCAGCCAGGGACAGAAGGCTCTACTCTGAGTGGGTCAACAGTGCTGAAAAACAGAGCCCCACGGCACAGAGGAAGCCAGCCCCTGGCACTTAGTGCTGCTCTATGCTCTGTCTCCCCTGTTTTGTTCTTCTCCTTAAAGACTCATAGAGAGACAGAGTAGGGTGAGATAAGCATTTCTTTAATGCAGAAGTGTCTTTGAATCAAGAATTTGAAAGTGCAGGCTAGGACCCAGGAGACAGGTGTGAGTAATTTTAAGGCAGGAGATAAAAGGCTGAAATGCTGAATGTGTTTTCCAAATTGTCCAAACTAATCCACTTAGGATTGTGAGCTTGATATTCAGGACAGACATGAAGACGAAAGGAGCTGAAATAAAGAATGAAAATACATTTGAAACACAGAAGGAAACTTTCACCTATGTCGTGTCATATAATCCTAATCACTTCCTGGTAAGGAGGAGTCAGTAGTCCCATCCTACACAAAAGGAAAGTGATGTTGTAACTGGACATGATTTTCACACTAGTTTTGACACCCCAGCCCGGGCCCTGGCCACATGTTCTGCGATCTAATGAAAAGGGTCTCCATGAGGGCTTGTACCTTTACATTTTTCTTTTTTTTTAATAATTTTTATTTTTTTATTATATTATGTTAGTCACCATACAGTAAATCATTAGTTTTTGGTTTAGTTTTCCATGATTCATTGTTTGCGTATAACACCCAGTGCGCCATGCAATCCATGCCTTCCTTAACACCCATCACTGGGCTAACCCATCCCTCTATCCCCCTCCCCTCTAAAACCCTCACTTTGTTTCCCAGAGTCCATAGTCTGTCATGGTTCATCTCCCACTCCAATATCCCCCCTTTCATTTTTCCCTTCCTTCTCCTAATGTCCTCCATGCTATTCCTTATGTTCCACAAATAAGTGAAAACATATGATAATTAACTTTCTCTGCCTGACTTATTTCACTTAGCATACTCTCCTCCAGTCCCATCCATGTTGATGCAAAAGTTCAGTATTCATCCTTTCTGATGGTTGAGTAATATTCCATTGTATACGTGGAACACATCTTCTTTATCCATTTGTCTGTTGAAGGGCATTTCAGCTCTTTCCACAATTTGGCTATTGTGGACATTGCTGCTATGAACATTGGGGTGCATATGGCCCTTCTTTTTACTACATCTGTATCTTTGGAGTAAATATCCAGTAGGGCAATTGCTGGGTCATAGGGTAGCACTATTTTTAATTTTCTGAGGAACCTCCACACTGTTTTCCAAAGTGGATTGACCAACTTGCATTCCCAACAGTGTAAGAGGGTTCCCCTTTCTCCACAACCTCTGCAACACTTGTTGTTTCTTACCTTGTCAATTTTTGCCATTCTAACTGGTGTAAGGTGGTATCTCAGTGTGGTTTTTATTTGAATTTCCCTGATGGCTAATGATGATGAACATTTTTTCATGTGTCTGTTAGCCATTTGTATGTCTTCTTTTGAGAAGTGTCTGATCATGTCTTCTGCTCACTTTTTACTTGATTATTTGTTTTTTGGATGTTTAGTTTGAGAAGTTCTTTATAGAGCTTGGATATCAGCCTTTTGTCTATAGTGTCATTTGCAAATACCTTCTCCCATTCTGTGAATAGCCTCTTTGTTTTGTTAACTATTTCCTTTGCTGTGAAGAAGCTTTTTATCTTGATGAAGACCCAAAAGTTCATTGTTTGCTTTTGTTTCCCTTGGCTTTGGAGACACGTCTTGAAAGAAGTTGCTGTGGCCAATGTTGAGAGTTTACTACCTATGTTTTCCTCTAAGACTTTGATGGATTCCTGTCTCACATTGAGGTCTTTTCATCCATTTTGAGTTTATCTTTGTGTATGGTGTAAGAGAATGGTTGAGTCTTATTCTTCTGTATACACCTGTCCAATTTTCCCAGCACCATTTATTGGACACTGTCTTTTTTCCATCAGATATTTTTTCCTCCTTTATCAATTAGTTGACCATAGAGTTGAGAGTCCATATCTGGGCTCTGTATTCTCTTCCACTGGTCTTTGTGTCTGTTTTTGTGCCAATACCATGCTGTCTTGGTGAATACAGCTTTGTAATATAGCTTTAAAACATGCAACATAATATCCCCAGCTTTGTTTTCCTTTTTCAACATTTCCTTGGCAATTCAGTGTCTTTTCTATTTCCATACAAATTTTAGGGTTGTTTGTTTCAGCATTTTGAAAAATGCTATTGGTATTTCAATTGGGATGGTGTTGAAAGTATAGATTGCTCTGGACAGCTAGATATTTTAACAATGTTTATCCTTCTGATCCATGAGCATAGAATGTTTTTCCATCTTTTTGCATCTTCTTCAATTTCTCTCATGAATGTTTTGTAGTTCCTAGAGTATAGATTATTTACCTCTTTGGTTAGGTTTATCCCAATGTATCTTATGGTTTTGAGTGCTATCATAAATTTAATTGACCCTCTAATTTATCTTTCTACAATCTTATTGTCAGTGTATAAGAAAACAACTGATTTCTGTCCATTCATTTTGTATCCCGCCACATAACTGAATTGCTGTATAAGTTCTAGTAATTTGGGGGTGGATTCTTTGGGGTTTTCCACATAGAGTATCATGTCATCTGTGAAAAGAGAGAGTTTGACTTCTTCTTTGCCAATTTGAATGACATTTATTTCTTTTTGTTGTCTCATTGTTGTTGCTGGGATTTCTGGTACTATGTTGAACAATAGTGGTGGGTGGACATCCTTGCTGTGTTCCTCATCTTAAGGCTCTCAGCCTTTCCCCATTGAGAATGATATTCACTGTGGGTTTTTCATAGATGGATTTTATGAAGTTGAGGAATGTTCCCTCTATCTCTATACTCTGAAGAGTTTGATGCTGTATCTTGTCAAATGCTTTTTCAGCATCAGTTGAGAGGACCATGTGGTTCTTGTCTCTTCTCTTATTTATGTGTTCTATCACATTGATTTATTTGCAAATGTTGAACCACACTTGCATCCCAGAGATAAATTCCATCTGCTCTGGTCAGGATGGATAATCCTTTTAATGTACTGTTGGATCTTATTAGCTGGGATCTTGTTGAGAATTTTGGCATCCATATGCATCAGGGATATTGGTCTGAAATTCTCCTTTTTTTTCTTTTTTTTTTAATTTGTTTTATTTTTTCAGTGCTCCAAGGTTCATTGTTTATGCACCACACCCAGTGCTCCATGCACTATATGCCCTCCTTAATACCCACCACCAGGCTCACCCACCCCCCCACACCCTCCATCCCTTCCAAACACAGTTTTTTTCTCAGAGTCCACAGTCTCCTTTTTTATAAGGTCTTTGCCTGGTTTTGGGATCAAGGTAATGCTGGCCTCATAGAAAGAGTGTGGAAATCTTCCTTCTATTTCTATATTTTGAAACAGCTTCAGGAGAATAGGTATTATTTCTTCTTTGAATGTTGGTAGAATTCCCCCAGGGAATCCATCAGGCCCTGGAGTCTTGTTTTTTGAGAGGTTTTTAATCACTGCTTCAATCTTGTTACAGGTTATGGGTCTATTCAGGTTGTCAATTTCTTCCTGTTTCAGTCTTGGTAGTTTATAGGTTTCCAGAAATGCATCCATTTCTTCCAGGTTGCTTAATTTATTGTCATATAGCTGTTGATAATAATATATGATAATTGTATTTATTTCCTTGGTGTTAGTCATGATCTCTCTCCTTTCATTCATAATTTTATTAATTTTGGTCCTTTCTCTTTTCTTTTGGGTAAGTCTGGCCGGAGGTTTATTGATCTTATTAATTCTTTCAAAGAACCAGCTTCTAGTTTCATTGATGCATTCTGCTGTATTCTGGTTTCTAATTCACTGATCTCTGCTCTAATCTTAATTATGTCCCTTCTTGTGTGTGGGTTAGGTTTAATTTGTTGTTAATTCTCCAGATCTTTAAGGTGTAAAGATAGTTTGTGTATTTGGAGTTTGTCTGCCTTTCTTTCTTTCTTTCTTTCTTTCTTTCTTTCTTTCTTTCTTTCTTTCTTCTTTCTTGCTTTCTTTTTTCAAGTGAAGCTTGAATGACTATGTATTTCCCTCTTAGACCCAACTTTGCCATATCCCATAGGTTTTGGATCAATGTGTCTTCTTTCTCATTGGTTTCCATGATTTTTTTTAAGTTCTTCTTTGATTTCTTGGTTGAGCCAAACATTCTCAAGCAGGATGGTCTTTAGCTTCCAAGTGTTTGAATTTCTTCCAAACTTTTTCTTGTGATTGAGTTCCAGTTCAAAGAATTATGGTCTGAGAATATTCAGGGAATAATCTCAGTCTTTTAGTATCAGTTGAGACCTGATTTGTGACCCACTACCTGGTCTATTCTGGAGAAAGTTCTATGTGTGCTTGAGAAGAAAGAGTATTCTGTTGTTTTGAGGTGGAATGTTCTGTATATATCTAGGAGGTCCATCTGGTCCAGGGTGTCATTCAAAGCTCTTGTTTCTTTGTTGATTTTTCTGCTTAGATGATCTATTACTGAGAGTGGAGTGTTGAGGTTTCCTATTACTAACATATTATTATTAATATGTCTATTTTGGTTAACAGTTGGCTATGTAGTTGGCTGCTCCCATGTTGGGGGCATAGATATTTATAATTGTTAGACTTTTTATTGGATAGACCCTTTAAGAATGATATATTGTGGGCACCTGGGTGGCTCAGTGGGTTAAGAATGATATATTGTCCTTCTCAATCTCTAATTACAGTCTTTAGTTTAAAATCTAATTTGTCTGATGTGAGAATTGATACCCCAGCTTCCTTTTGAGGTCTGATGGTATGAAAGATGGTTATCCATCCCTTCATTTTCAATCTGTATGTAATTTTAGGTTCAAAATGTCTCTTGTAGACAGCATATGGATGGGTCCTATCTTTTTATCCAATCTGCAACCCTGAGCCATTTTATGGGAGCATTTAGGCCTTCACATTGAGCATGATTGTTGAAAGGATTTTATTTTCATCATGTTGCCTGTGAAGTCCTTGTTTCTATAGATTGCATGTGTGTGCTCTATATCACTCTTGGGGGTCTTTCTCCTTTTATAGAGCCACCCTTAATATTTTTTGCAGGCTTGGCTTAGTGGTCACATATTATTTCAGTCTCTGCCAGTCCTGGAAGCTTGTTATCATTCCATTCATTCTGAAAGATAACCTTGCCAGATAAAGAATTCTTGGCTGCATATTCTTCTCATTTAGTACCCTGAATATGTCTTGCAAGCCCTTTCTGGCTTGCCAGGTCTCTGTAGACAGGTCTGACATTTTTCTGGTGTTCCTCCCTTTATACATAAGGAATCTCTTTCCCCTAACTGCCCTTAAAAATGTTTTCCTTGGTTCTAAGATTTGCAAGTTTTACTATTACATGCTGGGGCATTGGTCTGGTCTCCTTGATTTTGGGAGGGGTCCTCTCTGCCTATAGGACATGAATGTGTGTGCCATTCCCCAGATTAGGAAAGTTCTTGGTTATGATTGGTCAAATATATCTTCGAGACCCCCCTCTCTTTCTCCACCCCCTCAAGGATCCCAATAATTCTGACATTGGAATGTTTCATGGTGACATTTATTTCCCTAATTCTATTTTCATGGATTTGAAGCTATTTGTTCAAGGCCTCCTCCTATTCCTTCTTTTCTATCAGTTTGTCTTCTAGATCATTAATTCATTCTTCTGTCTAATTTACCCTGTTAGAGTAGATTAGATTGGATCTCATTGATAGCATTAAGTTCTGTCAGATCTGTTCTTATTTATGCCCTTAGAGAAGCTATATTGTCATTAATAGTTTTCCCCAGCCTGACTATTATCCTCATAATTGCTACCCTGAAGTCTATCCATATCCATTAGATCTGTGGGAGAAGCCACTGTTTCTGGGTCTTTTCTTTGCTGGGAGTTCCTCCTCCTAGTCATTCTGTTGAGTTGTGGTTGAGGAGATATATAGCTGAAAATATCAACCATAGCCCAAGCAAAGTGCACTGTGGGAAGGTTCAAAGTAATTGAAAGTCACCGCCAAAAAAACAAACAAACAAAAACAAACAACAAAAAAAACAAAACAAAACAAAAAAGGAATCCAAAATAAATGAGGTGGGGATGATGGGAAGGTGACTATAATCCCTCAATGTGGGTAAGGAAGGGTATTTCAGTTCTTCCTGGGTATATTTTCTTCTGTTAGAGAACTCTACTTCCCAGAGATACAGGGAACTTAAACCTGGAATATATATATGAAGGCAATATTGAATAAGGAAAAAAGGACTACATTGAAGCTTTTATCTCTCTCTCTCTCTCTCTCTCTCTCTCTCTATATATATATATATATATATATATATATATATATATATCTAAGAAAAAGAAAAAAATATATATGTATATGAAAAAGTTCAGGTTAATAAGTTACTATGGAAAATGTTGTATTAATCTAGTTAAAATGATAAGTAGGTTAACAACAACAAAAAAAAAAGAAACATGAGAAAGAATTAAAAAAAAAACAAGTGAGAGAGAGAGAAAAGTGGTATCTAAGAAATACACAGGTCATGAGGCAACACCAGGAGCTTAATATACTGTTTTCCACTGGTGTTGGTGTTTTACAGTTTCATGGGGACCCTGGGGTTGTTGTCCTCTTATTCTTTCAGCTTGACTTCTGGGGAAGGGACCTGTTGCATCGTTTCTTATCAGTCCTGCTTGGGCAGAGTTGCCCTGCCCTCTGTCAAGGGGCTGTGCTCCATGGAAACCAGTTTTGGGGGAGGGGTGTTCTTTGTCAGGTTTTCATGCCTATTCAGAGGGTCAGAGCAAAGTAAACTGTCCACAACTCAACCTCTGCCTCAGAGGGAAGTCATAGTCTACTCATCTCTGAATCCTCCAGAACACACAGACTCTCCCTCTGCCAGCACCGTTGAATACTGCAGCTTCCCACAGGGCGTGTGTGCCCCCAGCCACCCTCCCAGTGGTTGATCCAGGTCCCTGTTTGTCTCTGTACCCTCATGCCACCAAAATAGCAAGTGATCCCAGTCCAAGTGAGCCCAGGCCCCAATGACTGGCATTCCTTGGTCAATGGGCTCCAGTACAATCCTGGCATGGGTGGTGGCAGTAGCAGTAGCAGCCCCAGGGACTGCTGATTCAAGTGAGCACTGGGTCCTCTCAAGAGCAGTGGACAGTGGCTGTGGCTGTCCAGGGACCATGAGCTTAGGTCCACATCTGTAGCGACCTGATTCCAACATTTACCCCTTTAAACTCCTTTGCTGTGCTTGAGTGCTGTTACCAGTCCCTTCCCATATCACAGCCACTGCTCTCCAAACTATTGCTGGTCCCCAAGTGCAAGACACTTTTGGACTGGGATATTACTTTCCAATGGCTAGTTTCTGGTAGCTCCATTCCCCTTCTGTTTATCCTCTGATATCTGTCCACTCAATCCCAACTCCGTCCTTTGTACCTCTTGACTGATGATTCTCTGCCCCTGTAGAGATCCAGACGTGTATAATTTTACATCTCAGGCTGATTTCATGGGTGTTCAGAGTGGCTTGGTAGATTTCTAGCTAAACTCAGGGGACCAGTTGAAAAGGGGTCCCCCACTTCTCCACCATCTTGAGCCAATCTCCTATATATATATTTTTTTACTTTTATTATTATTTATTTTTAATTGTAGTAAAATTAATGTAACATAACATTTACCATTGCAGCCATTTTCCCCAGATTTTTTTTTATCATTTTTTAAATTTATTTTCAGCATAACAGTATTCATTGTCATATTTATTTTTTAATAATTTTAATTAAATTACAATTTACATCCAATAAGGTACACAGATTTTAATTGTAATGTTCAGTAAGTTTGTCTCCAAATTATCATTACCTCTCACCACATCACAAATTGTTTCTATTGCCCTGGATATTTGTCTCCTGCTCTTTCCCAGCCATTCCCTCAGCAAACACCATCCTGGTTTCTACAAGTTCATGTGAATAGACACATCATTGTTTACTCTGGGGGCTGGCTTACTTTGTGTGTGTGTGTGTATTTTTTTTTTCTGTATATCAACCCATGTTATTATACAGATCAACTATCCCTTTTTATGGTTGAGTAGTATTCCAGTGTAAGAATATGCCATCTTTTTTTCTTCTTCTTCCTCTTTCTCCCTCCTCCCTCTCCATTTCCTCCTCCCCTGCTTCCTCCCCTTCCTTTCTCTATGCTACCTCCTCCTCCTGTCCCTCTGCAGCTGCCTTCTTCTTCTTCATTCATTCACTTAATCATGGACTTTTTTTTCAGGTTGGAACTGTTAAGGATAAAGTTTCTAGGAACATTTGAATACGGAACATTCTGTGTACTATGTAGTCATTACTCTTGGATGAGTAGCTAGGAGTGGATCTGTTGGATCATGGGATACGTATGTATTTAACATAGGAGAAAATTGACAAATCATTTTTCTAAAAGTGTTTATATTTTGTGTTCCCACTAACAACGCAAGAAAATTCGACTTTGGTATTGTCCATTTTAAAATTTTATCCATTTGGGGAATTGTGAAATACTATTTCACTATAGAGAGAAATATGGGGAATATGTTAGTGATGAGTAGCCTAAATAAGAAGATAAAATATTGTGCAGGAAGATTAAAAATCTCCATATCTTACTAAATAACCCAGCCATCAATAGACTTCTGTGGTCATGATAGTTTAAATTCTAAGGAATGATGTAAAAAAAATTATGATATATTTGTAATAGGTAGAAAGAAGCCTGGAACATGAGCTAGTGGTAGATGTGAGGGAAGGAGATACAAAAGGAAGAAAAGTCCTCATTTTATTAGGCTGAGAACACGTTACTTAAAGCTTAAAACTGTGGAATCAATAAACAGATATTTAATTTATTATATAAACATGGAGATAAATGGCATTGGAAGTGCTTGTCCTTGGTAAGAAGGAACAGGTTTAGAGAGTGGTGATGGACAATATTTTCCAGAACAACACTTGTTGAATGACTTTACTTCTCATATTAAATGCATGCATAACTGATAATTAAAAAAAATAAAAATAAAACTTAAAAATAAAGTGACCTGAATTTAAGAATCTAGAGGGCCCTGAGTTTAAAGAGAGACACCTCCATGAACTAGCAGTATCTTAAGGTTCCTGTGAATATCAGTTCCCTTTTCTGTAAATTGAAGATAATTAAGCTTATTTTGCAGTTTTATAAAGATGTACTATGAACATCTCACTACTACAGAGATGAAGGCAGCAGGGTCTTTAATTCAGTGATCATCAAAATTGAAATCATTCAAGGCAGACTTTTAGGTACCATCCATAATCTGTAAATCCTAACATCTGGCCTTGATACTCAAAAATTTGTACATTTGGGAAAGCTTTAATTGATTCTGATTCCTAGCATAGCTTGCTGAGTATGGGCTGGGACACCAGACACACTTGGTTTCAATCCCTGTCTTGCATAGACTAGTATCCGAGGAAATTTCCTCAAACTGCCTTAGCCTCTATTTTCAAACTGTTTTTGATGATTTCTCCTGCATACAAAAAACCTTCAGCACTGGGCCTGCCATTGGCGGGCATTCAATAAATGTGAATTCCCTCACCCTCCATGAATCAGCTTTGTCTCTGATATAAAATTATCTTGGTACATTACAGAATCAGACAGTTATAATAAAAAACTCCAGACATTGAATTGAATCCAGCTTCAATTGTACAAACTACCAACAGCTGGTTATTGAGTGACTGCTATGTGCCCAGCATTCTGTTAGATGCTGTGAGGACAATTAACATTTAAGGAACAAAAGTTTATGTCATAGGAGGTCATCTTGACAGACAGCATCAATGCAAAGACATTTCAGAACCAGAAAATTGTTAAAGACAGAAGACACCTTAAAATATTTCTGTTTAAACACCTTCATTACATAGAGAAGAGGACAGGGGATCTGTGAAGTTGAGATTTCTTCCAAAGTATAAAGATAATGAAGGAGAAAATCACCAGACTTAGGTGGAACAATTCCTAGGTCACTTTTCTTTAGTGCAATAATGATTTTCACAACTTTTTAAAAATAATTATCAGCTAAAATATTTCTCCTAACCAAATATGTCATGAAGTTTAATGAATGAGAATAAGCCTTCTCTGCTTGACATAAGATTCAGATGTCCAGAGTTAACACCCGCTTGGACTCTTCAGGGAAATTGTCAAAAACTGGCTATCCAAATAGCAGCAGCATAGACTGTCAATAAGAAAAAGGTGAGTTTATTCCCTACTGAAGTAAAGGAAACACCATCTTTGTAAAGCTTTGGCAGTGTCTCAACATGGGAATGGTAAGATCAGAATTTACTGAGACTTGGAAGTTTGCCTTAAGGGAAATCTTTCAATGTGTGGACTTGATAAGGGTTGGATAGGAATTATGATGAAACAGTTTGGGTTTGGTGGGAAGACAAGGACTTTTATGTGAGGAATTCAAAGAATTTAAGGGTGCCAACTGTTGCTGCTTTCCATTAAAGAGTCAATGGATCTTTTAGGAAGTTCCTTAAATGAATAATCCAATTGTCTGTGTGGGCAGGATAATTCCAGAAAAATAATGTAATGAAGACAGAAGAATAGCTAAACCAAGTTAATGTAAATGATACAGTGCAGTTTATGTTCAGTGCTCAGGCTGAGAGTGGGGGTAAGCAGTTTTGGTTCTAAAATCATAAACTTTTTTTGGAGCACAGCTAGAAACCACCCTCAACCTGGCCTGTACCTCCACCAGTCCAGCCTTACTGTAGCTGACATTCAGAGCAAGGGATCTTAGCTCTTCTTTTTAAAAATTATGAGGTCCCTTTTGTCACCTAAACTTCTGTTTCACCTTCATACCTTCTCCTCAGCCTGCTCCTCCTCCACTCATGTCTGATGACCTGTGAATTTCCACCTTTGGAATGTACTATAAATAAGACCATGGAGCATTTCATAATGCTTCTGGCCATCCCAGTGACCCAAAAACTCTGGCCCAGCCCAAATCCCTAGCCCCTATGTGGCTATTGATCTGTAATTTGAGGGGAGGTCTGGCTTTATCTCCCTGAGAAAGATCTTGACACCCAGGCTACCTGCCTAGATTTTTTGAGTGGTATTTTTTTTTTTATGTTGACACAAGGTTTGGAAAAGAACAAGTACTGGTAAATGTAATGAATTTTCAAAGGGTACAATTAGACAAAGAGTTCCAAAACATTGTTCCTTCTGCTGAACATGTCTCCTCTCCCCCCACCAAATTTATATTTTTTCTACTTGCTGTTAAACACAGGGAATGATAAAGATACTTTATCAGATGGATAAACATCTCTGGGGGATACATTGAGATTAACTTTGTCACAAAACATGCAGAGTGTGCAAAGTAGATTGTTTAATCCAAATGTGGCAAGCTTGATTCAGAAAGCTAGCTCTGCCCCTTACAAATTTTACAAACTTGAATGCATTATTTAATCTCTTTCATCCTCTTTGTGTCTACCCTTATTCCAAAAATGAAAAGAGCAATTCTTTCTTTCTTTTTCTTTCTTCCTTTCTTCTTTCTTTCTTTCTTCCCCTATACTTGAGAACTGAGTATGTGATGTAGCCATTGCCTTAGAATCATCCCTTTGCTGTTGTAAGTCCTTTAAAAGTTTTTAAACTTTTAGGAGTTGGCAATTTTTATCTGTTAAAGTGATTGTCAGAATTAGAAGCTAAAATATAATGTACCAGGTGTATGGTATATAGTCCATTTATAGTAATTATTGTGTTTACTTTCTTTGGTGGGAAATCTATTTCCTATGTCTACATATAAATACTTCCAAAGGTAGTTATTACTGTTGTTCCTATAAAAATTCTATCAGTGTATTTCACAAATGCAAAAATTGAAGAAAAAGAAGAGGGGAAAAGCAAAAGGAATAGGGGTGAGAAAAGGAGGAAAGAGAACTCAATTCTTGTGAAGATTTACTATGTACCAGGTGCCACAATAAGATGGTGCACTTCTTGACTCATTTGTCAGATCCCATTGTCATCAATGTTACCTGCTTTGTAGATGAGGAAAGTGAAGCACAGAGACCAGGAAGCCTTTTATCAATGTGACATAAAATAGGCTGGATTTATACATATTCTAAAAACTCTCCATGGTAAGGGGTTGTTTTTCCCATATTAATGCTTAGGAAACAAGGGTTCAAATTGATACAGAGAGCTCAAATTCACAGAGCTAGTCTGATGTATCCCAGGCACAGCTCTAGATCTATCTACTCCTACTGTTCCCACAACTTTTGTAGCTCAAAGACTTAATACTGGGAAGATGTCCACTTATAGAACTTTATTTTCAATTTCACAATATTTTGTTGTTTTTTTGTTGCATGAAGTAAAAGAAAATACTCTATTTGAGTGAAGGTAAAATTCATTTTGAGAAAATACTTTCAGTGACCTCAAAAGCAATGACAATATTTATTTTGACAATTTGTGTTCCTAAGAAACAGAACTCAGTTACATCAAGGGAGTCTACACAGAGGCAAACATTTGCACTTCTATTCATTTAACCAATCAGTATTTCAAGCACCCTATGTAATAAAAATCATGTTAGATATTTGATCATGGCTTTTAATAGTGATGATACTTTTTGATCCTGGTTAGATCAAATGGTTAGATGGTTAGATGTTGCTTTTGTTGAGAAGAGAGAGGACAGGTGGCCTCAGGACAAGGGGGACTAAGGAGTTAACACTGGTAATACTGGTTATCATTTTATTGCATGTGTCCTCTGACCAGCACTCATGTCATCTTCACAGATACCAAACGAACATGGCCACTGTTCTCATAGATACTGGAACTATCGCTGAAAGTGGATATGTCATTTGCTCAAAGTTATACAAATTTTAGGTGGTAGGGATGATGGTTAACACCAAAGTTCCTAACCATTAAGTCTTCTGATGACAACACATAGTGTGATAGAGTGAATCAAATCATTGCCCATGTGTAGTAGTTGAAAGATAAGGCAACTTTGGCAGAAAGCCCAAGCTCATGGAATGAGCTAGAAAATAGTGCCATGATATGAAAGCTAAACCATGAAAATTAGTCCAGGTAAAGGTAGTATGGAGGCCTAGTTAGATTCATGAATCCTCCATCCATAGCAATGAAACCAGAAAGCTATTATTTTCATCATATTTGTACTTGTGCCTTACAAAAAGGCCATGTGAGTTCTGTAAGCCATTATCTGTGGTAACATAACCATGAACACCTGAAAATATGTAACAGACTCTTCGAAACTTGAACAAATAGTCTTTATTTCTCATGTCAGGAGTCTTGTAAAATAATTTTCAGATGAGCCAATCATAAATTCTCTTTGCATAAGGTACTATTGAGGTCAATAAAATTTTAAAGAAGAAAATATACCCTCCCAATAGCACCAAAGCCCCCACCTATAAGGATAAGGCTTAAACTAAAGTGAAGATTCATTTAGTTGATCAGTAAATTATTCTCAATAAAAGTTTTGTGAGCATCTTCTCTGAATCAAGTTCTGTTTAAGACATTAGAAGTACACTGAAAAAATAAAATCAGATTTTAAAAAAAGTAAATTAAATAAAAAAAAAAAAGACATTGGATGTAGACTAAAATATAAGGATAATGAAATGCCCGGACTCATGCAGTGATATCTCAGTAGAAAGAAGGAGACACAAAACAAGCTAAAATTTAAGTATTTCTGACAATGTGAAGTACTATGAAGAAAATAAAAGAAGAGGTATATGATAAGAAGTGGCCAGAAGAGAAAAGCTGCTTCCCATGAGCTGCTCAGAGGAGGTAGCACCAAGGGCACTGAAAGCTGAATGACTGAAAGAAGTCAGCATGTAATCTACCAGGGGAAGGGTGTGCTAGGGAAAGGGAATAGCAAGTCCAGAGCCTAGGATATGAGCTGAACTTGTCACACAATATAAAAGGAAGGGCATAACTGCTGGGTGGGAAGCAAGGGGAATTTGAGATGAGTTTTAGAAAAAGTCATGGGAAGAAAGAAAAAAAAAGGAAAGGAAGGAAGAAAAGGGCAGGGTAGAGGAGGGGAGGGAAGTTGGGAGGGAGGAAGGAGGGAAGGAAGGAAAAAAAGGAAGGAAGGGATAAAAGGAAAGGGAAGGAAAAAGAAAAGAAAGGAAAGGAAAGGAAAAGAAAAAAAAGAAAAGGAAAGGAAAGAAAGGAAGGAGGGAAGAAAGAGTCATAGGCTGGATCTTGTAATATTTTGAGGGCCATGATATATAGTTCAGATTTTATTCTGGGTACAATGGGAAACCATGGGAAGATTTTGTATCAGAAATATAAAGTTTATAAGTTTATTTAATAAATCAATAAATGTATTCATAGATTTATTTATATAATTTATATTTATAAACACATTTAATTTATTTTTATTATATTAAGGAGGGCATATGATGTGATGAGAACTGGGTATTATATTGAACTGATAAGTCATTGAACATTATATCAAAACCAATGGTGTATTATACCTTGGCTAATTGAACAAGTTGAATTTAAACACAATTTATAAATATAAATTTCATATTGGATTTTATATCAGAAATTGGAGGATTTTTAATTGGAGCAGAAGAGGTTGATATAATCTGGTGTGTATTTTTAAAATATCTCCATAATTACAGATTGTAAGGGGAAAAATTAAAGTTATTTTATTACTCCACACAAAAGATAGTGATGTTATACAGTAGTCTAGGTTAGTGGGGATGGAGAAACACAAGTAGATTCAGGGTGAATCATGGAGGAAAACCTGCCAATGGACTGGCTGAGATGTTGGAGGGAAATGTAATCAAGAACAACTTCACATGTCCTGCTTGAGCCATCAGGTAGGGTGGTGTCACATACTCAGAGTAACTTAGCAAGGGACAGATCTGGGAATGCAAAGTAGAAGAACTTCTGTTTTGATGTTGTTAAATTTGAAATCCCTTTAGATATACAAATGGAAGAGTCAAATAAGTCATTAGAAAAATTCTCCAACTCATGGGGTGCCTACGTGCCTCAGTAGGTTAAGACCTAAGATTTGCTTTAGGCTAAGGCCATGATCCCAGGGAAGGCTGCTGCTCCCTCTCCCACTCAACCTGCTTGTGCTCTCTCTTCCTCTCTATCAATCTCTCTCCATTAAAAAAAAAAATACTCCTACTCAAGACAGTGTTGAAGATTCAAGATATAAACCAGGGAATCATCAGCTTCTTGATGTTATTTAAAGCTATGTACACAAATGAAGTAACCTAGGCAAGAGGAAGTAAGAGAGGAAATGGGAACATTCCCTAGATACTCTGAGAGCTGCAGAGAAGAGTGGAATATTTCCCACTGGTGCTGCACCAACAATATTAGAAGGTTCATTGAATTTGAGGGGAAAATTTTGCCCTTAAAAATTAACATTGCCTGGGGCACGTGGGTGGCTCAATGGGTTAAAGCTTCTGCCTTTGGCTCAGGTCATGATCCCAGGGTCCTGGGATTGAGCCCTGTGTCAGGTTCTCTGCTCCGCAGGGAGCCTACTTCCTCCCCCCTCTCTCTCTGCCTGCCTCTCTGCCTACTTGTGATCTCTCTCTCTCTCTGTGTCAAATAAATAAAATCTTAAAAAAAAAAACAAAATTAACACTGCCCTACCATTCAAGGAAGTGCTCAGAACTAAGTTCAAGATGCAGGAGAGAGCTATAGCTGGAGAAACCACACAGAGTCTAGAGAAAGTTCAGTCCCTTAGTGGAGATGTCTCACTGTTTTCCTCACCCAGACCCTTTATTTTCACTTTTTAAAAAAATTTTATCTTATTTCATTTCATTTCATTTCAAACATTATAAGAAATAAAGAGAAAGGAGAGGTACTCTCTCTCTATCTCATCTGTCTGTCTGTCTGTCTCTCTTATACACACACACACACACACACACACACACACACACACCTGAAACCAAATGTGAAAACAGCAAAGAACTTTATAACTGGGCGCTATCAAAGATCTCACAGAAGATTTGGAGTGCCTATTTAAGAGTCCTAACATCAAAGGAACAGTTATGACCAAGATGACAATATCATTCAATTCCAGGGCCAAGATTTTTCTTTATTTTTGGTTCATTATGAAAAAAATGTGGGTTAATTCCTCAGAAAGAGACAAACAATACTTAAGATCACTTGAAAAAGATCAGAATAGATGGATGATTTGTAACTGATGAGGATAAAGGACTAGGTACTCTATTCCTGTTATGTAGAACATGCATTCTCATGGAAAACAAATGATGTTGTCCACTAACATGACCACCAGAATAGAGTGATTGCAAACACAGACGCTACAGGATGTGCAAAGAATGTGATCTGAAGGTTGTTAGATGTAAAGAGCACTTTATACTTAAAAAAAAAAAAATGGGGGTTGATACATGTTATAATCCCATAAAATATTTCTCCTATATTTTTCTTCTTCCTCCATTAATTCTTTCTCTTTTTTTTTTAACCTACGTAGATTCATAATAACTTCATAATTTCTGGACAATGCATATTCCAAGGAATGCCAGGTTTCTCTCTGTGTTTTGCGAAGTGAGGAAAATGCAACAAAAGAGGAAAGCTGACCTTTTCTCCATGCTCATCATAGGAGGACATTTTTGGATTTTATATAAATATAAATATTTGTGGAAGATGGCGGAGAAGTAGCAGGCTGAGACTACTTCGGGTAGTGGGAGATCAGCTAAATAGCTTATCTAAAGATTGCAAACACCTACAAATCCAACGGGAGATTGAAGAGAAGAAGAACAGCAATTCTAGAAACAGAAAATCAACCACTATCTGAAAGGTAGGACTGGCAGAGAAGTGAATCCAAAGCGACTGGAAGATAGACCGTGGGGGGAGGGGCCAGCTCCCAGCGAGCGGCGGAGCAACGGAGCACAAAACCAGGACTTTTAAAAGCCTGTTCCGCTGAGGGACATCGCTCCAGAGGCTTAACTGGGGTGAAGCCCGGGTGGGGTCAGCGCAGCCTCAGGTCCCGCAGGGTCGCAGAAAGATCAGGGGTGTCTGAGTGTCGCAGAGCTTACTGGTATTAGAACGGGGAAGCCGGCTACAGAGACAGAGCCGAGGAGTGACTCTCAGCTCGGGGTTGCCTTGAACCGGTCGCAGGCTCGGTCAGCTCGGAGCGCGGCCAGAGGCCAGGGTGACCGGAGTCATTGGGTGCTGTTCTCTGAGGGCACACTGAGGAGTGGGGCCCCGGGCTCACGGCTCCTCCGGGCCGGAGACCAGGAGGCCGCCATCTTCATTCCCGTCTTCCGGAACTCTACAGAAAGCGCTCAAGGAACAAAAGCTCCCGAAAGCAAACCCAGCAAACCCGAGTGGATTACTCAGCCTGGCCCCGGGTAAGGGCGGTGCAACTCCGCCTGGAGCAAAGACGCTTGAGAATCACTACAACAGGCCCCTCCCCCAGAAGATCAACGAGAAACCCAGCCAGGACCAAGTTCACCTACCAAGGAGTGCAGTTTCAATACCAAGGAGAGCGGCAGAATTCCAGAGGAGAAGAAAGCAAAGCACGGAACTCATGGCTATCTCCCCATGATTTTTTAGCCTTGCAGTTATTTTAATTTTTTTTTCTTTTTCAATTTTTTTTCTTTTTCTCTTCTTCTGCTAATTTTTTTAACTTTTATCGTTTTCTTTTTTAACGTTTTTTAAATAGTTTATCTAATATATATATATTTTTTTTCCTCTTTTTTATATTTTTCTTTATCGGCTTTCTTTTTTTAATAGTTTCTTTTTTTTTCCTTTTTTCTTTCCGAACCCCTTTTTATCCCATTTCTCCCCCCTCACGATTTGGGATCTCTTCTGATTTGGCTAAAGCATATTTTCCTGGGGTTGTTGCCACCCTTTTAGTATTTTACTTGCTCCTTCATATACTCTTATCTGGACAAAATGACAAGGCGAAAAATTCACCACAAAAAAAAAGAACAAGAAGCAGTACCAAAGGCTAGGGACCTAATCAATACAGACATTGGTAATATGTCAGATATAGAGTTCAGAATGATGATTCTCAAGGTTCTAGCCGGGCTTGAAAAAGGCATGGAAGATATTAGAGAAACCCTCTCGGGAGATATAAAAGCCCTTTCTGGAGAAATAAAAGAACTAAAATCTAACCAAGTTGAAATCAAAAAAGCTATTAATGAGGTGCAATCAAAAATGGAGGCTCTCACTGCTAGGATAAATGAGGCAGAAGAAAGAATTAGCGATATAGAAGACCAAATGACACAGAATAAAGAAGCTGAGCAAAAGAGGGACAAACAGCTACTGGACCACGAGGGGAGAATTCGAGAGAAAAGTGACACCATAAGACGAAACAACATTAGAATAATTGGGATTCCAGAAGAGGAAAGAGAGAGGGGAGCAGAAGGTATGTTGGAGAGAATTATTGGGGAGAATTTCCCCAATATGGCAAAGGGAACAAGCATCAAAATCCAGGAGGTTCAGAGAACCCCCCTCAAAATCAATAAGAATAGGTCCACACCTATCACCTAATAGTAAAATTGACAAGTCTTAGTGACAAAGAGAAGATCCTGAAAGCAGCCCGGGGAAAGAAGTCTGTAACGTACAATGGTAAAAATATTAGATTGGCAGCAGACTTATCCACAGAGACCTGGCAGGCCAGAAAGAGCTGGCATGATATATTCAGAGTACTAAATGAGCAAAACATGGAGCCAAGAATACTATATCCAGCTAGGCTATCATTGAAAATAGAAGGAGAGATTAAAAGCTTCCAGGACAAACAAAAACTGAAAGAATTTGCAAACACCAAACCAGCTCTACAGGAAATATTGAAAGGGGTCCTCTAAGCAAAGAGAGACCCTAAAAGAAGTAGATCAGAAAGAAACAGAGACAATATACAATAACAGTCACCTTACAGGCAATACAATGGCACTAAATTCATATTTCTCAATACTTACCCTGAATGTTAATGGGCTAAATGCCCCAATCAAAAGACACAGGGTATCAGAATGGATAAAAAAACAAAACCCATCTATATGTTGCCTACAAGAAACTCATCTTAAACCCGAAGACACCTCCAGGTTTAAAGTGAAGGGGTGGAAAAGAATTTACCATGCTAATGGACATCAGAAGA
This sequence comes from Lutra lutra, assembly GCF_902655055.1. Lineage (NCBI taxonomy): Eukaryota > Metazoa > Chordata > Mammalia > Carnivora > Mustelidae > Lutra > Lutra lutra. Next base: position 148,053,884 of record NC_062279.1, on the reverse strand, counting down.
AAGCAGGAGTGGCAATTCTTATAGCAGATCAATTAGATTTTAAGCCAAAGACCATAATAAGAGATGAGGAAGGACACCATATCATATTCAAAGGAACTGTCCAACAAGAAGATCTAACAATTTTAAATATATATGCCCCTAACATGGGAGCAGCCAACTATATAAACCAATTAATAACAAAATCAAAGAAACACATCGACAAGAATACAATAATAGTAGGGGATTTTAACACTCCCCTCACTGAAATGCACAGATCATCCAAGCAAAAGATCAACAAGGAAATAAAGGCCTTAAATGACACACTGGACCAGATGGACATCACAGATATATTCAGAACATTTCATCCCAAAGCAACAGAATACACATTCTTCTCAAGTGCACATGGAACATTCTCCAGAATAGATCACATTCTTGGTCCTAAATCAAGTCTCAACCGGTATCAAAAGATTGGGATCATTCCCCGCATATTTTCAGACCACAATGCTCTAAAGCTAGAACTCAATAACAAGAGGAAATTTGGAAAGAACCCAAATACATGGAGACTAAACAGCATCCTTCTAAAGAATGAATGGGTCAACCAGGAAATTAAAGAGGAATTGAAAAAATTCATTGAAACAAGTGATAATGAAAACACAACGGTTCAGAATCTGTGGGACACAACAAAGGCAGTCCTGAGAGGAAAATATATAGCGGTACAAGCCTTTCTCAAGAAACAAGAAAGGTCTCAGGTACACAACCTAAACCTACACCTAAAGGAGCTGGAGAAAGAACAAGAAAGAAACCCTAAACCTAGCAGGAGAAGAGAAATCATAAAGATCAGAGCAGAAATCAATGAAATAGAAACCAAAAAAACAATAGAACAAATCAACGAAACTAGGAGCTGGTTCATTGAAAGAATTAATAAGATTGATAAACCCCTGGCCAGACTTATCAAAAAGAAAAGAGAAAGGACCCAAATAAATAAAATCATGAATGAAAGAGGAGAGATCACAACGAACCCCAAAGAAATACAGACAATTATAAGAACATACTATGAGCAACTCTACGCCAACAAATTTGACAATCTGGAAGAAATGGATGCATTCCTAGAGACATATAAACTACCACAACTGAACCAGGAAGAAATGGAAAGCCTGAACAGACCCATAACCAGTAAGGAGATTGAAACAGTCATCAAAAATCTCCAAACAAACAAAAGCCCAGGGCCAGATGGCTTCCCAGGGGATTCTACCAAACATTTAAAGAAGAACTAATTCCTATTCTCCTGAAACTGTTCCAAAAAATAGAAATAGAAGGAAAACATCCAAACTCATTTTATGAGGCCAGCATCACCTTGATCCCAAAACCAGACAAGGATCCCTTCAAAAAAGAGTATTACAGACCAATATCCTTGATGAACACAGATGCAAAAATTCTTGCCAAAATATTAGCCAATAGGATTCAACAGTACATTAAAAGGATTATTCACCACAACCAAGTGGGATTTATTTCAGGGCTGCAAGGTTGGTTCAACATCCGCAAATCAATCAATGTGATACAACACATTAATAAAAGAAAGAACAAGAACCATATGATACTCTCCATAGATGCTGAAAAAGCATTTGACAAAGTACAGCATCCCTTCCTGATCAAAACTCTTCAAAGTGTAGGGATAGAGGGCACATACCTCAACATTATCAAAGCCATCTACGGAAAAACCCACCGCAAATATCATTCTCAATGGAGAACAACTGAAAGCTTTTCCGCTAAGGTCAGGAACACGGCAGGGATGTCCGTTATCACCACTGCTATTCAACATAGTACTAGAAGTCCTAGCCTCAGCAATCAGACAACAAAAGGAAATTAAAGGCATCCAAATCGGCAAAGAAGAAGTCAAACTATCACTCTTCGCAGATGATATGATACTATATGTGGAAAACCCAAAAGACTCCACTCCAAAACTGCTAGAACTTGTACAGGAATTCAGTAAAGTGTCAGGATATAAAATCAATGCACCGAAATCAGTTGCATTTCTCTACACCAACAACAAGACAGAAGAAAGAGAAATTAAGGAGTCCATCCCATTTACAATTGCACCCAAAACTATAAGATACCTAGGAATAAAGCTAACCAAAGAGACTAAGAATCTATACACAGAAAACTATAAAGTACTCATGAAAGAAATTGAGGAAGACACAAAGAAATGGAAAAATGTTCCATGCTCCTGGATTGGAAGAATAAATATTGTGAAAATGTCTATGCTACCTAAAGCAATCTACACATTTAATGCAATTCCTATCAAAGTACCATCCATTTTTTTCAAAGAAATGGAACAAATAATCCTAAAATTTATATGGAACCAGAAAAGACCTCGAATAGCCAAAGGAATATTGAAAAAGAAAGCCAAAGTTGGTGGCATCACAATTCCGGACTTCAAGCTCTATTACAAGCTGTCATCATCAAGACAGCCTGGTACTGGCACAAAAACAGACACATAGATCAATGGAACAGAATAGAGAGCCCAGAAATAGACCCTCAACTCTATGGTCAACTCATCTTCGACAAAGCAGGAAAGAATGTCCAATGGAAAAAAGACAGCCTCTTCAATAAATGGTGTTGGGAAAATTGAACAGCCACATGCAGAAAAATGAAATTGGATCATTTCCTTACACCACACACGAAAATAGACTCAAAATGGATGAAGGATCTCAATGTGAGAAAGGAATCCATCAAAATCCTCGAGGAGAACACAGGCAGCAACCTCTTCGACGTCAGCCGCAGCAACATCTTCCTAGGAACATCACCAAAGGCAAGGGAAGCAAGGGCAAAAATGAACTATTGGGATTTTATCAAGATCAAAAGCTTTTGCACAGCAAAGGAAACAGTTAACAAAACCAAAAGACAACTGACAGAATGAGAGAAGATATTTGCAAATGACTTATCAGATAAAGGGCTAGTGTCCAAAATCTATAAAGAACTTAGCAAACTCAACACCCAAAGAACAAATAATCCAATCAAGAAATGGGCAGAGGACATGAACAGACATTTCTGCAAAGAAGACATCCAGATGGCCAACAGACACATGAAAAAGTGCTCCACATCACTCGGCATCAGGGAAATACAAATCAAAACCACCATGAGATATCACCTCACACCAGTCAGAATGGCTAAAATGAACAAGTCAGGAAATGACAGATGCTGGCGAGGATGCGGAGAAAGGGGAACCCTCCTACACTGTTGGTGGGAATGCAAGCTGGTGCAACCACTCTGGAAAACAGCATGGAGGTTCCTCAAAATGTTGAAAGTAGAACTACCCTATGACCCATCAATTGCACTGCTGGGTATTTACCCTAAAGATACAAACGTAGTGACCCGAAGGGGCAGGTGCACCCGAATGTTTATAGCAGCAATGTCTACAATAGCCAAACTATGGAAAGAACCTAGATGTCCATCAACAGACGAATGGATAAAGAAGATGTGGTATATATACACAATGGAATACTATGCAGCCATCAAAAGAAATGAAATCTTGCCATTTGCGACGATGTGGATGGAACTAGAGGATATCATGCTTAGCGAAATAAGTCAATTGGAGAAAGACAACTATCATATGATCTCCCTGATATGAGGGAGAGGAGATGCAACATGGGGGGTTAAGGGGGTAGGAGAAGAATAAATGAAACAAGATGGGATTGGGAGGGAGAGAAACCATAAGTGACTCTTAATCTCACAAAACAAACTGAGGGTTGATGGGGGGAGGGGGGTTGGAAGAGGGGGGTGGGGTTATTGATATTGGGGAGGGTATGTGCTATGGTGAGTGCTGTGAAGTGTGTAAACCTGGCGATTCACAGACCTGTACCCCTGGGGATAAAAATATATGTTTATAAAAAATAAAATTAAAAAAAAGAATATGTATATTATGATTCCACATATATAAAGCTAAGATGAAAATATCTAAAACTTGGAACAAGTGAAAAGAAGCCCTTTCAACGTTGTTCTAGAGTCTTACCTACCAAACCCACCTAAGCGTAATAGGACTTCTGTTTAACTTACTATTTACTATTGATCAGGGGCCCAGCTCTGGAAAGTAGATGTTAATTTTTGAAGGTTGATAAGTTGCAAATAATTTTTATCCAGTAGAAAAGATAGCTCCAAAGTTTATGGGCTTATTGATCTATAGGACACTAGAGTTTTTATCTAACTTAGCAATCATATTTCAACATGTTTTCATTCATTAGTTTTGTACTCTGGTCTCATGCTCCTTTGAAATACTTCTACCAGCTTGTGACTTCCCCATTCCTGAATTGAATGCGTTGTTAACATGTGCTCAATACATAAAGAAGGCCATGTTTTTAAACTTTTGAAATGTGCACTTTAACAAAGTATGGAAATAACCAAATTAAATAATATAGTTTTTAGGGATGTTTACATATTTAGGAAAATAGCAAGGAAAAGCAAAGTTGATGAACACCTTTTGGAAAGTGATTATTTCTTTCAAAGATGGAGGAAAACACAATCAAGGAGGGGAAGAGGGAATACTTAGAAATGTCACTCAACCTGGGTTTGGGGCACATAGCTATTTTCTATATTATTAGCATGATGAAAAAATATACTTATATATGATTTTTTATAGGTATGATTTTTATATATAAGCTTAACATATATATCAAAACATTGTATTTACTGTGACTATATTATGGAAACCAATTAGAAAATTTTAAGTGTATATCATGTTGTGCTTATTGAAATCTCTGACTTTTTCCTGAGCTTATATTGTCATAACTGTAGCTTTACATTTCAAAATAATTCCTACCCAAAAAAATATAAAATATAAAGAAAGCTTTGATAGTCCTTGCTCTCACCTTCAGAACTTTGCTGTTGTCATCCATCCATCCATGCATCCATCCATCCATCCATCCATCCATCCATCCATTTGTCCATTTATTCATCAATCTACCCATCCATCTACAAATCCATTCATCCATCTGCCCATCTGTGCATCTAACAAAGATTCATCCATCAATCTTTTCAGTCTTACAAAGTCCCTGCTTTTAGAAAAATATATACTTTCACAAGAAAGATATGTATTTATAAATTATTAAATTGTGATATATGTTAAGAAAGGGAAATATAGTAAAAAACCAGAATATAAAATGAAAGACATAACAGTTTGGGGAATCAGAGAAAGTAGGTAACATCTAATTCTTAAATCCTTACCTTAATATTTTATTTGATTAACTGACTTCACTTGCTTTAGGAAGACTTTCCTTACTCCCATGCCTTAAATGATGCAACTGTGGAGGCCGAGAAAATTAAGGCCATCCCACCTCAAGTTTAGCTGATGTGGGAAACAGAGGCAGAAGAAAATCATTAAAATTCCTTACCTACTGACAAGCCCTTTAAACAGACAGAGTGGCTTTCCCCTGGGGACCCAACTGCCCTCACCTTGAGGTTTTGCTAAGGACAATCCTAGCCTGACCAACCCCCTACCCCGACAGTTCCAACCGGGATCCTGTGGTTCTACTTTAGGAAACTTTAACCCACTGAGCCACCCACGAAACTTTATCTCTAAACCTCCAAGATAGTGTCGAGAATCATTCCCAAGCATATGGCCCACTGATATACATCTAAAGGGTATCACGAGAAGATTTTTACTACTGGTAATAAATAACCTTTCTCCAAACAATAGCTAGCCCCTCAAGGTCCTAGAGACCTTGCTTCCAAAATTCCTTAGAGACTTACGCCATCCCTAATCCCCTTTGTCCTCACCTACCACGGAGTCCACCCCTACTCTGCCTTTAAAAACTCTGACTGTAATCTAGTTCAGGGTCCAAGTCCCTACTCCGCTGTGGTGGGTATACTTGGGCCCAAGCTTAAGCTTGTCAAATAAACCCTCATGTGATTGCATCGGTGCTTGGCTCCTTGGTGGTCTCTCGGATGCTTGGGCGTAACACAACATTCCTAAAATTACACAGTCAGAATGCAGCAGAATTTTGCGCAGCAGGTCTGGATCTGGAACCCACCCTCCCTCCACATGCCATTTTATAAGCTTTGTATTTGTGTTACAAAGATCCTTGAGTGTTTGGAAGAATAGAAATGTTCAGCAGAATTTTATTGAGATTATCAAACAATTTGTAGAACTAAATATTAAAATATCTGTATCATGTAAAAGGTCAATCAAAAACATGTATCATGATCCTACTGTGCATACAAATACTTGCTATGGAGTATTTAAGAAAAATGCAGTCATGATTCTTGAAAGACTCCTTTGTTTAAGCCACTTTGAATTAGATTTGTGTATCTTTGATCAGAAAAAGGAAATTCGTTGACACATATAATGGAACATTTCAAGAGGGTAAAGACCCAATGGGGGTCAGGCCCTCAGTTAATATCATGGTGGCAGCAGGTCTCCATGAGAACCCTCATCCTGAAAAGTTAGGCAGGACAGACACACATGAAGAGCTGTTTGTCAACATTTAAAAAATAATAATATTTAAGGGGTGCCTGGGTGGCTTTGGCTCAGGTCATGATCCCAGGGTCCTGGGATTGAGCCGGGCATCAGGCTCCCTGCTCAGAGAAGACTGCTTCCCCTCTCTCACTCCCCCTGCTTGTGTTCCTGCTCTCGATGTGTTTGTAAATCACTGAACTAATAACAGAAAGTTGGAACTTTATCTCTCAACTGGTTACAGCGAGAAATGCTGAGGAATTTGGATGTAAAAATCTTTTTATTTTCAGGCATGGGGTGGGGACTCTGATAAGATGTCTCCCGGTGTCCTCAAAAAGAATGTTAATCACTGGGGAGGCAGATAAGAGAAAAGCTCTGTAAAGGAGCTAAAGAAGTGAGAAAGATTGTTTTAAAAGAATCTCTTGTCTTGCATAAAAGGTGACAGACTATTCCAGAAGGAGCCATTTGCATCATAAAACACTAGCAGAAATGAACTAGACTGAGCAAAGGTGTTGTGGGGCTCACTGTCAGCAGAGGAGTTCACACATTTTAATAAGTTCCAGGTTTGAGGCTGTGTATGAATACACTGGAATCAGCATGAATGTGGGAATCAGAGAGAACTTACTCTGCCACAAAATCTTCTGCAGTGGGATTCCTAAGGGTCTTGAGTCTCAGACCCTTTCCTGTATGGTGGGTGTAACTATGAGTTAGGTGACCAAACAAGGCAGACTGTCTTTCTGTTTTCCCAGACTCCCTTTGGTGAAACTGGGGTGACAATACTATCTCCAGGTTCTTGTGACAATTAAGCACAATGATGTATGCAAAGGGTCAGCTAGATCATGGTTCTTAAGGTGAGCCTCCCTGTCCCTTCCCAGTATTAAAAATTAAAAAGTCATTTTAACATTGGAACATTCATAGTGGACTCCTCAAGGATTGTGAATTCTATTAATATTTGTCTCTCAAATAAAAGAACAATTGGGGGGAAATTGCATCCAGCCAAATCCATTTGAAATGGATGGAAGTTGAGCAGTAAATAATGAAGAAGAATGTAGACAGATACAGAAAAGGACTCGGACCATTTTGCCACTAATAGGTGCCACAGACAGTTCATTACTGATAAATGTAGAATAATGATGTCCTTAATGAGTCTTTTCATGCACAAATTCATCATAAAACAAGAGGATGAGGTAAAACAAAAAGTCTTTGAATAGCATTCATGCAGCATGGAAAATGAGGATAATTTCATGTCCCAAAAAGAGCTACAGATTTAATAAAGCCTTCTGAGATTTTCTTCATTGTGTTTATAGGCAGCTTCTCAAATTAATAGTTTTCCTTTTAATATCTCAGGGGTAAATTTTAACCTGTCATACAGTTTGGGGCACCTGAAAGGGCCCAGAAGAGGTGACTCTACAGCCCTATGCTTAAATGGCTCTGTGGCCCCTTATTTATTTGACCTTGAGCCATTTCTGTCTGTGCCCCCAACTTTTTCACTAGTAGTAGGAAGATAGTATAACACCTTTGCTCTGTGTCTCATATGTGGTTGGTGTTAGGGGTTGAAATATGTCCTCACCAAAATTCATCTGTTAAAGTCTTAACCCTAAACACCTCAGAATGTCACTGTATTTAAAAATGAGGTCTTTAAAGCTGAGTTACAATGATGTCATCTGGGTGGGTCCTGATCAAATCTGACTGTGTCCTTTAAAAAGGAGGAGATCTGGACAGACAACACTCAGAGGAACAACCATGTGAAGACACAAAGGGAGAACACCATTTACACACCAAGGTTAGAGACCTCAGAGGAAACAAACCTTGCCCACACCTGGATCTGGGACTTCTAGCTGCCAGGAATGTGAGAAAATACATTTCTCTTTTTTAAGCTGCTTAGTCTGTGGTGGTTTTTTATGGTAACCCTAGGAAACTAGTATAGTTGGAATGCTTAAAAAAAAAAATAGGTGATATTCTGGGGCACCTACTCCTTAAGTGGCACTTCACTGAGAATTTTTGGCAGCATCAGATAAGGGTATCAGGTTCAGATGGTATATGGAAGTAATCTTGAATTCATTGTGCAAAACCTAACAAACACTGGGGAAGTCATGAAAACACTTTCTCATGTTTGCCAGGTGCATTTCACGTAAGTCTTTCTGTGAGATGTTCCAGATAGTGGACTCTAAAAGAGGTGGAACCAAATCAAGCTGACCTAACTGCGATCAACACAATTTAATACCTGTGGTGGGAAGAATCCTAAGAAGGCCCCGAAAACTCTGAGCCCCTGGTGCATATGCCCTGCATACTATCCTCCCCTGGAGAGTGGGTAGAACTGTTGTGTCAGGATTCATTTTTCTTTAGCTCCCCCTGTTCTTAGTCTCGCCACTTCTGAGAATGAAGAGATAGACCAAACAAAAAGTGGTGGGCAGGAAAGCAAAGTTTATTGAGTGATAATACAAAGCTTCCAAAGAGGAAGGGAGCCCAAGATGTTTGCCTTTGGAGTTTCTAGGTCTAGGGTTTTTTTTTAGTTTGTTGGCAGTCTGTTTTAATCTTATTAACCCTCCATGTGCCTGCCACCCAATCAGGTTTTGTTCATGCATTCATCTACTCATCAGGTAATTGTTTATGTGGGAAAGGGTGGAGGGCTCCGTTCAGGATGGTATAGAGTAACAGGATGGGGTCTTCTCGCTTTTAAGGATGGTTTCATCTTAGGATGGGAGGTCCTTGCCCCTGCCTGCCCTTCTTCCAGCTCTCCTCCATTTTACTGTCAATATGATGTTGTAAGTTATATGACTTGATTAGGTTACATTCTATGGGAATAATGGTGGAATAGTCCTTCCCATGATAATATTACATAGTATGTAAGACTACTTGGCAGATGAATGGGGAGAGCTTCTTCCATCAGCCATGAAGAAGAAAGCTGCCATGTAAAGGAGAAAGGGCCATACAACCAGAACCTGAGGTTAGCCCCAGCAATCAAGAGCCAGTCCTGGCCCTTGGAAGAAAACCTAGAGGGTCAGGGAAGTTCACAGCTGTGGTAACACCCTGATTTCAGCCTAATGGAGCCTGAGGCTCTGCAGTAAGGGTCCTGCTCTCCAGACCAAGACTCCCCACCCCAGGCAACTTTGAGATAACAAATGCATGTTCAAAGCTGCTAATCAATGGGAATCTGTTATGGCAGAGAAAAGAAACTTTTACAAAACCCAAACGCTGATCCTCTCCACAGCTTTACCCCACAGACATATGCAGACACTGTTTTCAGAAATTGTGTCTTAATTAACATCTAGCCATCTCTCACCACAGGTTTTTCCTTCTTTGATAAATATTCAGAAAACTTGATGAAAGAAAAGAATATTCTCTCTGTCTGCCTCTGACCATGAAGAAAAGAAAAATGTCATACCCATATTTCCATCCTGGGGAGAGCTTAAGTAACTGGACAGGCTGGATTATAGAATGTTCTCAAGGAGAGGGACATTTATCACCAGCAGGTGTTTCAGATCAAGTGATCAGATGCCAGCCAGGCAGTCCAGAGGAAACTTGTTTTTCTAAGTAAAAAAGGATAAAGATAAATGTGAATCCTAGCTCTGCCATTTGCCATTGGAGCACGGCAAAAGTCTGATCCAGACTTTCTTATCTGTAAAATGGGGACAATAATGCCCAATTTGTAAGATCTCCTCTTTTTGTTGAGACATAAAATTCACAATTTTAAAGTTTACAGTTCAGTGGTTTTACATGTAATCATAAAGTTATACAACAATCATCACCATCTAATTGCAGAACATTTTTATAACCCCAAAATAATCTCTCTGCCCCTTAGCAATGATTCTCTGTCCCCCTCTCCCCAGCCCCTGGAAACCACTAATCTACCTTCAGTCTCTATGGATTTGCCTATTCTTGACATTTTATATAAATAGAATCATACAATGTCTGAACTTCTGTCCCTGGCTTTTTTCACTTAGCATAATGTTTTCAAGGTTCATCCATGTCATAACCTCATGAGATGTTTGGGATTAAAAAAAAAAAAGTCTCAATCAAGAGCTTGGCCCACTGTGAGGTATCAGTAAATGCCAGTTATTGTTATTAACAAGATAAATAGTAGGCACCTCCTCTTACAACATTGTTGGCTGAATATCCTTTAATTATTTCTTGAAAATCTCCAGGCACAAGGAACTCAAGATTGAGAAAAGAAGACCTTCATCATCTATAAAATTGTGGCTATAAAATTTTTACTGTTGAAAAATTGATCCTTAAAATGAAGCAAAATCTGCCTCCTATTAACTCCTACCAGTTAGTCCTTGTTATAGGTTGAATTGTGTCCCCCTCAGAAAAGATATGTTGAACTCTCAAGCCCCAGTGCTTAGAATGTGAGCTTCTCTGGAAATGGCTTGTGCAGATGTCATTAAGATGAGGACATTAGAGTGGGCCATAATCCAATATGACTGATGTCCTTTAAAAAAGGAAAATCTGGAGACAAATACCCACAGAAATGGCGCCATGTGAAGATGAAGGTCAGCATGAGGTTTCTACAAGACAAGAACACCAAAGATTGTCATCAAGCCAGAAGCTAGGAGGAAGACTTGGAACAGCTCTCACAGTGCTTAGAAGGAACCAACTCACCAACACCTCAATTTCTGATTTCCTGTCTCAAGAACTGTGTTTCTGTTGTTTAAGCCACAGAACTGTGTTACTGTTAGCGGACCCAGAAAACTAATAAAGTCTTATTTTTTCACTCAGGTGCCAACAGGTTGCCCCTTTACTCACAAGATGATCTTTCAAATATTTGACATCAACTTACCTGTTCCATCACAAGGCTCTTCTTCTCCAGTGTGATGGTCATGTTCTTCCTGTATACAACCTCCAGTCTACTCTTTGGGTCTTCTGCTCTTCTCTAGATATGAAATGGCTTATAAATAAATGCTAATATTCTGAGCATTTATTAAGTCCTAGATAGTAAGTGTTCATAATATGCCAAATACTCCACTTTGCTATTTTGCAATCATTAGTATCTACACTCTGCATAGGAAGGATTCATGTTACTCCACACCTGCTAGAATTTGAGCAAACTCAATTAGTAAGGTTGACATAGGCAAGGTGGGGCTCCCTGGAGTGGGACTTCCTCCAAAAATATCCCAGATACTGTTCTTGGTTCCTTTTGCTTTCATCCTTTTCAAGGTACCATCATTCCACACATGGACTTCTGCACAAGCTCCAAACTCTTCTTCCTGACCCCATTCTTGTCCAGCTTACAGTCCATCCTCCACCCTATAGCAAGAGGGATATTGGCAAAGCACAAATTAGTTTAGGAATTAAGATATGTGAGTGTCTTTTTCATTGCAATTAGACTAAAATGCTTACCTTGGTCTATAGAGTCCTACAGGGGACAGTCCCTTCCTCTCCAATCTCATCTCCTGCCATTCTCCCCTATACTCCAGCACACCTCCTCTGTTCCTGAACACACTAGGTCATCCCCACCTCTGGATACTTATCTTTGATCATCCCTCTTCTTGGAACACCTCCTTCCCTCTCCATCTTTGTGTCCTTATGGCTGGCCATCTCATCATTGGGGTCACAACTGAAATGTCACTTCTTAGAGGGGCTTCCTGGGCCATGCCAACTAAAGTAGTGACCCTTTCCCATCTCACTCTACTCCAGAACCATGAGAGATGTGTGTGCATGTGCCTAGAATTTCCCATTTTCCAAAATTATCTGATGTATGTATATGTTTAGTATCCATTTTACTCACAAATCAGTTCCCAGCATTAGAATAGTGCTTGGTAAATAATTGTTGCTCATTAAATACTTGTGGAAAGAAAGAATTGATATATGAATAAGTGAGTTTTTTTTAGGAAAAGGAATTGGGAGATGAGGTCAACCTTGGAGCAGAAATACCTCTGAGTCATACATGAAATGTTGTGCCAAGGAAGCGTGGCAAATGTTCTTGGAGTGATGTTGCAGTTGGAAATGGCTCAACAAGGTGAACACTTTTGTCATGTGCCATAATATCCTTGTCTCCATCCTTTCAAGTTTTCATGAGGTTAAGAGTAAAGAATCTGGTATAGAACAACTAAGTTCAGACATTTCAGGAGACCAAATCCACAAACACAAGACCTGAGGTAGAGCACCTCCTTTACTCTGAACATTCTTCCAGGACCCAGGTGGGATCTTAAACATGTCACATTAGAGTAGATGAGAAACCTAGTTTTTGCTTCCTAGCACTTCTCTGTCCGTGAGATTTCCAAGAATTGCTGAAGATTTGGCAATTTTGTTCCCTAGCCACTGACAAAATGCCTGAGCCTCTTTGGCAGATAGCAGCCTGATAGGGAGTGTTTGTTCAAACAAGTACAGACAAAGCCCTGAGAGCCAGCGGTCTGGCCTAGGGGCAGCCCAGCCTCAAACAAATCAGCTCCCAATAAGACCTGCCTGAGTGGGAAATGGCTCATTGCAAGCCACCTTCTGCTCCATACCATCTGGCTCCCCACACGCCCTTCCTTGCTGAGTTTTAATTTCTGAACCAGACGCACTGCCACAATTATGCTTTACTTCCTTATATGCATCCTGCTGTGGGAACACAGAAGCTTCTGGTAATTAAATGTCTACTTTGTGAATGGTGAGGAAGTTTCTGCACTTAACCATGACTCTGTTTGTTGGAGTTACAGCAGGGAAAGCCAAAGATTTTAGCACCTTGGATAGATCCCAGGTCACCAGGGCTCTCATCATCAACTTTGGAAGCGAACCTATAACAAGAGAAAGGGAACATTTGCAGTTTGATGAAGTCCCAATTTGCCCTCTTACCAGCTATCTGCCTGTGAGCCACTCTTTCCATTGTAGCCACCAGTCTCTCTGTGTTTTCCCAGCCATGGAAGATGAAAGCCAGGTAAGACAGGTAAGTTTCAATAAGGTAAGAGATGCAAATGTGCTTTGGGACATGCTTTCCAAGCCATACCCTTTGTTTCTCCAAAGGTATGTAGCCAGCCAACCCTGCTGGTCCTAAGAGGCTTAGAGATGAATTCTATCTGGTATGCACATCCTTAACAAAAACAATGCAGAGAACACATTTTTTACTTAGCAATAATCAGCTGAGGCTGAGGAACACCTTTAGCAAGACAGCCTATGGACCAGTAGTTTCTCAAAATATTAAGTGTATATTAGTCACCTGGGTATCTTGTCTAAATGCAGATTATTCTTCAGTAGATCTGGAATGGGATCTCAGATTCTATAATTCCTAACAATGGTCCAAGTTGTGATGCAGTGGGGAGTAAGCCCATTTTGAGTACAGAGGTCTGGAATTGCATGGGAGCACAGCAGCCTTCCCTTTACCTCCATTCCCTGTCATCTTCCAAACCAGATGCTAAACAACAGCTTCCATTTATCATTACACTTGTGCTATTGTCCTTTTTATATTAGACATATATTTTTCAACATTTGGCCAGCTTCACTCATTTGTCATCTGCCAACCTAAGAATACATTTGAATATTTAACCCAATTTTAAAGGGTATTTGGTAACCCTAACCTGGTTGAATCAAAGTCCCACCAGGAGGTATCATCAACTATATTTACAGAGAGAATTTAGTTTGCACAGGTAAGAAAGAAACTGAATGTGAGTTAATCCGGCATTAGTAACAGTAGATACTATTGAGCCCTGGGGTGGCAAGGTCAAATGAGGGAAGCAGAGTCATCAGAGATACAGGGTTCTCTGGCAGACACTGAGATCTTGATTAGATGGTCTAGCAGAATGTGGAGTCATGGAGAAGAGGCAGCCGAGTTCAAGAGTTGGTCACTCAACCGACTGAGCCACCGAGGCTCCACTTACGTAAACAAGACAGTATTGTTAATCATAGGCCCCATGTTGTATGGTAGATTGCCAGAACTTATTTATTTGGCCTAACTAAAACTTTCCCCCCTGTAACCATCATCTTCTCATCTTCCCCTCCCCACAGTCCCTTGCAAGCACCATTTTACTCCCTGCTTCTATGAGTTTGACAATTTCCACATTGGTTAGACTAGCTGCAAATGCTGCCATTTGCAAAAATACAGATGAGAGACATGGAGGACATTATGGTCAGCAGAAGAAGCCATACACAGAAAGGCAAATACTGCATAGTTTCACTTATATATGGAATCTAGTCTATATGTGCTTCCAAAGCCCCTGGGTTTCCCCATGGTAACGGTCAGGGTCTAGTTATAAGACAGAAGCAACACCAGTAAGTGGACAGAGAAAATCCAATGTGAAGAACTAATAAATTTGAAACAGAGCATTAACGACTAAAGGACGCATATCACAGTTTGTGTATCACATACAGTATTGAGTGCTCATCTCCCCTATCAGACTAGGAGTTCCTTTAGAGCAGGAGCTGTGATTCTAATTCATCATTTTAACCCTAGAACTTCAGGGTTATCTAGACCTAAGTACAATATCTGATACCCGGTGACTCTTAATGATTGTTGAGGAAATGAATAAATGGAAACCTAAGGTCTAAGGGGACTCAGAGGTTCAAACCATTGCATTTGAAAACTACCTTGTTTTAATCGGCTCCAGAAAGAGACCATTGAGAGAATGCTCAAGTGTTGGGAAAGAACATCACACAGACAACATCAACAATGAGAGAGATAAGAAAGCAAGACATATTCTGGAATCTTTTGGTTACCCATCTTTTCCAAAGCATGGGTTTTGAGGGGTAGCAGAATAGGAAATTGGAGAAAGAAGGCAGGAGATACATGATGAGGAGTTTACCTCTTGTCTAATGTAAAGGGAGCCACTGAAGAGTTTGGCCAGGGGCCCCAGTAGGATAGGACATGTGGGGGCATTATTCACTTTGGCACTCTGTGAAATGTGCAGTGGTTAGCTAGGAAGGGCTATACTTTGAGGATGTAAAATGTATTGTGTTTTATGTATATGGACACAAGTAATTTTTAAAAATCAGTTAAAGGAAAGAGGTAAAATAATTGTAATTACTTGCTACTAGGAATCCTACTTGGTTAATTCAAATGTGATAAACAGTGTCAAAATTATCTCTGTATTTTTGTTTAAATATGGTATAGCCAAAGGAAATATAACTATTGACTCAAACACTGACAGCACACTTTTGAACTCTTTTCAAATAAATGACCACCAAGTGATGTTGGCCTGGAATTCAAACTGGCCAAAAGATGGTGTATTTCAAGTGAATTTTGTCAGTGGGGGCTTTATTAATACCTTTGAAATAAAAGCTCAAGTTCCCTAACGGCCAGTTCCCAAAAAAGTCACATGAAATAGAACTTTTTTTCTTTCATTCCCTTCATGTCTTCTCCATAAGTTCACATATAACACATCAAATGAACCAGAAGCAATATTATTTTACATAAAATTTCTTTAAGCCCCCAAAGTTAGCAAGTTGGCAATTCACTGAACTCTACTAACCCTTAGTTTTGTCATCTATAAAAAGTGTTGTTTTTCTCTTTTCATGGATTATATAATATTCCTATAAAAAGCATGTTTATACTTTTCAAATATCTTATTATTTATTTATTTATTTATTTATTTATTTATTTTTTACAGAGAGAGAGAGAGAGAGAGAGCAAGCACAAGCAGGGGGAGCAGCAGGCAGAGGGAGAGGGAAAAACAGACTCCCGGCTGAGCAAGGAGCCCAATATGGGGCTTGATCTCAAGACCCTGAGATCATGACCTGAGCCAAAGGCAGACACTTAACTGACTGAGCCACACAGGCACCCCAAAAAAGCATTTTTGAGGAAATGTTTTGATTTTGTGAAGAAGGGTTTACAAAAATCACTATATTTTTACCTTGTATGTATTCTTAATTCCTTCCTAGTGGATCATAATTTAATGGAATATTAAGGAAGTGTCCCTAGTTATGGATTGAAATGGTAGAGATTTCCATATGCCAACTGTTGTATACTTAAGTAACCAATAATAAATAGGACTTGCCCATATACCAAGAACCATTTACTACATGGGAAAAAATTTAGTTTCTTGGGTATGCATATAGAGAAAAACAAAATCACTCTATCTTTGGGAACAAGTCATTTATTTAGCTCTGCCTAATTAAAACTAAGTTTTTAATTCTAGAATGCCTCATAAATTTTACCATGTAATGAGCATATACTTTTGTTTATTGTTTAATTAAATTTGCTATAATTTGATATTTGCATTCATATCAATCATCCTTTGAAGTGTATTGTGTTTCAGTTTGTAGCCAGAGTTCATCTAAGTGGTCAGCAGTTGCTTGATCAGTAGGAACAGTAGAAATTGGGACATTTAATTCAGATGGCTGATGTGAGGATTGAGACCACGATTGTGAAGTGCTTGTGGTGAGCCTGGCATATGATATTTGAAAAACAGACAGTGGCTGCTAATATTGTTTTTAATTATGTTTTGTTGTTGCAGTTGTTGGAAGCTCTTAGGACATTGTGGAGAACACACAAGTAATTGATCGATAACTTTAAATTACCATATCTTACTCTAAATGATGCTTGATAAATGATTAATGGGTTGAAGATAGAGAAGAGGATATTAAGATGTTATATTCTGTACCTGATATACCCCTACCAATAAAAGTGGTTATATTGACGTGACTTACCTAAAAAAATTATATGCATCACCAAGTTATGTATACATATGGAGAAATTCAAACCATATAGGAAATTTCAAATAGTCTCCTCCTCCTCTAATATACTTGTTGAAGTTGTTGCTGGTGTTCAATAACAGAAAGTTTTATTTAAAGGTTGCCAGTAAAATTTCTGCTTTTAATAAACAGACTGTCAGTTCCAGTAAATTATGTTCATTCAGGAAGTACACCAGGGTGACTTTATCTTTGTGATATAAGGTAGATAGGCACCCATTCTTATACAGAAGTACTAACATCATTTTTTTTTCTTTTTTTTTCTCCCTGATAAAGTATACCTTTATATAGCTTATAGGCTGCCAGAGATAAGGATTTAAAACAATTTCCCTAGAGTCTAAAGACGTCTTGAAAGTAAGAGGAAAGAGATGGAATGCCTATTGTCCCATAAGAGCTCATAAGTACCTGTGGAATAAACAAATGATTGAATCCTGATCTTTTCTCCTTTTTTTAAGCTTCAAAATTACTACTTATAGACAATGTTATTGTACTTTGAAGAAATAGTTAATGTTAAACTTTTGGCAAGAATGAAATTGGTACAGTGTTTGGGAAAACTGGTTTGCAATATAGATCAGGTGCTTTCGAAATGCCTTCACTCATTATGCTCAGGTGAACTAGTTTTGTGGGGATAGACATTCCCATGTGGAAAAAAAAGTGTAAATGTGGAAAATATTTTTTAAAAATTTATCTGAAAACATTAGAGAGCTATTAAAGCAACAAATTCTTGACCCAGACCCTCCACAGGTGACCACAATATTTGGCACTACTTTTCACCTCAATTGATTCTCCAGTTCTCAAGAAGAGCTGACCAGCTAACAAGCAGAGGAGAGTTTCCAGCCTCCTCATGAAGCTATGAGTAGAGTCCAAGAACACATCTCAAGTTAAAAAAAAAAAAAAGGAAAAGAAAAAGAAAAAGAAAAGAAAAAAAAGAAAAATGCCAGTCATGTGGAATTTCAAATGGCCACACCCTAGGAGAGGGGACAAGACTTCAAAAACACTGAATCCCAATCTCCAAGAGGAAGCTAAGGAGACATTAAAAAGTAAATGCAATGTGGTGTCCTGGGTGAGTTACTGGATTAGAAAAACACAGTAGGTAAAGATTGAAGAAACCTGCATAAATTATAAATTTTAGTTTACAATAATGTATCAAAACTGATTTATTAATTATATAAATAGCCATACTAATGTAAGATGCTACTAATAGAGGGAAAAGAGTGTAGGGTGTTTAGAAATTCTATCCTATCCTCTCAATTCTTCTCAACCTACTATTGTTTCTAAAATAGCAATAAAAACAAATTAATATTAAAAGCTCCTGCACAGTGAAGGAAACAACAAAAGTAAAAGGCAACCTAATGAATGGCAGAAGATATCTGCAAATGGTATGTTTGATAAGAAGTTAGAATCCAAAATATATAAAAAACTTATAAAACTCAACATGTAAAAAATGATTAGTCCAATTAAAATGGGCAGAAGACATGAAGACATTTCTCCAAAGAAGACAAACAGATGGCCAACAGAACACATGAAAATATGCTCAACATCAGTAATCATCAAGGAAACCCAGATCAAAACTGCAATGAGATATTACCTCACACCTGCCAGAATGATTAAAATCAACAGGAAACATCAGGTGTTGGTGAGGGTCTGGGGAAAGGGAACCCTCTTGCACTGTTGGTGAGAATGCAAACTGGTACAGCCACTTTGGAAAACAGTATGGAGTTCCCTCAAAAAGTTAAAATTAGAACTATCCTTTGATCCACCAATTGCACAAGGAGGTATTTTGCAAAGAATGCAAAAATACTAATTCAAAAGGATACATGTATTCCAATGCTTGTAGCAGCATTAGCTATAATAGCTAAATTATGAAAACAGCCCAAATGTCCATCAATTGATGAATGGATAAAGAAGAAGTGGTATATGCCCAATGAAATATTACTCAGCCATAAAAAGGAAGGAGATATTACATTTGCAACATGGGTGGAGCTAGAGCATTATGTTAAGTGAAATAAATCAGTCTGAGAAAGACAAATCCCATATGATTTCACTCATAGGTGGAATTTAAGAAATAAAGCAAATGACCAAAGGGAAAGAGAGAGAGGCAGACCAAGAAACAGACTCTTAACTATAGAGAACAAACTGGTAGTTACCAGAGGGGAGTGGGTGGGAGATGGGTGAAATAGGTGATGGGAATCAAGGTTAGCACTTGTGATGAACACCAGGTGTTACATGGTAGTGCTGAATCACTATATTGCATATCTGAAACTAATTATTACACTGTGTGTTAGCTCACTAGAATTCAAATAAGAACTTAAAAATCACTAAAAAACAAAAACACTACATTATATACGAATAGATGAAATACTCTAATTAAAAACAAAAACTGCCATATTGCATGAAAAAATTAAAAAACAAACAACCCCCCCAAACTTTGTGTAGCTTAAGAGACACACTATAAATACAAGGATATAAAGAAGCTGGAAATAAATTAATGTAAAGAGACATGTTATGGAAACACCAAAAGAAGGCTGACAATCATCAATATCAGAATAGTAAAATTATTTTTTTTTGTTTTAACTATCAAAAAATGTATCAAAAAAACACAGAGGATATGGGGAGATGGAGAGAGAGTTGGGGGAATGGAGGGGGAGATGAACCATGAGAGACTGTGGACTCTGAAGAACTAACTGAGGGTTTTGTAGGGGTGGAGGGATGAGAGGTTGGGTGAGCCTGGTGGTATTGTGGAGGGCACATATTTCATGGAGCACTGGGTGTGGTGCATAAACAATGAATTCTGGAACACTGAAAAGAAATTCAGAAAATAGATAAAAATGTTTAAAAAATAACACAATGGGAAAGTTTTAAGAAAGAAAGAGGGATATTTCATTATTTAAAAAGTATCAATCCATTATGATTATATGAAACTTTTAATTAATTTTTTTGTTCTAATAATATAGCTCCAAAATGTATAGAGCAAATAATGACAAATTTAAGAGACAAATGTTCAGAGACTGTGGAAATTTGTCATATCCCTTCTTAGTCATGGGTAGAACAAGCCATTGTTAAAAATCAGAGAAGAAACCTTTTTTATTTTGGTAGGGACATTGGGGGCATCTGGGTGACTCAGTGGGTTAAGCCTCTGCCTTCAGCTCAGGTCATGAGCTCAGGGTCTTGGGATCAAGCTCCGCATCAGGTTCTCTGCTCAGCAGGGAGCCTGCTTCCCCCTCTCTTTCTGCCTGCTTCTCTGCTTCCTAGCAATCTCTCTCTCTCTCTCTCTATTAAATAAATAAATAAATATTAAAAAAAAAAAGAAAGAAAGAAAGAAACTTGGTAGGGACATTGAAGATTAAAAACAGAATTTTAAAATCCTGACCAGTTTGACATATATAGAACACTACACCTGATAAGTACAGAATAAAATTCCCATGCAACTGAAATTATACAAATTATATTATAATCATATAGAATTAAGTTTGAGGTGCACCTGGGTGGCTCAGTGGGTTAAGCCTCTGCCTTTGGCTCAGGTCATGATCTCAGGGACCTGGGATCCAGACTTACATTGGGCTCTCTGCTCAGCAAGGAGCCTGCCTTCCCCCTCTCTCTCTGCCTGCCTTTCCGCCTACTTGTGATCTCTCTCTCCCTCTGTCAAATAAATAGATAAATAAAATCTTTAAAAAAAAAGAACTAAGTTTGAAATGAACAACAAGAAAATAACTAAAATTTCTTTTTGAATTTTGTTTTTTTTTTCTTTTTGAATTTTGAAAGTAAAAAAAAAACTTTTAAATTAACAATGGATCTGTGAAGAAATCACAGTGAAAGAAAGATATTTTGAACTAAAAGAAAATATAAATAAAATTAGTCAAAGTTTGTGAGATGAAGTAGTTAGAAGGAAATTTCTGGCTTAAATATATGCATTGTTTTAAAAGATTAAAAATAGATGGGATATGGGGCTCCTGGGTGGCTCAGTTGTTAAGCAGCTGCCTTCGGCTCAGGTCGTAGTTCTGGGGTCCTGGGATCGAGACCCACATCAGTTTGCCTGCTCAGTGGGAAACCTGCTTCTGTTCTCTCTCTCACTGTGTCTCTCTCTGTCAAATAAATAAATAAAATCTTTTTAAAAAATAGATGGGATAGATATACCTCTTAAAATATTAAAAAACATCAAATTAACCCAAATAAAATGGAAAAAATAATAATAAGCAGAAGTAAATAAAATAAATAAATAAAAGGAAAATAATATACAAGGCACAGAATCGACAGAGTCAGAAGTCAGTAGGTTGAAACTTTGATAATTCCATAAGCTGATAATTCCATAGCTTGGCCAATCAAGATAAGAAGAGGAATAGCAAAAGCCCTAAGCGATTATTAACTCTAGGGAACACTGAGGGTTGCAGAAGTGGAGGTAGGTAGGGGGATGGTGTAAGTGGGGGATGGGCATTAAGGAGGATACTTGAAGTCATGAGCACAGGGTGTTATATGCAACTGATGAACCATTAAGTTCTACCTGTGAAACTAATAAAACAGTATATGTTAACTAAATTAAATAAAAAACTAATTAAAAGAAACACAAATGTGTATATATATATAAAATTATAGATGTACTATATCTCTATCTATATATACAATTATATAATGTATGTATATTTTATCTATATATACCATTATATATGTGTATGTGTTATCCCATAATCTCTACAAAGAAATTACAGATCTAAATAAACTGAGGACTAGGGGTAACTGGGTGGCTCAGTCCTTTAAATGACTGACATTTGATTTCACTTCAAGTCATGATCTCAGGGTTGTGAGATTGAGCCCCAAATCAGACTCTGTGCTAGGTGTGGAGCCTGCTTAAAATTCTCTCTCTCCCTCTGCCCCACCTCCTTTACTTGGGTGCAAGCACATGCACTCTCTCTCTATCTCATAAATAAATTTAATTAATTCATTAATTCATGAATTAAGGGCTATTACATGTATAGATTCTCCTCAAATTGAGCTGGAGTTTCAATACAATTTCTACTAGATAGGAGCATGTGTGTGTGTGTCCGTGTGTGTGTGTTTGTGTGTGTGTGAATTGATAACATGTAAGTGTAATATGTTATCCTCACTAACATACAAGTGGAAATGAAGAGTCATAAAAAAATTCAGAAAAGATTTTATGGGCAACAGACATAATTTTTAAAATATAGGGTTTATTATTTATTTCTAAAAATCTACAGGAAATGATGAAAGCATTCACCAATGATAACCCAGGTGTCCACCTCACCTCAATCCCTAACTCATTAATTTTATAGGTTCATTTTCATAACTGAGTACAACTGAAGATACCTCCCTACCCACTTTTTAAGGTATTGTTTTGGGATCTACAGAGGAGCGAGGCTCTTACACCTATTAGTAAATAAATTTCAGAAGACTTATATATTTAAATAAGAATTCAAGTACACTTTTTATTATGTTCAGTTAGCCAGCATATAGTACATCATAAGTTTTTGTTGCAGTGTTCAATGATTCATTAGTTGCATATCACACTCAGGGCTCATCCCAACTTGTGCCCTCAATACCATCATCTGGTTACCCCATCCCCTCACCACTGTCCCTTCTGTAACCTTCAGTTTGTTTTCCAGAATCCAGAGTCTCTCATGGTTTGTCTCCATCTCTGATTTCTTCCATTCAGTTTTCCCTCCTTTCCCCTGTGGTCCTCCACTCTATTCCTTCTGCTCCATATATGAGTGAAACCCTATGATAATTGTCTTTCTCTGCTTGACTTATTTCACTTAGCATAATCCCCTCCAGTTTAAAAAGAGGCAGTGGGGGAAGGATATCAAAGAGATTAAAATATTTGATTTGATGATATTCTTAAGGATACGATTTGAAAACAAAAGAAATTATGAGGACAACATTATACATCTGAAGGGAAATGCAGATACATGTTTGAAAAGAAAGGAAGTCATTTATGACATTGCATGATTTTTAAGAGTAGACATTCATGGTAAATAAGGTGACTGCATAGGAATCTTAAAAAGAGTGATTCTTCAGTTCTCCCCAACAGTCCTAGAGGTATTTTTTCTGCCCCCACAGTTTTTCAGGACCCATTTGTGGTCCTCACTCAGTCCATTGTAGATACCATTGGGTAATTCTCCTTCTCTCTGCTAGGCTAAAATTGTTCCAATTGGGTCAAAAGGTCTAGATTTCTTGGACTTTGTGTGATATCTGCTATTTGCAGAAGAATCAGGCTCATCTGCCTTTGGTAGCAGTTTTGATCCTCTGGCTCCTTGGTGGATTTTTGCATCACAATGAGTACTATGTTGCAGTGAATTCTTTGTATCCCAAAGAGTCAATAAGCATATACACAAGGCAAAGCCTATACTGAGAGAGAAGCAGTTTTTGTTTGTTTGTTTATTTCTCTCTGAAATTCCTTTACAGAGGCTCATTGTCCCAGCTGGATTGCCACAGAGTCCCACGCTGGCCTGGCAGCTCATGTGTAGGCTTAGAAGGGCTTTGGAAGAGAACTGAGCCTTTGAGAAGACAGCAATGTGTAGAGAGAGATGCTATAAGGAACTGCAGAGAAAGCTCTGAAGTCATCAAGATGTAAATTCGGATGTTTACCCTATATTACGTACCCTTATTAGGACAACCTCAGGCTACTTAAGACTTTTTTTTTATTATTAATAACAATATCTACTAGGAGATATTTTAGTCTGGAAGCTGTTATATGGTTCTTTTGTCAAATTCTTTAATTTCAAGAGGAAAGTGGTTCCTTCTCTGAATTCAAGTTAAGCTGATTATCTTAATTATCCATTCTATGAAGAAAAAGCTACAGCTTACCCCAACCCCTGACTGAACAAACATGTTCTCAGAAGTGTGTGTGTGTGTGTGTGTGTGTGTGTGTGTGTTTCATTCTAGATACTTAAACTCCCTGGAAAATATCAAAATGCTTAGAAAATACTTAGAATTATTTCTGATTAGGAAAACCTGGGTGGCTCTGTTGGTGAAGTGTCTGACTCTTGGTTTTGGCTCAGGTCATGGTCTCAAGGTCATGAGAATGAGGCTGGTGTCAGGCTCCATGCTTGGCTCAGAGTCTGCTTGAAATCCTCTCTCTCCTCCCTCTGCCCCACCTCCTGCTCATGTTCTCTCTCTTTATAAATAAATAAATAATAAATAAATAAATAATGTTTAAAAAAAAAGAATTATTTCCAATTGGATTTTGGGTATTTTATGTGTCATGATCTGCTTGGAGGCCACGATTTATAGACTCATTCTATTGACGTTCCCAATGAGTCAGGAAAATGTTTTCTAGGTGATGGATTTATATTCACTAATTTCTCTATTTTTCATTAACAAATACATGAATCAATAATACCAACATGTTTTGAATAGCAAGACCAAAAAAATTACATTTGTCTACTATTCACCTTCATTTACAGAAATGGACATTAGTCTTTTCTCCTTACATATATCATTATGGACTCATGACTTTTCAGACTTACTGTATATAAATCAACCCCCCGTCAATGTTCTTTTGATTCCCAGTTTCCTCAATTTTACCAATAGATGCTACCTCACTTTGGACAAATGTATTCCTGTGCTTTGTGAAAACTCATCTTGCTTTCTGGAACAATAGATATTATAGGCTCACATTTTACCTTTCAGTCCACAAGTGGGATCAGCTACTTCTGCTGGGTTCCCTGGTTTCTCATAGTGGGAAAATAGAATTGGAGATAAGAATCTAAGTGCTGTTGTGAATAATGGAAGATAGGAGGGAAGCATTTCTCCCGGGCTATTTCTTTGGGCAGAGCTATAAAAGATATATTTTGAGTTTCTTTTTTAAGGTTATGATTTGATTTTGATATTTCCAATTCAATTCTAATAGTAGAGTGTCCCTACTTACATTTTTGATTGAAAAATTATACTTTATTTTATTCTATAGAGAACATCTTGCTTCCAAATGAAATAAACATCATTACCTTTATACTTTATTGAGAATATAAGAAAACCATTCCAAAATAGCATTTCAGTATTAATGCAAAAGTATGATTACTGAATAAGCTCAATTTGGGGGGTAGCTATTTTTGTTTATATTGCATTTTATTATAGATTTGCAGTCAGATTATTTTGTTCTAGAATAATGTTTCTCAGACTTTATTGTGTGTCAGAATTAGAGGAAGATTTGCTGAAAGAAACAACAAATACAGCAGACAGCTGGGCCTCACCCCCTGAATTTCTAATTCCAGTAAGTTTGGGGCAGGGCCAAAAATTTGCAGTTCTAATAAATTTTCTGATGCTGCTGCTACCACTGGTCCAGGGACCACCCTTTGAAAATCACTGTTATAGAATCAGTTATGATTTCTCACTCTGTGGTCGTAAGTACTTATCTGACCTATGGTTTTACTTCAGGGTTTTCTACTGGTGGCATCGCATGTGTGCTCCTGGTAAATTCACAGAATGAAGGCTCCTTGGATTGTCAAAACACTACAAAAAATAAATCTGCCATACCTTGGGATGGTTTAAAAAAAAAATCACCAACTCTGTATTCAAAATTCTGTACCTGATTTTCATCATCCTCTTATCCCCTTGCAATGACTTGGTGCATAGTTGTAATTACAAGATATCTGTATTTGCTTGAATAAACTGGTTGAATAAATCAATTCTGGCCCCTATGATTTAATTTCTGATAATATCAGAACATACTTATTTTCACCTGTCACAATCCCTACTCATTTTAATGTATCAGATTATGTACTGTTGCAATGAGATTATCCCAATTAGTAGTTTCTTGACACAGTAGCAGCTGGTTTTCAGTTTTCCACAAAAGATCAAGAAGATCCCTAGTACCTTAGAATCCCATATGATTACCAAAGAGAAATAAAATAAATACAAACTCTTGAGGTTTGCCCTGAAATTCTCATACATATTTCATGTCTCCTCATTTTATTTGGAAATAAACCTAGTTTAGGACACTAGTTTCTCAGAGGCATTACCTTAATTCTCTACAAATTCTGATTCATAAAGCCAATCAAATATTTTATTAAAAAAATAACCAGCATATATAAACATAAAATACAATTTAATTTTAATATGTCAGCAATTGGAAATAAGTCCAATATTACAACCTTAAACCAAATTTCAAGTGAAAACCTTTTTACAGATTCATATAATCTCCAGATTGTCTGGATCCTGGTCTTCCTAGAACCATTTCATAAGACAAGGACATTTACAGTTATAACACATCTTAACTGCAACATTTCATTTCAAGTAAAGTCCCCTATTTCAAATCCTTTAAAAAAAAAAACTTTAGCTATTTAGTTGTTTTTTTTTTTTCAAAATAAAATTTAAAACTTTAATTTTATTTTTTATAAACATATATTTTTATCCCCAGGGGTACAGGTCTGAGAATCGCCAGGTTTACACACTTCACAGCACTCACCATAGCACATACCAGCTATTTAGTTTTAATGCAAAAGCTCAAATTCTTAAATGAAATCAAATATAATATGTTCCAGAAACCCTGATTTCTATTTCTTTGTTAGCTGCACTTAATACTACAAAATAACACACAGCATATGTTTTTTTTTTTTTTTCCCTACCAAGGAAAGTTAATGCTCTTATGTCATCAAATTAATTTCATCTTTTTCATATTTAATTTAACTCAAAATCCCCAAGTTTTGAAAAAGGAGGCCTTTGAAAAGAAAAAGAAGGTACTATCCTTTCTATTAAGCAGAATTTTAAGGTGTGAGGCCTCAGGACTGAACATTTCATCAGTTCTTTGGCCTGTGGCTTATCAATCCCAAATTAAACCCCTCTAGGAAAAAAAAAAAAGATTATTCATTTTAAAAAAGTTTAATTCTTATAATTTTTAGTTTCCAATATTTAGTGTCATCTCGTGGATTTTGCTAAAAATCGATTGTCCTCCACATAAAAAGAAAATATCCAGATATAATTTTTTAAATTATTTTTTATACATGTCATTATGTACATCCATTGTTTTTTGTTTTGTTTTGGAGAGCACTTTTCCAATGGAACATGTTTCAAGGCCCAGATATTTCTTAATTTCGTTTTAATTGCAACACATTTGCAGTATATTTTTAAAACTCTAACCATTCCTTTATGCTAGTGACACATTCCTTTATATGAAAAAGAATCTGTAGTTCTCAAATATGATTACAAAAATTTGGCACCCTCCCATCAAACGGTGAGATGCATATCTGCTAGATGAAAGTGATGTCGTAGCAGTTTCTGGACCCAGGGTCTTAAGGATTGGGTTTCTGGGCTCCACTCTTCCTCCTAAAATCCTGCTGCCATGCTGTGAGGAAGCCCAAGCCCAAGCTCCTCCTTCAGGGAGGAGCCAGCACTTGCCATCCAGGTGACTCAGAATCTGGAAAGTGAATCTTCCAGCTCCATTTGAGCTACCTCAGCTAATGCAGTGTGGAGCCCATGCTGTGAGGAAGCCCAAGCCCAAGCTCCTCCTTCAGGGAGGAGCCAGCACTTGCAATCCAGGTGACTCAGAATCTGGAAAGTGAATCTTCCAGCTCCATTTGAGCTACCTCAGCTAATGCAGTGTGGAGCAAAGATGAGCTGACCCCATTATCCAAATTGAAGATTTATGAGCAAGACACTACGTTTTGGGGTGATTAGTTAATGCAGTGATAGATAACCATAACCCTGCTATTTACAGCTATATAATATACAAGTGGAACAAAATTCTTAGAGTCATGTGTATTTACAGGCTAGCATCTTCTAAATGCTTCCTGATAAAGCAAGACATTTTTAAATATAATACTTTAAATATTAATATTTTAAAACATTTAAAATATCAAAATTCTTCCCCCATTAGACCTTTATAATAGATTAGTGCAGGCCAGGAAAGTTACTGAAAATTCATCTATTTCTAATTATGGTTTCCAAAACTTAGAGTTAACAATGTATAAGTTCTTTGTGATGATGACACCAATTACATTTTGATTGTGGTAACATTCACATCAATCCTCACAATGATAAAATTTCATAAAACTATAAACTGAAAATAAAAATGCAAAATAATTTATCTAAAAACTTGCAAAATTTGAATAAGGCCTGAGTATTGTAACAATGCCAATTTCCTGGTTTGGCAATGGACTATGATTTTCCAGGATATTAACATTTGGACGAAGCTCAATTAAAAGCTACACCGGAACTCTGTATGGTTTTTGCAATTTCTTGTGAGACAAACTATTTCAAAATAAAAAGTTATAATAAAAAATTAGGGTCTGGACAATAGATAAATCCATTTCAGTAAAATAACTCATCCTGGCAAGGAGTCTTTTGTTCATTTATTGTAGAGCAACTACAGGTCATGATTTCTTGGATGAGCACTCTTAAGAACTCAGAGAATCCTTTAGCAATGATACTCCAAAGGCTTATTCTTCTATTGATACAGACAATTTCATAGAGGAGACTCTGCCATCCTCAGAAAAGGAAAATATAGTCACTTGGTACAAGAGTGGTTTTAAATATACTAGCAAAACACAGAGGCAACTGAGGTTTATTTGGACACTCATTTTTTTCCACTGTTTTGGAGGCTTTAGCTGTTGCAATTTCCCCAGCCTATCCTAGTGGACAGATAATGGTGTCAAATATCCAAGGGTTTGGTCTTTAGCATGTAATGAGGGAGGTAAAACAGGATTCTGTAATTCTTTGGTAATCCTCATCTACCTACAGATATCTTTTTTTTTTAAGATTTTATTTATTTATTTGACAGAGAGAGAGAGAGAGATCACAGGTAGGCAGAGAGGCAGGCAGAGAGAGGGGGGAAAGCAGGCTTTCCACTGAGCAGAGAGCCCAATGCGGGGCTCGACCCAGGACCCTGAGATCATGACCCAAGCCGAAGGCAGAGGCTCAACCCACTGAGCCACCCAAGCACCCCTTCCTACAGATATCTTGTTTCCACTTGGCAAGAGAGTGATTTTTCCAGGTTTTCTATTCTATGGTTCAAGAGCTATAAAGAGACAACCATCATTTGGAGCCATCTACAGAGACCTGGTTTCCTCTTCATGCATTTTACAGGTAGGGCATCATCATGGTTTAACAAAATTTCAACATGTGTAAAAAAAAGCTCCTTAAGAACGCAAAGATTCAGGCGCACCTGGGTGGCTCAATGGGTTAAGCCTCTGCCTTCAGCTCAGGTCATGATCTCAGGGCCCTGGGATTGAGCCCCACATTGGGGTCTCCATTCAGTGGGGAGACTGTTTCCCCTCTCTCTCTGCCTACCTCCTGCCTACTGGTAATCTCTCTCTCTCTCTGTCAAATGAATAAATAAAATCATTAAAAAGAAATTAAAAAAGAAAGAAATAGATAAATAAGTAAATAAACAACTCAAAGATTCAGAACCATCTATTTTGTATAGGGATCAAAATCAAGCACAAAGAAAAATATATTTTTTGAAGATGGAAAATGGGGTCAGACAGCAGATAGAAAGCCAGAGAACCAGACTGAGTCTATGCTCCCCACCCAGAAAAGCAAAACTCCTTCTAAAAGCTAAATAACTCAGGAACAGAGCTCTGTGACATTATCAGTCCCTAAGTGCCAAAGGAGACATAAGGAGAAAACAAAACATTGAAACATCAAGGGGTCTCAACATATGTGCAGTTGATTCGCACTTTATAAGTCTTTTCCATTATTCTTCAGATCCCTTACATTCCATATGCTGCCAAGGCTACACCCATTTTTTTTTTTTTTTGTGAAAACAGGAGCAACAACACAGAAAGTTTAAGATGTGGTGCTATCATTTCCTGATCTACATGGGGGAAGAGAGGAGCGAATACACCAACCAGAAGTCGGACAATAACTGTGTCTCAGTTCTTAACATTCCAGTTTTCTTCAGGAATGTTTTATTCTACAATATCACCCTATATTTAGTGCCCTCCATCCTACCTCCCCACAACAAACTTATTTAATTATCAAATCAGTTTGTAGATCTACTTCAGAGAGAGATCCCAAACTCACAAGATACCCAAACCCAAAAGTCTGATAATAGACTCATGGAAAAGTGATTCAAACATAAATTTTGAAAACAGGGAAAGATAAGTAAGTAATATAAAGTATACATTAGAAAATAGATTCAAATATGTCTCTAAGACTGGGTGAGTCATAGTAAACAAGACATGGTACCCATCTGAAATGAGATGCTGGCAGATAAAAGGAGATCACAGAAGTCATACAGAAGACCAAGGTGAATGTCAGTGAGGGGGAAGAACATAAAGAATAGTTTTTGTTATTTGAGTTTTTAAATTTTAGAATGTGTAACATAAAGGGTTCTGTTTGCTGGGTTTGATTATACTGATTGTTCTTTAGATAAGAGTTCATCCTCCTTATCAAAGAACAAAATTGTGGGGCACTTGGTTGCCTCAGCCAGTGTCTGTTTTGGTTCAGGTGATGATGTCAGGGTCATGAGACTGAGCCCTGCCTCAGGCTCTGCACTCAGCACAGAGTCTGTCTGAGATTTCCTCTCCCTCTTCTCTGCCTCCCCCACACTTCCTCATCATCTCTCTCTCTCCCTCAAATAAATATTAAAAAAAAAAGAACACAGTTGTAGGAAAGGATATAAAGGTTATATAAAGGATATAAAGATTAATTACAAATATGTTAGAATGAGACAGTAGTATTGACAAAAGGTAGACAAATGGGAATATTACAGATCCACACAGATATGAACATTAAGTTTATGAGTAAGGTAGAACTATAGAATAATATGGGATGGACTTTTTCAACAAATTATGCGGGACAAAATGAATACCCATATGGAAAAAAAAAAAGGAACGTGATTCCTACTTCATATCATATGCAAAAAATGAATTCCAGGAAAACAATCAATTTCATAGAAAATAATATTGGATAGTGTCTCCATGACCTTGAAGTAGGCAAAAGTACAGGCACAAAAGTAACAGCCAAAAGGGAAAGATTGATAAACTGGATTATGCTAAAATTAAGACCTTCAGTTCATCCAAAAAACACCATTAAGAGAGTATAAGAGTGAATCAGAGTGTAGAAGATATTTGCAGTATGTACAACCAACAAGGACTCATTCTAAATATATGTGTATGTTTATTTATGTTTTTGTAAGTATATAGACATGTATAATATGCAGTGAAAATATATATTAAAAACTTGATGATCCAGCTGTGTAATATGG
This sequence comes from Lutra lutra, assembly GCF_902655055.1. Lineage (NCBI taxonomy): Eukaryota > Metazoa > Chordata > Mammalia > Carnivora > Mustelidae > Lutra > Lutra lutra. The sequence continues at coordinate 148,022,703 of NC_062279.1, read as the reverse complement.
TTTTAGTGTTGCTAAAACACTAAAACCAATATTGTGGTTTAATAATGTGGGACTTATTTTGCTTGTCTTGTTGATATTTTTGTTAGAATAATGGCAAATATATTTTTTAAAGATTTATTTATTTATTTTAGTGAGAAAGAGAGCACATCCGCAAGTGGAGGGATGAGAGGATGAGAGGATGAGGATGGGGTGACCAAAGGGAGAGGGAGAGAGAAAACTCAAGCAGACTCCATGGAGCCTGATCTGGGGCTGGATCTTACCACCCTGAGATCGGACCTGAACTGAAATCAAGAATCAGTCACTTAACCGACTGCACCACCCAGGTACCCCAATGGCAAAAATTTTTAATGGTTTTCCTAAACATTGTTTTTTCTAAGAAGATGCTTTATTATTTTTTCCATGTTTTTACTTGAATTCCAGCTAGTTAACATGGTGGCATAATATTAGTCTAAGGTATGGAATTTGGTTATTCATAACTTACATAGGATGCTGGTGCTCATCACAACAAATGCTCTCCTTAAAACCCATCTTTTAATGTGAAATGTCAGAAGAACTTTAAAGATATTCATGGACTATTATTTCCCATTGTTTATTTTTTTTTATGTACCTGTGTGATCTTACTGACAAAACTTATGCTTCATTACAGAAAAAAGGAAATGTAGGTATTGGAATTTTTATTATTTTTTTAATTGTGTTACATTAGTCACCATACAGTAAATCATTAGTTTTTGATTTAGTGTTCCAATATTTATTGTTTACATATAACAACCAGTGCTCCATGCAATCAATGCCCTCCTTAATATCCATCACCAAGCTCACCCATCCCCCACCCACTCCCTTCTACAACTCTCCATTTGTTTCCCAGAGTCCATAATCTGTCATAGTTCATCTCCAACTCCGATTTCTCCACCTTCATTTTTCCCTTCCTTCTAATGTCCTCCATGCTATTCCTTACGTTCCACAAATAAGTGAAACCATATGATAATTGACTTTCTCTGTTTGATTTATTTCACTTAGCATAATATCCTCAGTCCCATTCAAGTTGAAGCAAAAGTTGGGTATTCATCCTTTCTGATGGCTAAGTAATATTCCAGTGTGTATATGGACCACACCTTTATCCATTCATCTGTTGAAGGGCATTTAGCTCTTTCTACATTTTGGCTACTGTGGACATAGCCACTATGAACACTGGGGTACACATGGTCCTTCTTTTCATTACATCTGTATCTTTGGGATAAATACCTAGTAGTGTAATTGCCATGTCATAGGGTAGCTCTATTTTTAATTTTTTAAGGAACCTCCACACTGTTCCAAAGTGGCTGCACCAATTTGCATTTCCACCAACAATGTAAGAGGGTTTCCCTTTCTCCACAGTTTCTCCAACATTTGTTTTTTTCTTGCCTTGTTGATTTTTGTCATTCTAACAGGTGTAAAGTGGTATCTCAATGTGGTTTTGATTTTAATTTCCCTGATGACTAATAATGAGCACTTTTTCATGTGTCTGTTAGCCATGTGTATGTCTTCTTTGGAAAAGTGTCTGCTCATGTCTTCTAACCATTTATTTTGGCTTAATTATCTGGTTTTTGGATGTTGAGTTTGAGTTCTTTATAGATATTGGATATCAGCCATTTGGCTGTCATTTGTAAATATCTTCTCCCATTCTGTGGGTTGCATCTTTGTTTTGTTGACTGTTTCCTTTGCTGTGCAAGTCTTTTATCTTGATGAAGTCCCAAAAGTTCATTGTTGCTTTTGTTTCCCTTGGCTTTTGAGACATGTTTTGAAAGAAGTTGCTGTGGCCAATGTTGAAGAGGTCACTGCCTATGTTCTCCTCTAGGATTTTGATGGATTCCTGTCATATTGAGGTATGATTAATGAAACTAGAAGCTGATTCTTTGAAAGAAGTAATAGGATCAATAAACCATTGACCAGATTTAACCAAAAGAAAAGAGAAAGGACCCAAATTAATAAAATTATGAGTGAAAGGGGGTAGATCATTACTAACACCACGGAAATAGAAACAATCATCAGAAATTATCAACAGCTGGGGCGCCTGGGTGGCTCAGTGGGTTAAGCCGCTGCCTTCGGCTCAGGTCATGGTCTCAGGGTCCTGGGATCGAGCCCCTCATCGGGCTCTCTGCTCAGCAGGGAGCCTGCTTCCTCCTCTCTCTCTGCCTGCCTCTCTGCCTGCTTGTGATCTCTGTCAAATAAATAAATAAAATCTTAAAAAAAAAAGAAAAAAGAAATTATCAACAGCTACATGCCAATAAGTTAAGCAACCTAGAAGAAATTGATGCATTCCTGGAAACCTACAAACTTCCAAGACTGAAACAAGAAGAAATTGACAACCTGAATAAAGAAACAACTAGTGATGATATTAAAACAGTGATCAAGAACCTCCCCAAAACACAAGAGTCCAGGGCCTGATGGATTCCTTGGGGAATTCTACCAAACATTCAAGAAGAAATAATACATATTCTCCTGAAGCTGTCTCAAAAAATAGAAGCTGTCTCAAAAAAAGAAACTTCTAAACTCTTTTTATGAAGCCAACATTATTTTAATCCCAAAATCAGGTAAAGACCCCATCAAAAAGGAGAATTTCAGACCAATATCCCTAATGAATATTGATGCCAAAATTATTGGCAAGACCCTAGCTAATAGGATCCAACAGTATATTAAAAAGATTATCCATCTCGACCATACCAGGTGGAGCTTATCCCTGGGATGCAAGTATGGTTCAACATTCACAAATCAATCAGTGTGACAGAACACATAAATAAGAGAAGTGATAACTATGTGGTCCTCTCAATTGATGCAGAAAAAAAGTTTTGACAAAATACAGCATCCTTTCCTGATTAAAACCCTTCAGAATATAGGGATAGAGGGAACATTCCTCGACTTCATAAAATCCATCTATGAAAAACCCACAGTGAATATCATTCTCAATGGGGAAAAGCTGACAGCCTTCTCTTTGAGATCAGGAACACAACAAAGATGCCCAATCTCTCCCCTGTTATTCAACACAGTACTAGAAATCCTAGGAACACAATCAGACAACAAAAAGAAACAGAAGTTATTCAAATTGGCAAAGAAGAAGTCAAACTCTCTCTCTTCACAGATGACATGATACTTTATATGGAAAATCCAAAAGTCTCCATCCCCAAGTTACTAAAACTCATACAATAATTCAGTAATGTGGCAGGATACAAAATCAACGCACAGAAATCAGTTGCTTTCTTATAAACTAACAATGAAACTCTAGAAAAAGAAATTGGAGAATCGATTCCATTTATGATAGCACCCAAAACCATAAGGTACCTTGGAATAAACCTAAGAGGTAAAAAGGATCTGTACTCTAGGGACTACAAAACACTCATGAAAGAAATTGAGGAAGCCACAAAGAGATGGAAAAACATTCCATGCTCATGGATCAGAAGAATAAACATTGTTAAAATGACTATGCTGCCCAGAGCAATCTACACTTTCAATGCCATCCCGATTGAAATACCAATGGCGTTTTTCAAAACACTGGAACACACAATCCTAAAATTTGTATGAAACCAGGAAAGACAGTGAATCACCAGGGAAATGCTGAAAAAGAAAAACAAAGCTGGGGCACCATGTTGCCTAATTTCAAGCTATATTATAAACCTGTGATAAACAAGACAGCATGATACTGGCACAAAAACAGACACATAGACCAATGGAACAGGATAGAGAGCCCAGATATGAACTCCCAACTCTACAGTCAACTAATCTTCAACACAGCAGGCAAAAATATCCAGTGGTTAAAAGACAGTCTCTTCCATAATTGGTACTGGGAAACTTACTGAAGAATGCTTGTTCTCTCTCTCCTGTTTAATAAGGGTTAATATTAACAAATGACAAGGAGTAGAAAAGTCAATGTAAAGATTTTAGAAGGAGAACTTACAAGATGCATATTTGTGATTCTTTGAATTTGATACTTTTAAATATGATTCTGAAACTTTTTATTGAATATTATCAAATTTGTAAGCTTCACAGCTATAGACATCATATTATAATGTCTTTCTATGTTTGCTAACACAGGAGTAAAATTATTGATTTTAATATCATCTCTGAAAAATGTTAAGTTGATAATTCTGTTAACTTACATTTTACTAATTGGTGTATTATATTACTGCAAGGGATTTGATCTTCAGCACAGTGCAAAATTCTTTCAAACTTGTATGTCTTTTTTTAACTCCATTTTGATTTAAACTGTTTCAGATGTAGTTTTTCATTTGGTAAAAATTGTTTAATTTATATGAAAAGCATATATATAAGTACATGCTTAAAAGACAACAATTGGTAAGAAACCCCAATTTTAAAATGGACAACAGTTACAAGTATGTAATTCACAAGAGAGGATGTCCAAATAGACAGTAAACCTATAACAATGTTCAACATCTTTCATTAAGAAATACAAGTTTAGGGGGAGGAGTCAAGATGGCGGAGAAGTAGCAGGCTGAGACCACTTCAGGTAGTGGGTGATCAGCTAGATAGCTTATCTAAAGATTACAAACACCTATAAATCCACGGGAGATCGAAGAGAAGAAGAAAAGCAACTCTAGAAACAGAAAATCAACCACTTTCTGAAAGGTAGGACAGGTGGAAAAGTGAATCCAAAGCGACAGGAAGATAGACCGTGGGGGGAGGGGCCGGCTCCCGGCAAGCGGCAGAGCAACGGAGCACAAAATCGGGACTTTTAAAAGTCTGTTCGGGTGAGGGACTTCGCTCCAGAGGCTTAACCGGGGTGAAGCCCGCGTGGGGTCAGCGTGGCCTCAGGTCCCGCAGAGTCACAGAAGGATCGGGGTGTCTGAGTGTCGCAGAGCTCACAGGTATTAGAACGGGGAAGCCGGCTACAGAGACAGAGCCGAGGAGTGACTCTCAGCTCAGGGTTACCTTGAACCGGTCGCAGGTTTGGTCAGCTCGGAGCACGGCCGGAGGCCAGGGTGGCGGGAGTCACTGGCCGCTGTTCTCTGGGGGCACACTGAGGAGTGGGGCCTCGGGCTCTCGGCTCCTCCGGGCCAGACACCGGGAGGCTGCCATCTTCATTCCCGCCCTCCAGAACTCTACTGAAAGTGCTCAGGGAACAAAAGCTCCCGAAAGCAAACCCAGCAAACCCGAGCGGATTACTCAGCCCGGCCCTGGGTAAGGGCGGTGCAACTCTGCCTGGGGCAAAGACGCTTGAGAATCACTACAACAGGCCCCTCCCCGAGAAGATCAACGGGAAACCCAGCAAGGACCAAGTTCACCTACCAAGGAGTGTAGTTATAATACCAAGGAGAGCAGCAGAATTCCAGAGGAGGAGAAAGCAAAGCACGGAACTCATGTCTTTCTCCGCATGATTCTTTAGCCTTGCAGTTAATTTAATTTTTTTTCTTTTTCAATTTTTTTTCTTCTTCTGCTAAATTTTTTTAACTTTTACCCTTTTCTTTTTTAACATTTTTAACTAGTTTATCTAATATATATATATTTTTTCCTTTTTATACTTTTTCTTTATTGGTTTTCTTTTTTTAATTTTTTTTTTCTTTCTTTCTGAACCTCTTTTTATCCCCTTTCTCCCCCCCTCACGATTTGTGATCTCTTCTGATTTGGCTAAAGCATATTTTCCTGGGGTTGTTGCCACCCTTTTAGTATTTTACTTGCTCCTTTATATACTCTTATCTGGACAAAATGACAAGACGGAAAAATTCACGACAAAAAAAAAAAGAACAAGAGGCAGTACCAAAGGCTAGGGACCTAATCGATACAGACATTGGTAATATGTCAGATATAGAGTTCAGAATGATGATTCTCAAGGTTCTAGCCGGGCTCAAAAAAGGCATGGAAGATATTAGAGAAACCCTCTCGGGAGATATAAAAGCCCTTTCTGGAGAAATAAAAGAACTAAAATCTAACCAAGTTGAAATCAAAAAAGCTATTAATGAGGTGCAAACAAAAATGGAGGCTCTGACTGCTAGGATAAATGAGGCAGAAGAAAGAATTAGCAATATAGAAGATCAAATGACAGAGAATAAAGAAGCTGAGCAAAAGAGGGACAAACAGCTACTGGGTAACGAGGGGAGAATTTGAGAGATAAGTGACACCATAAGATGAAACAACATTAGAATAATTGGGATTCCAGAAGAGGAAACAGAGAGGGGAGCAGAAGGTATATTGGAGAGAATTATTGGAGAAAATTTCCCCAATATGGCAAAGGGAACAAGCATCAAAATCCAGGAGGTTCAGAGAACCCCCCTCAAAATCAATAAGAATAGGTCCACACCTATCACCTAATAGTAAAATTGACAAGTCTTAGTGACAAAGAGAAGATCCTGAAAGCAGCCCGGGGAAAGAAGTCTGTAACGTACAATGGTAAAAATATTAGATTGGCAGCAGACTTATCCACAGAGACCTGGCAGGCCAGAAAGAGCTGGCATGATATATTCAGAGTACTAAACGAGAAAAACATGCAGCCAAGAATACTATATCCAGCTAGACTATCATTGAAAATAGAAGGAGAGATTAAAAGCTTCCAGGACAAACAAAAACTGAAAGAATTTGCAAACACCAAACCAGCTCTACAGGAAATATTGAAAGGGGTCCTATAAGCAAAGAGAGACCCTAAAGGAAGTAGATCAGAAAGAAACAGAGACAATATACAATAACAGTCACCTTACAGGCAATACAATGGCACTAAATTCATATCTCTCAATACTTACCCTGAATGTTAATGGGCTAAATGCCCAAATCAAAAGACACAGGGTATCAGAATGGATAAAAAAACAAAACCCATCTCTATGTTGCCTACAAGAAACTCATCTTAAACCTGAAGACACCTCCAGGTTTAAAGTGAGGGGGTGGAAAAGAATTTACCATGCTAATGGACATCAGAAGAAAGCAGGAGTGGCAATCCTTATATCAGATCAATTAGATTTTAAGCCAAAGACTATAATAAGAGATGAGGAAGAACACTATATCATACTCAAAGGAACTATCCAACAAGAAGATCTAACAATTTTAAATATCTATGCCCCTAACGTGGGAGCAGCCAACTATATAAGCCAATTAATAACAAAATCAAAGAAACATATCGACAATAATACAATAATAGTAGGGGACTTTAACACTCCCCTCACTGAAATGGACAGATAATCCAAGCAAAAGATCAAAAAGGAAATCAAGGCCTTAAATGACACACGGGACCAGATGGACATCACAGATAAATTCAGAACATTTCATCCCAGAGCAACAGAATACACATTCTTCTCTAGTGCACATGGAATATTCTCCAGAATAGATCACATTCTTGGTCCTAAATCAAGTCTCAACCGTTATCAAAAGATTGGAATCATTCCCTGCATATTTTCAGACCACAATGCTCTGAAGCTAGAACTCAATCACAAGAGGAAATTTGGAAAGAACCCAAATATATGGAGACTAAACAGCATCCTTCTAAAGAAGGAATGGGTCAACCAGGACATTAAACAAGAATTGAAAAAAATTCATGGAAACAAATGATAATGAAAACACAACGGTTCAAATCTGTGGGACACAACAAAGGCAGTCCTGAGAGGAAAATATATAGCGGTACAAGCCTTTCTCAAGAAACAAGAAAGGTCTCAGGTACACAACCTAACCCTACACCTAAAGGAGCTGGAGAAAGAACAAGAAAGAAACCCTAAACCCAGCAGGAGAAGAGAAATCATAAAGATCAGAGCAGAAATCAATGAAATAGAAACCAAAAAAACAATAGAACAAATCAACGAAACTAGGAGCTGGTTCTTTGAAAGAATTAATAAGATTGATAAACCCCTGGCCAGACTTATCAAAAAGAAAAGAGAAAGGACCCAAATAAATAAAATCATGAATGAAAGAGGAGAGATCACAACGAACACCAAAGAAATACAGACAATTATAAGAACATACTATGAGCAACTCTACGCCAACAAATTTGACAATCTGGAAGAGATGGATGCATTCCTAGAGACATATAAACTACCACAACTGAACCAGGAAGAAATAGAAACCCTGAACAGACCCATAACCAGTAAGGAGATTGAAACAGTCATCAAAAATCTCCAAACAAACAAAAGCCCAGGGCCAGATGGCTTCCCGGGGGAATTCTACCAAACATTTAAAGAAGAACTAATTCCTATTCTCCTGAAACTTTTCCAAAAAATAGCAATAGAAGGAAAACTTCCAAACTCATTTTATGAGGCCAGCATCACCTTGATCCCAAAACCAGACAAGGATCCCATCAAAAAAGAGAACTACAGACCAATATCCTTGATGAACACAGATGCAAAAATTCTCGCCAAAATATTAGCCAATAGGATTCAACAGTACATTAAAAGGATTATTCACCACAACCAAGTGGGATTTATTCCTGGGCTGCAAGGCTGGTTCAACATCCGCAAATCAATCAATGTGATACAACACATTAATAAAAGAAAGAACAAGAACCATATGATACTCTCCATAGATGCTGAAAAAAGCATTTGACAAAGTACAGCATCCCTTCCTGATCAAAACTCTTCAAAGTGTAGGGATAGAGGGCACATACCTCAATATTATCAAAGCCATCTATGAAAAACCCACCACAAATATCATTCTCAATGCAGAAAAACTGAAAGCTTTTCCGCTAAGGTCAGGAACACGGCAGGGATGTCCGTTATCACCACTGCTATTCAACATAGTACTAGAAGTCCTAGCCTCAGCAATCAGACAACAAAAGGAAATTAAAGGCATCCAATCGGCAAAGAAGAAGTCAAACTATCACTCTTCGCAGATGATATGATACTATATGTGGAAAACCCAAAGGACTCCACTCCAAAACTGCTAGAACTTGTACAGGAATTCAGTAAAGTGTCAGGATATAAAATCAATGCACAGAAATCAGTTGCATTTCTCTACACTAACAACAAGACAGAGGAAAGAGAAATTAAGGAGTCGAACCCATTTACAATTGCACCCAAAACTATAAGATACCTAGGAATAATCCTAACCGAAGAGGCTAAGAATCTATACTCAGAAAACTATAAAGTACTCATGAAAGAAATTGAGGAAGACACAAAGAAATGGAAAAATGTTCCATGCTCCTGGATTGGAAGAATAAATATTGTGAAAATGTCTATGCTACCTAAAGCAATCTACACATTTAATGCAATTCCTATCAAAGTACCATCCATTTTTTTCAAAGAAATGGAACAAATAATCCTAAAATTCATATGGAACCAGAAAAGACCTCGAATAGCCAAAGGAATATTGAAAAAGAAAGCCAAAGTTGGTGGCATCACAATTCCGGACTTCAAGCTCTATTACAAACCAGTCATCATCAAGACAGCCTGGTACTGGCACAAAACAGACACATAGATCAATGGAACAGAATAGAGAGCCCAGAAATGGACCCTCAACTCTATGGTCAACTCATCTTTGACAAAGCAGGAAAGAATGTCCAATGGAAAAAAGACAGCCTCTTCAATAAATGGTGTTGGGAAAATTGGACAGCCACATGCAGAAAAATGAAATTGGATCATTTCCTTACACCACACACGAAAATAGACTCAAAATGGATGAAGGATCTCAATGTGAGAAAGGAATCCATCAAAATCCTCGAGGAGAACACAGGCAGCAACCTCTTCGATCTCAGCCGCAGCAACATCTTCCTAGGAACATCACCAAAGGCAAGGGAAGCAAGGGCAAAAATGAACTTTTGGGATTTTATCAAGATCAAAAGCTTTTGCACAGCAAAGGAAACAGTTAACAAAACCAAAAGACAACTGACAGAATGGGAGAAGATATTTGCAAATGACATATCAGATAAAGGGCTAGTGTCCAAAATCTATAAAGAACTTAGCAAACTCAACACCCAAAGAACAAATAATCCAATCAGAAATGGGCAGAGGACATGAACAGACATTTCTGCAAAGAAGACATCCAGATGGCCAACAGACACATGAAAAAGTGCTCCACATCACTCGGCATCAGGGAAATACAAATCAAAACCACCATGAGATATCACCTCACACCAGTCAGAATGGCTGAAATTAACAAGTCAGGAAATGACAGATGCTGGCGAGGATGCGGAGAAAGGGGGACCCTCCTACACTGTTGGTGGGAATGCAAGCTGGTGCAACCACTCTGGAAAACAGCATGGAGGTTCCTCAAAATGTTGAAAATAGAACTACCCTATGACCCAGCAATTGCACTGCTGGGTATTTACCCTAAAGATACAAACGTAGTGACCCGAAGGGGCACGTGCACCCAAATGTTTATATCAGCGATGTCTACAATAGCCAAACTATGGAAAGAACCTAGATGTCCATCAACAGACGAATGGATAAAGAAGATGTGGTATATATACACAATGGAATACTATGCAGCCATCAAAAGAAATGAAATCTTGCCATTTGTGATGATGTGGATGGAACTAGAGGGTATCATGCTTAGCGAAATAAGTCAATTGGAGAAAGACAACTATCATATGATCTCCCTGATATGAGGGAGAGGAGATGCAACATGTGGGGTTAAGGGGGTAGGAGAAGAGTAAGTGAAACAAGATGGGATTGGGAGGGAGACAAACCATAAGTGACTCTTAATCTCACAAAACAAACTGAGGGTTGATGGGTGGAGGGGGGTTGGGAGGGGGTGGGATTATGGACACTGGGGAGGGTATGTGCTATGGTGAGTGCTGTGAAGTATGTAAACCTGGCGATTCACAGACCTGTACCCCTGGGGATAAAAATATATTATATGTTTATAAAAAATAAAATTAAAAAAAAAAAAGAAATACAAGTTTAGGGGCACCTGGGTGGCTCAGCGGGTTAAGCCTCTGCCTGGGCTCAGGTCATGATCTCAGGGTCCTGGGGCCGATCTCTGCACGAGTTCTCTGCTCAGCAGGGAGCCTGCTTCCCTCCCTAGCCACCGCCCCCGCCTGCCTCTCTTCTACTTGCGATCTCTGTCTGTCAAATAAATAAATTAAATCTTTAAAAAAAAAGAAATGCAAGTTTAAACCACATTGAAAAACAACCATATGCCCACAAAAATGGCTAAAATCTTAAAAGACTAGCAATACCAAGTATGATAAGGATATAAACTGAAATCCTCATGAACTTCTGGTAGACATTTTAATTGGTGTAACCTATTTGGAGAACTGTTTCCACCCATGTTTAGTAAAACTAAATATTGCCTATCCTATGACCCGGCAATTCGTCTCCTCAGAAATAAGAGTGTATGGTCAACAGTGTTCAAAGCTGCATCATTCAATTATATTTCTGAGGCAGAAAGAACTCAGAACAGTTACTGAATAAATAAATGGTGGCATATTGAAACAATGGAATCCTACACTGTTGCTATGTGCCAGAGCTTGGCTAGATATCATAAACTTTAAGATAAATAAATAACCGTAAACACAAAAAGAGCACTGTCCCTATGATTCCATTATATAAAGTTCAAAAGCAAGCAAAACCAATTATGGTGTTGAAAATCAGCTTAGTAGTTTCTTCTAGGCAGAAAGCAGGGCTTCCGGTTTAGGACTTGTGGACAAGTGTAGGCTCCTCTCCCAACCTCACCCTGCCCCGCTCCTCAGGCCCATTTTACCATTTCTGTGCACTAGTCCCCAGTCCCCGTGATCTGCACCTCTGCCCCTGCAGGGCTTTCTATACACAGTTCCTGTAATGTTTCTTGGACAACCTGTCCTTTTTGTGGTTTTGTCCAAGGGCACAGAAAGACAGAGGGGTCTGGGAGTTCGTGCTCTCTCTCCCTACAAAGCCATCACCGCTGTACCGGAAGGAAGGAAGTCCAACCCCCACAACATGGGTGGGACAGCCATAAGGCTACCTCACTTCTGAGTTCAGGTATAAGTCCAGATTGAAGCTACCTGTGCAGCCTTCCACTGCAATGACATTTCCATAGTGATTCCATAGCATTTCCATAGTGATTCACTGGGATGTGTGTTCTCATCTTGGCATCTGTTTCCGGAGAACCTAACCTGAGTCAGCTGGTAATATCCAGCTTTTGTTGAAAAACCTGGCTGGATTTAAAAAAAAAAAATGGTCATGCTGATGTATTAACTTTAGAATAACTTACCGAAGTGTGTAATTATAATTTTAAATTTTCTATTTGTTCATTATTCTTCAATAAGAAAAGTTTAAAAAAGTAATTCTAAACCCAATAACTAGAGAAATATAGACATGTGTCCTAGACATTAGGAGAAGAAAGGGAAAATGAAGGGGGGAGGAAATCGTAGGGGGAGAGGAACCATGAGAGAATGTGGACTCTGAGAAACAGGGTTTTAGAGGGGAGGGGGTGGGGGGGATGGGTTGGCCAGGTGATGGGAATTAAGGAGGGCACATATTACAGGGAGCACAGGTGTTACAGGTGAACAATGAATCTTGGAACACTACATCAAAAATTAAAGATGTACTGTATGGTGACTAACATAACACAATAAATAATAATAATAATAAAGAAATGTGTCCTAGAAAACTTTCACATAGCTATATAGTGATTTTTATTTAAGATAATTCATTACGATATAATTATAACAAACAAAACATTGTTTGTATTCAAAATCAAGTGATAAGCTAAAGTATGTTGCATCCATTTATTACAAAACACTGAGAATCATTTAATAATATAAAAATGTCCAAGAAAGGGAAGGGGGTATGAAGAAGGTGGTTGGGTTATGGACATTGGGGAGGGTACGTGATATGGTGAGTGCTGTGAAATGTGTAAGCCTAACGATGCACAGACCTGTACCCCTGGGGATAATAATACATTCTATGTTAATAAAAATAAATTTAAAAACTTATTTGATAAAAACTAAAAAAAAAAAAAAGAAAGAAATACGAATGGCCAATAAAGATGAAATAATGATTCACTTCAGCAGTAAACAGGAAAATGGTAATTAGAAATACAGTGAGATATTTAAACCCCAGATGAACAAAAGTTAAGATAATTCTGGCTTTGGTGAGGGCATGTGTACTCTGATAGTGGTAAATTTTATAACCACATGGGAAAACAACTTTAGGATGTTTCCTAAAGGTTAAGGTACCTACTAATGTTGGTACTTGATATGATTTCAGTCAGAATTCTGGAACAGGTTGCTAAGGATCCCTCCAAGCCTATCTTCTTTGGATTTTCTGCACTCAAAACTGAGTTCCTTCCCAAGGTCTTCAAGATCTAAACACTACTCTTCATTACTTCGCAGAGACTTCTGGCACCCTAAAAGTAATGTACCCGATATCTATCTCTTAGGGGACCAAGTACATGTCATCTTCTCACACAGAATGTGTCCTCACAGTTGATCTGTAGGACCCACAATCAGGGACTATGAGACAAAGAAGTACCTCTCTGCGAGTTTTCAGGTTGCTACTTATCTTATTTTTTTTTGTTTGATCACGTGATTTATTTATTTTTTATTTTATTTTTAGGCTCAAGTTTTAATTTAAATTCCAGTTCATTAATGTACAGTGTAACACTAGTTTGAGGTACAAAGCCATTTTTTTTTTCTTTTTACTTTTCTTAATTTCACTTGTTTGTTTGACTTCATTTAAATGAATATGTGGGATGGAGTTAGGATGGAAATGTGAATGCTAGAAGTGATTTTGACAATTATATAAAGCTAAATATCCGTAGATTGCCGAATAATTACCTTTAATGCCATTTTTATAGGGATTTAAGTTTTCAGATATGATTTTGTGAATTAAGGTTATTATTTTTACTAGTTATTTTATTTCAAAAACTTATGACTTTTTAAAATTGAGTATTTTGATTTCTGGGGCATTTCAATTTCTGGGTATTTTTAACTTTAGGGTTTTCTATTATTATAGTGAAAATTTTTCTGTTTAAAACAAGCATATTTAAATTTTAAAAGATGAGGTAATTAAAGAAAAATATGGAGACAAATCAAAGTGACCTGCAGATACATCACAGTTGTTCTTTTTTTCTTTTCTGTAGAATTAGGTGTCTTCCAAGAAATTCTTAACAATGCAAATGAAAAAAAGTTACACAATCTTTTCATTACTCTATCAGAAATAAAGTAAGCTGCTGTATTAAAAAAAAATGCCCAAGAAATCTTACTATTTTTTAAAAAGTCAAGTTATGAGTCAGTCTATAAAATATGATCCCTATTCAGAAACACTAAGTTCTTTACTTATTTTTAGTGTACATCAAGATTATTAAGGTGGTGCCTCTGGGCTGGCTCAGGTGGTGGAGCATGTGACTCTTGATCTCAGGGTTTTGAGTTCAAACCCCACACTGGGTGTAGAGATTGCCTAAATAAATAAAATATTTAAGAAAAAACAATAAAAAGATTATTAGGGGCTATCTCTAAGTGGTAAGATTTTGCCTACTTTTTCATTCTCTCCTGAAATACCCATATTTTCCATTTTCTATAATGAGGTATATTCATTTTAACTAGAAATAATTTTAAAAAGTATTTCCTGTAGGAATAGCATCTACATCATGGAAAATAAAGTGTGTCTTGAAAATAGGTGGATATTTCCTATACCCTGTGAGATGGCTATTATCAAAAAGAAAGGGAAAAAGAAAGAAAGAAAAGGAAGAAAAAGCAAATGTTGATGAAGATGCAGAGACACTGGAACCCTCCTGCGCTGTGGATGGGAATATAAGACAGTGTAGCTGCTGTGGAAAACAATATGGCAGTTCATCAAAAAATTAAAAATAAAATTACTGTATAACCTAGCAATTCCCCTCATGGGGTTATATTTAAAAAAAAAAAAAGGAAGCAGAATCTCATAGAGATATTTATACACCCAACTTCAGAGAGGCACTATTCACAACAGGTAAAAAGTGAAAGCAACCCAGGTTTCCATCAACTGATGAATAAACAAAATATAATAAAAACATATAAAATGGAATATTATTCAGTCTTAAAAAGGAATGAAATTCTGACACATGCCACAACATAGATGGACCTTAAGCTAAGTGAAATAAGCCAGCCACAAAAGAACATACACTGTATAATTCCACTTGTGTGAAGAATCGAGAGTAGTCAAACTCTTAAAAACAGAAGGTATGATGGCTGTTCCAGGGGTTGGGAAAAGGGCGACATGGGGATTGGTTTTAATGTGTATAGTTTGATTTTGCAAGATGAAAAATTTCAGAGATTGTACAATATGCAAATATATTTTAAAACACTGAGCTGCATTTTTAAAAAATGACAGAGATGATAAGTTTTATTTTATGTGCACTGTACCAGAGTTTTGTTTTGTTTGTTGGTTTAAATCAAGTAAATACTGCTATTACCATATAATGGATGGGTAAGGTGGCATGATTCTGGGACTTCCAATTTTAATCCCAGAACCACCCTACAAATGTTCACTCTGCTAATTATTGCTTTGTCATCATGGATGACTTCCTTTGACCTCACCGCTTTGTGTTCTAGATCACTGCTACCCAATAGAACATTTCGCATAGAAAGGTATAGAGGATAGATGTATAATGGTATAAAGGTTTAAAGGAGAGGGCTGTTATGTATCTGTGAGTTCAACAGAGTAGCCACTAGCATCATGTGACTGAAATGTGGCTTACTGTGATTGAGTTCTTGCATTTTGTATTTTATTTATTGTAATTAATTTAAGTAGCCAATTGTAGCCCCAAGTGGTTATTATATTAATGCTAACCTATACTTGTTTGTATCCACCTTCTTCTACCACCCAAAGAACTTCTTCTTGTGATGATTTTGAGAAAACAGAAGCAAACTCCCCATCCCACCAGTTCCCATTTTGCTTTTCTTCCCAGATGACAGGTGTTGGAATCACATTCCCTAACCAGTAAGTTTTCACTATCTTCCCCACATAAAGAGCATCCTCTGTGATCTTTCATTACATCTGCTGGGCTGGCAAGCACTTGCCATTGTGAAATAGCTGATAAGCTCTTTGCTGAGTTTCCGATTGTTATCAGATTAGAGTCATGTACACGATCCTTAATGAGGCTCAAGTCAAGACAAGTAATATGGGAGTTTGAGTAATCTGGGAGTAACTCTAGTTGCTTGGGTCTTACTAGCTGCTGCTGGGGTGCCATTTCTTTATCTAGAGACATCAGGCATTCAGGGAGATGGCTGGCCTAATTGTGGAATATACTCCATATAGAAGGCAGCAAAGCAATATTTGAGAAAGGCAAGGACAAACATTGGAATCAGTTGGCCCTGGGCTTAATTCCATTTATGCCACATACTATCTACCATCTTGAACAGTCCAAAACTGCTCTGATCCACCATATTTTGAATCTGCAGGATGAAGATAATACAACATTCCAGATGATGAAGTCTGGCATAAAATGATCAATCAGTAAATGGCATCTGTTAAAAAATGACTGATTCTGTGCCCCCTGCTCTTCATTTACATTGTCTCATCTTCTTCTCTCATCCATTTGGCTGTAATAAAAATAAGATGGCTATAACCTCACCTTCTCTTTAAGGAAAGTGTCCCGGAATTTGGCTCTTCATTTTGCTTGGAAAAGAATGTGTTGCAGAAATAAACCCTAAGTGATTTATTTAGTTAGAATAAAATCACAGTTTTTATTTGTATTTTATTTTATTTCTATTTTTGGCCTGGGGATGGGTCGAAGGTAGATGGGAATCCAAGAGATGAGACATGAGCTTGCATGCAGCAATGTCAAAGCAGGGGGTGGGGACCCACCACTCCAGTATAGCCAAGTGATGACTTTGAATACTAGGAGTATTGCTATGGATTCTGAAGCTGTTGGCTGCCAAGTGTGTGATACAAGTTTCCTGACTTGACAACCCCATAAATCCTTTAGTAGAATTTGCTTTGCTTATTAGAGCTTTCTGCATAAATGGTTGCTTGTTAAGGAACTCAATGAGAAGCTCAGTTCTGCATCTATATGAATGTGGAACTAAAGAAGAGAGCACAAGTTGGTGCACATCTGGGTGCCCATTCTTCTACCCATTCATCTAGACTCTTAATCAACCAGAATTTATTTAAATTACTTTCTTGAGCATCTCATCATGTGAAATATTGCCAGCCTAAGGGAGCTATAGTCTTTGTCCTAAAGGATCTCCTGGAATAAAAAGGATAAGGGTGATAACAAGAGACCTTGAAGGGAAACTAAAGAATTTCCAGTACATCTGCATTGCCTCACTGATAAGGACAGAGAGAATTCAAGGCTCAGATGCTCAGAAAGACCAAGTGATAGTCACTTAGTTTCACAGCTAAGCCTGGGAGCTGTGATTTTAGACACGTAGAATATGTTCATCTTGATAGACTGGAGAAGCTGAACATGGTATCAGAGGAAAGACAGGTGGATACTTCCATAATTAACCCAACCAAGTGCAGAGACAGGTGTTATCTGAGCTGGGCTGTGGCAGACACTATGGTTGATTCCAATATCTCTCTTCTTCTTTCTCAGTATCAAACAAACAAACAAACAAAATACTGGTTCTTAGCTAAATCTTCTTACTCCAGCTTCCCTTGCACTTGGCTGTGCATTTTGGCTAGGGAGGTGGAGCTCTACGCAGAATTGTCTGGTGCACTTCCAGGAAGCCCCGCTAGAGGGATGCAAAGGACCCCCTCTGGGTGGATCTCCCCCTCTATCACAGCCCTTGCTATGACTAGGTGGATTAACTCAAAGAGCTTTATGTACAACATGATTTGACCACATTTATCTCTCCCAGATATGTATTTATTTCATTGCTCTAATTTTTGACGCCATGTACTCTCTTTTCCACTTTCAACCCTATTCATTCTTGATGTCCTAGCACAAGCTCTGGATCTTCAAAATTCTTTGGCTGACAACACCAGCCATGAATAATGACTCCAGCCTATGAACACCTATGGCATTACCATGTGGTAGACCTCTATCAAGGTAAAGGCCTAGAGCCCATTCACATGGATGTTGGAGACTCAGTAGTTGCCCATAAGTTTCCTTCATAGAACTCCAGGTCTTTGGAGAGCACGGTCTGTGTGTGTTGTGTGTGTGTGTGTGTGTGTGTGTCTGTTCTTGAATGGAGAATTACAGGAAGAGAAAATATTGCATTAGTGGAGATAATAGGAAGTGACCAGAAAAATGCTGTAAAGCCAAAGAAAATTACCATTTGTGGGAAAAACATTTGCCTGGTCTATACTCATATACACAAGCATAAAAGCATATGTGGGATGAAGCACTAGCCACTTCATGAAGACAAAGAAGGAATATAGAATATAGGCCCACTGATTTTTCCATACAAAGCCTAAACTAAATTCCTGTGGGAAACTAAAATTATTGGGTACACAGGTATACAATGAATATGTCCCAAAGACTTTATTTAACTCATTAGTTAAAGAAGGAACTGGAAAAGATATTATAACCTGTTTAATGAGAAGTCAAAGAACCACAAATTTACATGCTGAGAAAAAACGCTTACATGAATTTGCAAAAACTGCTCTATCCATAGGGCAACAATCAACCGCATTCCACTGGACATAATTAATTTGCTTTTATCTAGGCAAAATTATTTGCATTGCTATCAGTTTTCTATAAGTTAACTTCTGCCTTCACAGAATTGTGAAATAGCCTAATAAGAGACGAAAGCTGGCAACTTGACAGAAGCACACAATCCCTAGAGGCTCCTTCCTTCCATGGAGAAGATATCCATTAATCTCCAGTTCATTCCCAAATCTTAAATTTTTCACTTCACCACTCATTTCTCTGCCATAGCTCAACCTCCCCTCACTCATTGCTAGCCTGAATTTATTCATAATGTCTCCTCAAACAGGTAACTCTTTCTCATCTCCCAGGCTTGGACATGCTTTCTGCCCAGCTCCACCAGCTTCCCCTCCTCCAGCTCACCCTCACCAATGTCCTCACCTCTGTCCTTTGCTGGTTTCTTTGTCAGACAAGCCTTGACCTCCCACATTAGAGAGTCCGTCTCCCCCTCCCCCACCCCGCACCTCCCACATTCCTGGTGCTATGTAATATTAGATGCTCCCTTATTTATATGTGTAAGCAAAATGGAGTCAGAGAAAAAGTATATTCATTGCCTGGTTGAGTGAAAAAAAAAAAGGATGAAAGAATGAATGAATATAACCCAGCTTCCACATCTTCACTCATAATAGAAGGAAGGATCCCTGCCCTGCCCACTGTCAAGATTAGGATGAGTTTCAGGGCAGACCCATAGACAATGACAGATGGGCTTGACAAGTAAGAAGTTTTCATTTCATTTGGTTTGGTTTATTAAAAATATATAAAAATGAAAAGTTCTTTGGCAATTTCCACTTCTGACAGAAAAGTCACAAACAGTCAATGATAAGAATCATGATTGGAAGAATATTTTGAAGTTAATTTCAAATAAAATTGGTCAACAGGCAAGAGCAGACATTTTAGGCATCTTTGAAAAAATGAAAGTTAAAATAACAAATACAAACATGAGGTTGGCATATATTCATGAGCAAGACTGTCAGTTAATTTGGTAAATATTTATTTCCTTCTGACACATGCACTGTGTTCTTTTGGGGTATTTATGGAGGGGCTCGGTAATGAGCTGTTTGCTTTAGTATGATCTAAAAACAAACCAAGGCACATGCCAAATGCAGCCATCCAATTAAGGAAGAATAAATACTACCCCATCATCAGAGCCTCCCACCCACCTGAACTCCAATCTTGCATCAGGCCTTGCCAAAGACACTTGAAAGCTCTCAATTTACCGTGGGCACCAGATGATGCTCACACGGAAGTCAGATCTACTGACTCGTTAAAGTGCACTAATTATTCCACAATTTTGAAAGTGAGAACATATGGGAGCTGTTTTCCTTGTGAGAGTTACTGCTTCAAAAACCAAGTACATGACTGAACAAGTATTTTCCATGAACCCATGTTGTTTGCAAATGCTATTCAAAGTCCACCAAATTCACTAAAATTAAAAATGCTTAATTCCTCTCTGGTCAATGGCTGTCTGATATCCAGTTCCTCTTCCCACATCTCTTTATTCCCATTGGGCCTCTGCCCTCTGAATTGTGACTACTTCTACCAAGATGATCAGAGCCAACTTAAAAGTGAAATATTCTAACCATTCAATTAGTGATTGGGTCAACACAATGTGAGCAGCTGGTGAGATGCTTTCTTTGTCTTCGCAAAAGGAGCAGATGCCTTGGTGCTATAAGGACATGGCCTCTAAGGAGAGAGCCATCTACGGGGACACAGCAGTGAAGATCCCAGGCAAAAACAACGGACTTTGAGGGATGAGGACAGACCATCTCCATCTCAGGCCGGCAGACTCTTGTATATTTATTCCTGTAGCAGCAACCGGTCTAACTTCTAGATGAAAACAACTAAGTAGCCAGGTCCCAAAGACAGCTGTATTAAATGAGGCTGTGATTCACAGAAGCACACAAATCCCAAACTAACACTGAATTACTTGAAGACTGAACCAAGTCTGGGGAGTACAGAGCTAAGATTATTCAGAAATGATGATGTTTATCTAGATATTAACCATTACATTATTTATGGAATGTTTATTCTTTTGCCCTTCTTTGTACATGAACTTTGTCCTTCCTAGCTTGCATTTGCTTAGAGGTGAAAATGAAAATTTTCTCAGACTGAAAACAAAGAGAAGGAGCAGGATGTATATGGCTTTTAATATGTAAAAATAGGATTGGGCACTAAGACAAGGGTCTTCCAAGCCAGGCTCTGGTCTTGAAAGCAAGTTTACCAAATCTTTACTTTTCTTCCTTTGGCCTATGAAAACCCATTTATAAAAGACTCATTGTCATAGTGTTCACCTGCACTGTGAAAAAGGTAAAATGATATGATGTGAGTTCTGTTAATGGTTGAATTTTGTCCCCTAAAAGGTTATGCTGAAGCCCTCACCTCCAGTACTGGTGTGCAAACATGGCCTTATTTTGAAATCGTCTCTGCAGATTGGATCAAGCTAAATATGAGGTTTTTTGGGTGGGCCTATGCCAGTATGACTGGGGTCATTATAAGAAGATGACCATACGAAAACACAGACACAGGAAGAGCACCATGTGACAATAGAAGCAAAGATTAGAGTGATGTCTCTACAAGCCAAGGAACAACCAAGGATTGCCAACCAACACTAGAAGCTAGAAAAAGCAGGGAAGGATTTTCCCCTACAGGTTTCAAGAGAAGCATTGCCCTGCTGCTCTTGGACTTTTGGCCTCCAGAACTATGAGACAATGAATTTATGTTGTTTGAAGCAATCCAGTTTGTGGTATTTTTTTTTTTTTAGGATATCTGGGAAATTTATGCAAGGATTGTTGGACTTTTATTAGGGGAGCCATAGGTAATTCATGCAAGGACAAAAAGGGAAAGGCAGGAAGAAAGCATGGGGTGAATATCAGTGTCCCTATTTATCCTCTTGGCTTCTTCCTGGAGAGTGGGGGAACATCAAGTTAGTACTTGTGACACCAAAGATGGGAGTCGGGGTGGAGAGTCTCCAGCCATGCTCCTCTGAGGACTCCAGAGGAGGCTACATAACAGATGTCCTGCATCAGTCTGGAAAGATAAGCTCAGTGGTGCAAGGTCTCTGCTAAAGGAAGAACAAGAGGATCAGCTCTCCTAATGCTTCCCTTGGTGCTCTGTGTCATTCCCAAGCACCAGGAAATGCTGAAACCAATAGTATCTTCCATTAGAATCCCACATTTGTCTTGAAGTTCCAATTATTGCTTTTGTTTATCTCTTATTCTGTCTTACAGACTTGTTTGAATGAAGTTAGAATCCAACTCCTGACTTTTCAGTGAAGTAACCATTGCACAAGTTGGTTAAACAATGATTATTTTCCCAGACATTCCAATTTCTGTTAATGTCATGATCATTCATTGAGTCACCCAGGCTTGCCTCTCCCAACTGTGATGTTCTCCAGATAGTTTCTTGATCCATTAAACACTCTACATGCCTTCTAAGATCAGCCTTTTCATTCAAGAGACAAAATTAATGCTTACTAAGCAAGTAATCTTTCTAAGTATTTGATATTTAATAATGAGTGACACGCAGTGGTAGCTGCCTTCATAGAGTGTATTTAGTCCACTAACAGGGCAGATATAAAATAATTAGTTACCCAGCTAAATGTCTAATTAAAACTGTCATAATACTGTGAAAAGAAAGTGAAGGGTTCTGGGAGACATGGTAATAGGGGAAATGATCCAGTCTGGGTAGGCCATAAGGAAAGACTTCTTGAGAAAGTGACTTTTGATGCAAGACCCTACAAGAGGGTAGGAGTTCCCTAGGTGGAGGTAGGCAGGTGGCAAAATAGGAACTGATGGCAAAAAACCTGATATGAGCATGAAGGAGGAAATGATGGGACAGAAGCAAAGAGCTCAAGAGGACAGCTATCTACAGTAAGGCTGGAAATGATGGCAAAGACCAAATCTATTGCCATTTTAAGAATTTTGATGTGTTTTTTGGTTTTTGGTTTTGGTTTTGTTTTTAAAGAACAAGAGAAAATGATTGAAGAATTTCAGCTGAGTGGTAACATGTGGAGAGCCTGTCTTTAGCCATGTAGCTTCACTGTGAAGAAGTGACAAGAGTCAGTAATGGTGCAGGGAGACAAGCAGACCTGCATGTCAGTGGCCCTCAGTTTGGCTTACATGTATGGCCACATCTGGGAAGTGGTCAAATATTGTGGAGCCTAGATCTCACTCCTAGAGTCTCATGAGATTCACTTGAGTACCCCCTGGGCATTTTGATTTTTAAAATCCCTCCAGGGGATCCTAATATAGTCAGGAATGTCACCTGTAGATAAGACAACACTGACACAGAACCACTGTGATACCTGGGTGGTTCTCCGCATGAGGGCAGGAGTTTTTGTTACTGGTTTTTTTTTTTTTTTTTTTGCTTTGTTTTGTTTGTCTCTTATGTTTTCCATCATTCTTGCCCCCATACCTAGAATAATATCTGGAATGATGGTTAAAAAGAAAAGGAAGAGGGGCATCTCAGTCGGTTAAGCAGGCGACTCTTGGTTTTAGTTCAGGTCATGATCTCAGGTTCATGGCATCCAGCCCCACTTCAGGCTCCTCACTCAGTGGGGAGTCTGCTTGTCCCTCTCCCACTGCTTCTCCCCCAACCCCCATGCTCTCTCTCTCTTTCTCAAATAAATAAATAAATAAATAAAATATTTTTTTAAAAAATAAGAAAAGGAAGAAAAAAGAAATGCGGGAAATGAATGAACTTTTTTTTTTAAATATATGTGCTACTATTTACATTTATACCCCTCTCTCTAAATAAAATACTTTGCCTGGTCTCTAGAATAAAGCCTATAACACTGTAGTTATGGTTTTTCCCTCCCCTCCCCTGGCTTTTTAACAGTACCACCCCCTAGGGTTTAGCTGTGTTCATAGGTGCCCAGCTGGAGACCCTCTCACAACTTCCCTGCCAGGTTGCTTGGGACATGTGAAATAATGTTACCACTTTTTCTGAAGTGACAGGTGCAGGTTTTAAATCCAGTCCCCAGAGACAGAAATGGATGTCTTTCATCTTCTCCTTCCCCTCCCAGGGCTGGAACAGACATGGAGTTTATTAGTCAGCTTTTATTTATTTTTTTTTTAAGATTTTATTTATTTATTTGACAGAGAGAGATCACAAGTAGACGGAGAGGCAGGCAGAGAGAGAGAGAGGGAAGCAGGCTTCTTGCTGAGCAGAGAGCCCGATGCGGGACTCGATCCCAGGACCCTGAGATCATGACCTGAGCCGAAGGCAGCAGCTTAACCCACTGAGCCACCCAGGAGCCCCTATTAGTCAGCTTTTCAACACTGCAGACCAAAGTAGCATACCTTGGGAGGATAAAGTCACATGATAGAGCTACCACAGAAAAACCATCTAGAAAAATATTCACATGACAATTAGTTTCCTATTAGACTAAGAAAATAATTTTCACATTTTATACCATTTAGAAGATAAATATTTGAATGTGTATTTATTTTAATAACCAGACAGGAAAATAATATTGGGATACTGGCAATGTCATATGTTAATTTAATATACGTTTCCCTCAAATATTTTAGCACCAGAATTCTTTGGGGAGCTTATGTGTTTTGGGCCAAGTTAGCCTACAGAATATTCTGCTTTTATTATGAGACTTTCATATTGTTTCATGATTTCATGTCAAATCATTTTTTTAAAGATTTTGTTTATTTACTTGACAGACAGAGATCACAAGTCGGCAGAGAAGCAAGCTGGCGGGGAGAAGCAGACTCCCTGCTGAACAGATAGCCTGATGCGGAGCTCAATCCTAGGACCCTGAGATCATGACCTGAGCCAAAGGCAGAGGCTTGAGCCACCCAGGTGCCCCCATGTCAAATCATTTTTAATGAGATATCAATTAAGCAAAAAATACAAATGGATTCTGTACACTGCATGGGTGTTCATGTTACATCCTAAAAGGACTAAGCAACAGAATATTCATTATTACTTTAAGTTCCTTTTTTGTGTGTGTACTTAGCCAAGAAACTAAAGCTTCATTTCTCCAACTGTCCATCGGCTACTGTGGCAAATGAATAATGAAAATGCTTTAGCTGCTCCAAAAAGGAGCTCTGAAGTTCTTTGTCTTTAAATCAAAATTATTTAAGAACAAGAAAAATAATAGAAAGAACAAGAAAAGAAAGAACAAGAACAAGAAAAAAAAAACAAGAAAAATAATAGAAAAATTCAGGGTGCATGAGAAAGAGTGAGAGAGCATTCACAACGAATGACACGCTCAAGTTTGCCTTTGTTAAATAAGCTTATGGGAAACCTTTCCATCTATAAAATGAAAGTGTTCCTGCTGGTTAGAACTAAAGGTGTTAATCTACAGAAGCCTATTGGACCCTTCATTTCCTGCACCTACAAACTTCTGGCACCTGCAGATCAGTGAAGTGGGGACCATGACATTCGGCTTCACCTTTTCATAAGTCGTTTGCAAGAGTTCATTTCACATTTCATCCAGATCACAGAACAATGCTTTCCCCCATCAAAGATGTCCAGATCCTAATCCCCAGAACCTGGTCATATTGTTGCTTTACATGATAAACAGGAACTTTATAGACATGATTAGATTAAGGGTCTTGAGATTAAGTGATTGTCCTGGATTATCCAGGTGGTCCACATATAATCCAGGTGTGCTTGCAAGAGGAAAGTGGGGGCTCAGAGTCAGAGAAGGAGACATGACCATAGAAGCAGAGGTTGGAGTGGGGTAAGGCTACAAGCCAAGGACTGCTGGCAGCCTCTAAAGGCTCCAAAAGCAAATAAACAAATGATTTTCTAGAGCCTTTAGAAGGACAGCAGCTCTGAGGTCACCTTGATTCTAGCCCAATAAAGCCATTTCTGACCTCTTCCCTCTAGATTTCTAAGACAAAAAATGTGTGCTGTTTGAAGCCACTATGCAGTTCTTTGTTGTATCAGCAATAGGAAATTACTTTTTTATGAAAAACCTTAATCAAGACCCCTATGTCATACTATGTGCAAAAATGAACTTATGATGAATAATAGGCTACAATTAGAATTTTAAAAATTCTTTCAAAAATACAGAACATCTTTGCAACCTTGGAGTAGACAGATTTTTCATAGACAGGACACATAAAAATGAATTAGCTGAATCAAAAATAAAAACTCTCCTCATAAAAGGAGCACTTTAAGAAAATTCAGAGAAGGTCCCAGAGAGAGGGAAAATATTTGCAATACATATATCTGACAACAGACTTGTATCTAAAATATACAAAAAATGAATGCAGTTCAATAAAAAGACAACCTGAAGCTTAAAATATGAGCAAAAGTCTTGAACAAGCACTTCACAAAAGAAAATATACAAATAGCCAATAAGCACATAATAATGTGCTCAAAATCACTAGTTAGAAGAGGAGCATAATTAAAACAAAGACTGTCGAGAATGTAGAGCAATCCAGATGCTCATATATCACAGGGTGGAAAGGTTAATTGGTATGACTACTTTGGAAAATAACTTTGCAAGTTCTCATCAAGTTAAACCTATACTTTCCATATAGTCCAGCAATTCTACCCCCTGGTATTTACCCTAAAACCAAAAATATTTGTCTACACAAAATCATGATTTTGAATGCTCATGGCACCTTCATTTATTCTAACCCAAAACTGGAAGCAACCCAAATGTCTGTGAACAAATAAATGGAGGAACAGCTTCCAGCATATCAATGCAATGAGAAGGATGAGCCACTGCTACTACTGGAAAGAGGCAAGATTATTTCATGTGATAGAAATGTTTTTATATCTAGGAGCACCTGGGTGGCTAGACAGTTAAGCATCTGCCTTTGGCTCAGATCATGATTTTGGGGTCCTAGGATCGAGCCCTGCACCGGTCTGCTTCTCCCTCTGCCCCTGCCCCAACCCAGCTCCAGCTCTCCCTCTCTCAAATAAATAAAATCTTTAAAAAAAAAAAAAGAAGAAGAAAAAGAAATGGGCTGCCTGGGTGACTCAGTCATTAAGCATCTGCCTTCAGCTCAGGTCATGATCCCAGGATCTTGGGATCAAGCTCCACACCCACCCTACTCAGCAGGAAACCTGCTTCTCCCTCTCCCACTCCTCCTGCTTGTGTTCCCTCTCTTGCTGTATCTCTCTCTGTCAAATAAATAAAAAAAAAAATCTTTAAGAATAAATAAATAAATAAATAAATAAATAAATAAATAAATAAAATTTTAAAGGTTTTAAAAAATGAAATGTTTTATAACTATATTGTGGTGGTCATTTCATGGATATATACACTTGTCAAAATTCACATAAGTGGGTGCATTTTAATTATGCTTATTATTATTTTGATTACTTAAGAAAGATTTATTTTTTAATGATAATAGTTTTAAAAAATGAGAGAGGGTGTAAAAAACTTAAAAGCTGTCTGCCTATGTCTGAGGCAAGAAATCAACACAGATTCTCTCCTCTGTCGGGCGGCAAGAGAACCATTCAAGACAATCATTCAGATCTTGTCTAAAGGTGCTGGAGCAGGCATGAATGGGCTTCTACTGGCTGCAGATAGGACAATGTGAATGTCCAAAAGAATAACCAATGCAGTTGATTGAAACTTATTTCATATTTAGAAATTGATGAAATTTTGACAAAAGAGAGGGGAGGGGAAGAGGGAGAGGACATGGGGCAGGGAAAGAGGCAGAGACAGAGGGAGAGATAGATAGAAAGAGGACCTTATTAGACACCATTGGATGTAACTGGACAATTGGACCACCAACTTCTTTCCCTGATGAAGCTAATTAAAGCAAATGAATTAGGCATCAGTCTTGCATTTCCTGTATAGGTTATATGTCACAGAAGCCAAATAGCCTTAGAGATATGGAAAATTTTCTTATTTACTGAAGAATTCTAGCTAATAAATATAGAAGAAATCATGCATCAGAAAATCCGTCCTTATAACCCCACCTGAAATAATCGGCTCCAGCAATGACCATTGATACACAATTAGTGAAAGCTTACATTAATTACTATGAAAACATTATAATGGTGAGTTTGAGCTATTGTACCTGGACACATTGACCAATTTTTGCATCAAGTATAATGAGAGAACAAGGTACTGTGTACCTCCTGCGGGTGACACAGTATGAAGTCTGCCATAGACTTGCCAAAAACATTGAATGTGAGCCTGGTGAGCCCATAGAATTAACTTACATGTATGGGGAATATAGGGAGTATATAAAATATATTAAATGACACTGCTAAGAAATAAGCAGACAAATGCAGAATTTAGGATTGCCCACCAAAAATCTAAACCAGCATCAATGGCAATACTATGACCAAAAGAAAAAAATAAAAGTGGATGGGTTGTATTGCCCTAACAATGTGTTATTAATTAATTAATTAATTAATTAACAGTTAATGAGTTACTAGTTCAAGTTTTGGCAAAAAGAGCAATGGAGCAGAATAGGGAGTGGTTGGTTTGTAATCTCTGGAGTTCTCTGGGTGAAATCAGTCCACTCTGCAGAGAGCAGAGAAGGACAGAAGAGAGAGACAGGCCACTCCAGGTTGGTAGGTGGCAGGCTTAATAGGCAAGATAACTTATCTCTGAGGCTTGTCTTGAGCAGCTACAAGATGAATGGATGTCCACCCCCTCCACCTTTGGCCAGAATCTTTTTTTTCCAAGGTTACTTTTTTTTTTTTTTAATTAACATAAAATGTATTATTTGCCCCAGGGGTACAGGTCTGTGAATCATTAGGCTTACTCAGGCTCTGAATTCTCTCATGAATACCACCCAGATGGTCTCAACACCACATTGCTCTCTCAAGGCTTCAGTCTTGAAAATGGCTATTGGAACAGGGAACAGAACATCTGTTCTGAAAACAAAGGAGAGAGTAAGGAGCCTATGATGACTAGGTCTAGCACAAGGGTCAGCTGGCTGGCATGGCCTCTCGGTGACCTCCCTTAACAAATTCCAGAGTTTATCACATAATAAAGATTGTCTTCTCAGAGAGGAAACAATTATGGGGAAACATTGAGTGTTGCTGGAGGGGAGGGGGATGGGGGGATAGGATAACTGGGTGATGGGCATTTAGGAGGGCATATGATGTGACGAGCACTGGGTGTTATATGCAAATAATAAATTGTTGAACACTACATCTGAGACTAATGATGTACTCTATGTTGGCTATTTGAATTCAAACTTTAAAAAAGATTGTTCAAGACAGTGGGGGAAATTATAAAATAGTTAATAAATGGTTTTGTGTAGATTACATAAATATTTAGGAAATAAAGTTAATGAAGTTGTTTCTACCATATAATGAAAATATTATTGATGAAGTAAGAACCTAAGCACAAAAGTACTATTAAAAATGTAACAAAAATAAAAGAAGCCCCTTCTAATCTTGGAATAAGAAAGGCCTTCATCATTAAAACACAAAATTCAAAAGTTATGCATGGAAATTCTGATAATTTAAGATGTAAATGTCAAAATAAGGTATGATTTAAAAGTGAGAATCAAACCCTTAACTGGGGGAAAGTGTTTTCAACTGAAATAATAAGCAAATGATTAGTTTACATACTACATAAAGAACTCATAAAAATAAAAAAACATACAAAAACCCTAAAGAAAAGTGAGCAAAGGATATAAATGATCAATTCATACAAAAGAAAAAAATGTTAAAAATTACCCCACATAATATATATGATACCTTGCAACAATATGCAAATAAAAATAATAAAGATATAAATAATAGCATTAATAATACAAGTAATAAAATTTAAAAATATATAATAAACATATGAATACTATAAAATATATAGCAAGTTATATAATTATATGTAAAGATACATCATATAATAAGATACATAATAATATATACATAACTTTTCAGTTCACACACTAGGAAAGTAAATCCCAGAATCATGCCTACTGCTTGCAAACTTGTGGAGAAATGAATGCTTCTGGTGGGAAAATACCCTCCCCTACTTATGATCGATCTTTCTTTCAGGTGGGAAAAGCCCCAGTAGCACAACACACCTCTCTCTGCCTCTCAATCATTTATTCCTACAGAACAAGAGAATGATATCATTGGGAAGTTTCAAAACTGGAGCAGAGCAAGATGTGTAACTTTGCATCTCCCTTTTCCCATTGTCTTGATGGTAGATAGCTCAAAATCAGTGAGCTTTCTGCTTTACATCTGCATGACATTCTTGGGTCCTACAGTTGAGATACTAAGCAGGGAAGGCTACCCTAATTCAGAGATTCTATATGAACATATACTCCACCCCAGAAATATACTCAGCTTCTCAGTTACAGGACGGGCTTGAAAAATGCAGGACCCCTAAAAAGTGGCTTATCCCTATAAAACTTACTTCATAGAGAAGCAGAAAATGTATGGGACAGCAAATTTGCTTCAGACACATGTAGGATTCTAAAATAATCCCCCAAATTTATGGCCCTTGGGGAATATATACATTGCTTCCTCCAGTTATTCAAGCAACACTAACAGAATGTATAACCACACTGTTGTTGCTATAAGGAATTTTGCAAATATTACTCAGATCCAAAGCCAGTTGATCATGTTATGATAGGATGATTATCCAGATGGTCCTTTGCTAATCCCATGAGCCTTTGAGAAGTAGTCTAGAAGTCAGAGACAGAGAAGTCAAGGATTCACTATGCCACTGTTTGCTTGAAGGTAGAGTGGAGCCTGTGGCCAGGAATGCCACAGACGCTGTTAAGACTCATTACAGCCAATAAGGGGAGGGAACACCTCAGTCCCACAACCAGGAGAAAACTAAATTCTGCCAACAACGGCAGCAAAATGATGAGCTTAGAAACAGCTATTTTCCCGGAGCCTGCAGACAAATCTTCAGCCTGGTCAGCACCTTGACTTCAGTTTTGGGACACCCAGAGCTGAGACCAGCAATGCAGATCCATACTTCTGAGTTACACAACTGTGAGCAAGTCAGCAGGTATTATTTTTGGCCACTGAGTCTGGGGTAACTTGTTACACAGTCATGGAAAATAATACACAGGGTAAGAAGAGAGAAAGAGGTAAACCATGCATGTACCAAACAGAAAAACAAAATGAAAGAGAGACACAGGGAGGGGAAGAGACCCATATGTTACTCCAGTGGAGGTTTGCCCCATTGGCAATGGCAGGTAAGTGTTGTTCATGAACATATAGTCGGAGACGTTCACCCTCAGCTCCAGATAGGAGCTTCCTCATCACTGAGCCTGGGATTCTCAACAGAGGCACCTTTTGTATATTCAGCAAGACAAGTCTCTATGCTGCACTTCACTTTCCCCAGAACTCACCCACTTGCTGTCAGATGTATCCCCCTATCATTGTGCCAGCCAGCAACAGGCTCTGACATCTCCACATGCCCCCAGAGGGAGCGAAAGTGTCATTGACTGAGAACCAATGAGGTTCAACCATATTATTTTGCAGATAATGAAAGAACTCTAGAGAGAACTCTACAGAGTTTGAAATGGTCCTACAGCCCCTTATCGTCAGAGCTATATCTGCAGGTTGTACTCCTTGGGTAACTGTCACAAGCATAAATTGTACATGTAGTTTTTGGTAAATCACTTTCCACTGTAGTCACCCTGAAAGGATTCTTTCCTTTTCATGACTTTCCATTATTTTCTTTCCATGGCTTCCATGTCTCCCTCTCTCACTGTTGAGTGTTGGCTCAAATATCACCTTCTCAGAGAAGTCTTTCCTCCTATTTAAAATTTCAAACACCTTTCATTACCAATAGTTAGTACTCATCATCTTCATCCTCTGACTTACTTTTTATGCTTACTTACTGCTTTTTAACAGACTGACTACACATTTACTTAGTTGGGGAGTGTAGCCACCCACACTGGATGATAAACTCAAGGATTTTGATCTGTTGTGTTTACTAATATGTCCTGGTTCTTGTACCATTGCCTGACACCTGGTCAATATGTGTTGAATAAATAAATGGGTGAAGCTATTATTCTAAGTATTTCAAACAAGTGATTATCTTCTCTCTTTCTGTTTGGAGAGAAAAAAAAAAGATAAATCTCAGAATGTATTAAATCACATTGTATTTGCCAGTAAGTATTTCAGAGGAATAACTACTAAAAACTATGTGAAGCAATTTGTGAAAACAAAGTATATTCAGAAGCTTTTGTGTTACATTTCATAAGACTAAGGTATGTAATGAAGAAATGTATTTTATTTCCTCAATCAGAAATAATATTTTACATTTATATAAGGTTGAGTCATGAATTATGTATTTCTTTTATATAAATTAAGCATTGATGAGCTTAGACAGTGATAATATGCATTCATATTCTTTTTAATTTTGCAGTGAATTAATAGTTTACATTTTTTCTCCTCCCTATCCCCTCTCTAGACTAACAAGGTTAACATTTGGGTTTTTTCTTTAAAGGGGTTGCTGAATTTCAAAGAATTTAACCCCATATTCTCATCAATTTAGACTGTTTTAAGAAACTTTGAGTACTAGGGGTACCGGGGTGGCACAGTTGGTTAAGCATCTGACTCTTGGTTTTGGCATAGGTCATGATCTCACAGTCTTGATCTCAGGTCCTGAGATAGAGCCCTGCCTCAGGATCCACACTCAGTAGAGAGAATACTTGAGATTCTCTTTCTCCCCTTCTTCCTCTGCCCCTCCTCCCTGTGTACTCTTTCTGGCAAATAAATCTTAAAAACAAAACCAAAAAAAAAAAAAACACTGAGTACTTGAGAAATGTCAATATAGGTTTACTCTTGGAAATACAAAGGTAAATTCTTCCTGGTGCTTGAGCTTGAGTGGGCTATCTTCCATGGGCAATGGGAAGATGTATAGAAAATCCTGTGCACAATGAAGGCTAAATGGTCTATCCTACCACTAGACTGGGTGTGTACTTCTAAATTTTCATAGTAAGCATGGGGTATGTCGTATATTGTTTAAATTGATTTTAGTATTTTTTTCGTCTTTAACCAGATCATCTCCTTTTTTCCTATATAACAATCTTTACTTAAAAATAGAAAACAAAGCTTTTGCAACATATGTTCTCTTCACTGGGTTTTAAGATTGTTTCAAACAGTAAATATGATGATGGAGTGCCTGGGTGACTCAGCTGATGAAGCATCCAACTTCTGATTTCAGCTTGAGTCATGATCTCACAGTTGTGAAATTGAACCCCACATCAGGCTCTGTGTTCATTGAGGAGTCTCCTTGAGATTCTGTCCCCCTGCCCCTTCCCTGCTCACTCTCCCTCTGTCTCTCTGTCTCTCTCTAAAATAAATAAATCTTTAAAAAAAAAACAGTAAATATGATGAAGGAGACTTGTCATGAATTCACTGACATCAATGTTTGTATCTATCTTTTATCTTGTAAACAAAATTATTTCTTTCTTGGAAAGTGAAAAAGATTCTGATGCATAAGTTTCTACCCCCCCCAAATATTTTAATATGACAGATCAGTGCTAAGTTGAATAAAATTGCACTGAACTGTCCTCCATGATTTATAACAAGAGATTTGAACATACCAGGAACATTTTTTTATATATATTTATACGTTAGATTTTCTATTACGTAGGATGGCTGGCAACTAACCAAACATTTCCTCAAATTGTTATAATGACATCTTAATATGAGAGATTGCATTATCATTAACTCCAAGAATACGTCTTGTGTTTCCCTCAAAGAAAGATGGTGATTTTCTTTCAAGTAATTTACCTCAAAAAACTGGGGGATTGATGTTTGCTCGAGGAAAGGGGTTTGTATCTCATATACTAGCATCATCTCATAGTGAAGAACAGTACAAGACAGGGTGAATCTTTCTACTGTGATTAGGAATCACTGCATATGTTTTGAGGCCATAGTTACTGGAATAAACATAAAGGTATTCCTTGCACCAGAGGAAATATGACTGATGATTTACAGAATTAGGGATATGCAGGTGGGTACAGCAGAACTGAGATATCTTAGAGGGGGAGCTGTCAGGAAAAATAGCAGAACAAGACAAGGTCTGGGTTAGATATTGGACTCAATTTTGAATACTGGCCATATTGGATCATCTGACTCTAGACATTTCCTTTTAGCAGGCCCTATACTCATTGAGCTCATCTCTCTCACTATGGGAACTGCTAGATTAGAGATTATCTGGAGGAGAATACTAATGAAATAAGTATCTGGGCCAGAGAGCAGTGGGAAAGGAAGAGGAAGGAAGGCCAACAAACAGTGCCAGGAAAGGAAACCGACCTACTGAAGAAGTACAATGAAAGGTTAGGAACCCCAGGTGAGTTCTCCTGAAGGAACATCAGACCTGAAGAAAGAAAGTGAGAAAATAGAAATGCTGTATTAAGCAGGAAACATTTAGAAGCCAGGGAAAGGCTGTTTCCTGAGCAGCATGAGGCAGAGATCCTGGAGCTCTTGAGGCCCCTGGGAATGAGAGCTGCAAACACATCCAGGAGCTCCAGCTGAGGAAGTTGCAAGAAGTGTGTGGCCCCCACCTTTCTCAGGAACCAGATCTCACAAGCCTGAGAGAAAATACAGAAGAGTCACGACAACAAACTCACTGTCAAGATCAGGAATGCCTGCTTAAGAGAGAAGAGCAACACTGTCATTTACAAAGCTCAAACTCAGTGCAACTCTGGGGTTTCAGAAGCAAGAAGCTCAAAAGGAAAGAGGAAAACAAGAAGCACTGAGGTAGTCCCAAACAAGTGAAAGTAATTTCAGTCGAGCCTGGTGATAGCAGTGGACACCATGCAAATTTCTAAACTTTGAAGAATAATTGCCAACATTTACTGAGAGCTTGCTATGGGCTGGGCACTGTTCTGTGTTACACGAATTAGCTTACTGAATTCTCCCAACACTCTGATAAGGTGAGACCCACTTTCAATCTTTTTTTTTTTTTTTTTTTTACCGACAAAGTAATTTAAATGCTGGAAGCAGATAACTCACCCCAAGTCAACATGGCTAAAAAAGAGGAGGAGCTGGGAGTCGAGCTCACAAAGTCTGGCTTTAAAGAAAGCACTGTTAATCACCAGATGATAAAACTAGGAAGGAATGGGTCTGCAAGAAAGGTGATAGTTTTCCTGCCCTGCTAGGGGATATGCATGGTGCCAGATCAAACTCTATTGAGAGATATCTTCCACTAAGATAAGTGGGAGATATTCCAGAAAACTCACAGGCTGACATCTTGGAAGACTAAAATTAAGATAGTCCCTTCTGGGTGTGGCAAACACTGTAGCTGACCAACCCAAAGTCCCATTCTATTATCTCCCTATTCCCTTTCCAACCTGAGGTGGTCGGTAGCATGATTCCAGCCAATGAAATTCAAGCAGAAAAATTATGGTTGCAACTTCCAGGCAAGACTTCACTTGCCTGACAGAAAGGCAAACTCACCTGCTGCGACATTTCATGCACTGTCCTATTTCTTTCTTGTTTCCTGGGATACCAGTGTGATGTTCAGAGGGGCAACAGCCATCCAAGGACTCTGAGGAGAAGACAAGGTGAGAATGACAACACAAGAGTAAAGGATCCTGAACCCTTGAAGGCATCATCCAACATCCTCCCAGCCCTGGACTGGCTGCCTCTGGACTTTGTATTTGGGAGACAAATAAGCCAAAATCATTTGAGAAAAACAAAAAGAAAATAATCAGATAATTCTTTTGAGTACTTTATGCTGAGCTTGCTCTTTAATGTTTAATTATTAAAATGTTTAATAATCACAGTCTTTGAGGAGGGAAATCCTTAATTCTGAGTTGCTTATCTTGAGCCCTAGCACCCACCAGCACACACTGGGCATGTAATGCCATGTAGCTCTCTGAGGGTGTGGTCTCTCTTCATCTGAAGGAGAGCTTTGGCTCCAAATATCCTGTCCCGTTGAGCAACTACTAAAGCATCTTCCCCCTCCATTTTTTAAAGATGTTGTTTGTTTGTTTGTTTGTTTATTACTGATCTTTTTGTTTGTTTGTTTAATTTTTATTTCTTTTATTTCTTTTCAGTGTTCCAGAATTCATTGTTTATGCACCATAACTAGTGCTCCATGCAATATGCTATTTGTTTATTTTTGAGAGAGAGAGAGACCATGATCAGGGGGAAGGGGCAGAGGTAGAGAGAGAAGCAGCCTTCCCACCGAGCAGGGAACCTGACACAGGACTCCCTGAATCCCAGGACCCTGGGATTATGACCTGAGCCAAAGGCAGATGCTTAACTGACAGAGCCACCCAGGCACCCCCCTTTTTAAATATTTTATTTACTTAGCATCTTCCCCTTTTCTAATGCACAGTTTAGACATGGATACATTACATTTACCCTTTCATGTCCCTATAGCTTTAATTTTTCCAAGAAAGCATGATGAAAAGGAAAAAAAAATCTGAAGAATTAAAGAATGCTATATTTTAAACTTTATAAGTGAACAGGTTGTTTGTTTCTTTGTTTAAATTTGTAAGCATAGGAAAAACTATCCAAGGAAAGTCATTAAAATTAAGGAAGTCATAAAAAATACTATAACTCAGTGATTCTCAAAGTACATTCCCCTGAGAATAGTTAGAATTGCAGATGCTCATGTGTTGGCGCTGATCATCTGAATCAAAAACTCCAGGAGTAGGGTCCAATACTCTGTGTTTTGCCAAATCTCCATGGGATTCTGATGCATGTTTGAGTCTAAGAACCCCTGATCTAGGCTCTAAGATGTTCAACTCTCCCCCTTTCACCCACAGTAAACACATGTATATACTGAAATGCAAGTTCCTGGGGAGCAAGGCCTTAGTTTATCTTCATGTCCCTAACACTCAGTAACATGTTTCATACAAAGTAAGCAGTTAATGAAACATGCAGGCTAATAAATGAATCAGACAACAGAGGTGATACTTTATTTTTAAAGCAAATCCAAATAAAGATGCTGAGTGAAATAAGTCAAACAGAGAGAGGCAATTATCTATATGGTTTTACTTACTTGTGGAGCATAAGGAATAGCATGGAGGACATTGGGAGAATGGGAGAAGGGGAGAAGAAGTGAGCTGGGGGAAACTGAGCAAACCATGAGAGTCTGTGGGCTCTGAGAAACAAACTGAGTATTTTGGAGCCAAGGGGGGTGGGGGGTTGGGTGACCCTGGTGGTGGGTATTAAGGAGGGCATATATTGCATGGAGCACTGGGCAGGGTACTTAAACAATGAATCTTGGAACACTGAAAAAAAAATTAAATTAAATTTTAACCCACTGAGCCACCCAGGTGCCCCAAAATTAAATTAAATTTAAAAAAAACTAAAACAAATTTTAAAAAGACAGCTAATTGATTAATTTGAATGAGAAATACTACATATAAACTACCAAGCACATCAATTGCCTCAAGATTCATCATACAACTATGTATTTTGGGGGGATTTTTTGTTTCTATGGTTAGTTATATCTTACATGCAGAAAAGTAATATATATAGTATAAAATTTTAAAATGAAACAAATAGATAACTAGCATCCAGAGTAAGAAATAGAATTTTTAAGTTATTTAGAATTCACTATGCCTGATCCCCTCTGCCTTCTCCCTTGAGATAATCACTACACAAAATGTGGTGATAATCATTCTCTCTGACATTTTCCCACTCATGTGTGGACCCCTCAACAAATGATATCT
Source organism: Lutra lutra (assembly GCF_902655055.1). Taxonomy (NCBI): domain Eukaryota; kingdom Metazoa; phylum Chordata; class Mammalia; order Carnivora; family Mustelidae; genus Lutra; species Lutra lutra. Next base: position 147,985,693 of record NC_062279.1, on the reverse strand, counting down.
AGTTTTGCCTGTTCCTATTATACCAAACAGATTCTTTGGGCTTGATTCTACTTCTCCAGATGAGAACCACACATGTTGAAGCATGTAACTATAGCTCATTTTCACTGCCATACAGTTACATTGTGTGAATGTGCCATTTTTAATTTTTTAAATTTCTTTTCAGTGTTCCAGAATTCATTGTTTATGCACCAAACCCAGTGCTCCATGCAATATGTGCCCTCAATAATACCCACCACCACCCAACCCCTACCCTCCACCCCTCCAAAACCCTCGGTCTGTTTCTCAGGGTCCACAGTCTCTCATGGTTCATCTCCTCCTCCAATTTCCCCCAACTCACTTCTTTCCATCTCCCCATGTCTTCCATGTTATTCCTTATACTGCACAAATAAGTGAAACCATATAATTGATTCTCTGTGCTTGACTTATTTCACTCAGCATAATCTGTTCCAGTCCTGTCCATGCTGATACAAAAGTCAGGTATTCATCCTTTCTGATGGAGGCATAATATGCCATAGTATATATGGACCATATCTTCTTTATCCATTCGTCCATTGATGGGCATCTTTCCACAGTTTGGCAACTGTGGCCATTGCTGCTATGAACGTTGGGGTACAGATGGCCCTTCTTTTCACTACATCTATATCTTTGGGGTAAATAGCCAATAGTGCAATTGCAGGGTCATAGGGAAGCTCTATTTTTAATTTCTTAAGGAATCTCCACATTGTTTACCAAAGTAACTGCACCAACTTGCATTCCCACCAACAGTGTAAGAAGGTTCCTCTTTCTCCACATCCCCTCCAGCACATATTGTTTCCTGTCTTGCTAATTTTGGCCATTCTAACTGGTGTAAGGTGGTATTTCAATGTGCTTTTTATTTGAATCTCCCTGATGGCTAATGATGATGAACTTTTTTTCATGTGTCTGTTAGCCATTTGTATGTCTTCTTTGGAGAAGTGTCTCTTCATGTCTTCTGCCCATTTTCTGACGTGATTACTGTTTTGTGTGTGTTGAGCTTGAGGAGTTCTTTATAGATCTTTTTTTTTTATTTTATTTTTTATAAACATATAATATATTTTTATCCCCAGGGGTAGAGGTCTGTGAATCGCCAGGTTTACACACTTCACAGCACTCACCATAGCACATACCCTCCCCAATGTCCATAACCCCACCCTCACTCTCCCAACCCCCGCTCCCCCATCAACCCTCAGTTTGTTTTGTGAGATTAAGAGTCACTTATGGTTTGTCTCCCTCCCAATCCCATCTTGTTTCATTTATTCTTCTCCTAACCCCTTAACCCCCCATGTTGCATCTCCTCTCCCTCATATCAGGGAGATCATATGATAGTTGTCTTTCTCCGATTGACTTATTTCGCTAAGCATGATACCCTCTAGTTCCATCCACGTTGTTGCAAATGGCAAGATTTCATTTCTTTTGATGGCTGCATAGTATTCCATTGTGTATATATACCACATCTTCTTTATCCATTCGTCTGTTGATGGACATCTAGGTTCTTTCCATAGTTTGGCTATTGTAGATGTTGCTGCTATAAACATTCAGGTGCACGTGCCCCTTCGGATCACTACGTTTTTATCTTTAGGGTAAATACCCAGCAGTGCAATTGCTGGGTCATAGGGTAGTTCTATTTTCAACATTTTGAGGAACCTCCATGCTGTTTTCCAGAGTGGTTGCACCAGCTTGCATTCCCACCAACAGTGTAGGAGGGTTCCCCTTTCTCCACATCCTCGCCAGCATCTGTCATTTCCTGACTTGTTAATTTCAGCCATTCTGACTGGTGTGAGGTGATATCTCATTGTGGTTTTGATTTGTATTTCCCTGATGCCGAGGGATATGGAGCACTTTTTCATGTGTCTGTTGGCCATCTGGATGTCTTCTTTGCAGAAATGTCTGTTCATGTCTTCTGCCTATTTCTTGATTGGATTATTTGTTCTTTGGGTGTTGAGTTTGCTAAGTTCTTTATAGATTTTGGACACTAGCCCTTTATCTGATATGTCGTTTGCAAATATCTTCCCCCATTCTGTCAGTTGTCTTTTGGTTTTGTTCACTGTTTCCTTTGCTGTGCAAAAGCTTTTGATCTTGATGAAATCCCAATAGTTCATTTTTGCCCTTGCTTCCCTTGCCTTTGGCGATGTTCCTAGGAAGATGTTGCTGCGGCTGAGGTCGAAGAGGTTGCTGCCTGTGTTCTCCTCAAGGATTTTGATGGATTCATTTCTCACATTGAGATCCTTCATCCATTTTGAGTCTATTTTTTGTGTGTGGTGTGAGGAAATGATCCAATTTCATTTTTCTGCATGTGGCTGTCCAATTTTCCCAACACCATTTATTGAAGAGGCTGTCTTTTTTCCATTGGACATTCTTTCCTGCTTTGCCGAAGATGAGTTGACCATAGAGTTGAGGGTCTATTTCTGGGCTCTCTATTCTGTTCCATTGATCTATGTGTCTGTTTTTGTGCCAGTACCAGGCTGTCTTGATGATGACAGCTTTGTAATAGAGCTTGAAGTCTGGAATTGTGATGCCACCAACTTTGGCTTTCTTTTTCAATATTCCTTTGGCTATTAGAGGTCTTTTCTGGTTCCATATAAATTTTAGGATTATTTGTTACATTTCTTTGAAAAAAATGGATGGTACTTTGATAGGAATTGCATTAAATGTGTAGATTGCTTTAGGTAGCATAGACATTTTCACAATATTTATTCTTCCAATCCAGGAGCATGGAACATTTTTCCATTTCTTTGTGTCTTCCTCAATTTCTTTCATGAGTACTTTATAGTTTTCTGTGTATAGATTCTTAGTCTCTTTGGTTAGGTTTATTCCTAGGTATCTTATAGTTTTGGGTGCAATTGTAAATGGGATGGACTCCTTAATTTCTCTTTCTTCTGTCTTGTTGTTGGTGTAGAGAAATGCAACTGATTTCTGTGCATTGATTTTATATCCTGACACTTTACTGAATTCCTGTACAAGTTCTAGCAGTTTTGGAGTGGAGTCTTTTGGGTTTTCCACATAGAGTATCATATCATCTGCGAAGAGTGATAGTTTGACTTCTTCTTTGCCGATTTGGATGCCTTTAATTTCCTTTTGTTGCCTGATTGCTGAGGCTAGGACTTCTAGTACTATGTTGAATAGCAGTGGTGATAACGGACATCCCTGCCGTGTTCCTGACCTTAGTGGAAAAGCTTTCAGTTTTTCTCCATTGAGAATGATATTTGCGGTGGGTTTTTCATAGATGGCTTTGATAATATTGAGGTATGTGCCCTCTATCCCTACACTTTGAAGAGTTTTGATCAGGAAGGGATGCTGTACTTTGTCAAATGCTTTTTCAGCATCTATGGAGAGTATCATATGGTTCTTGTTCTTTCTTTTATTAATGTGTTGTATCACATTGATTGATTTGCGGATGTTGAACCAGCCTTGCAGCCCTGGAATAAATCCCACTTGGTCGTGGTGAATAATCCTTTTAATGTACTGTTGAATCCTATTGGCTAGTATTTTGGTGAGAATTTTTGCATCTCTGTTCATCAATGATATTGGTCTGTAGTTCTCTTTTTTGATGGGATCCTTGTCTGGTTTTGGGATCAAGGTGATGCTGGCCTTATAAAATGAGTTTGGAAGTTTTCCTTTCATTTCTATTTTTTGGAACGGTTTCAGGAGAATAGGAATTAGTTCTTCTTTAAATGTTTGGTAGAATTCCCCGGGAAGCCATCTGGCCCTGGGCTTTTGTTTGTTTGGAGATTTTTGATGACTGTTTCAATCTCCTTACTGGTTATGGGTCTGTCGAGGCTTTCTATTTCTTCCTGGTTCGTTGTGGTAGTTTATATGTCTCTAGGAATGCATCCATTTCTTCCAGATTGTCAAATTTGTTGGCGTAGAGTTGCTCATAGTATGTTCTTATAATTGTCTGTATTTCTTTGTTGTGATCTCTCCTCTTTCATTCATGATTTTATTTATTTGGGTCCTCTCTCTTTTCTTTTTGATACGTCTGGCCAGGGGTTTATCAATCTTATTAATTCTTTCAAAGAACCAGCTCCTAGTTTCGTTGATTTGTTCTATTGTTTTTTTGGTTTCTATTTCATTGATTTCTGCTCTGATCTTTATGATTTCTCTTCTCCTGCTGGGTTTAGGGTTTCATTCTTTTCTTTCTCCAGCTCCTTTAGGTGTAGGGTTAGGTTGTGTACCTGAGACCTTTCTTGTTTCTTGAGAAAGGCTTGTACCGCTATATATTTTCCTCTCAGGACTGCCTTTGTTGTGTCCCACAGATTTTGAACCGTTGTGTTTTCATTATCATTTGTTTCCATGAATTTTTTCAATTCTTGTTTAATGTCCTGGTTGACCCATTCCTTCTTTAGAAGGATGCTGTTTAGTCTCCATGTATTTGAGTTCTTTCCAAATTTCCTCCTGTGAATGAGTTCTAGCTTCAGAGCATTGTGGTCTGAAAATATGCAGGGAATGATACCAATCTTTTGATACCGGTTGAGACCTGATTTACGACCAAGGATGTGATCTATTCTGGAGAATGTTCCATGTGCACTAGAGAGGAATGTGTATTCTGTTGCTTTGGGATGAAATGTTCTGAATATATCTGTGATGTCCATCTGGTCTCATGTGCCTTTTAAGGCCTTTATTTCTATGTTGATCTTTTGCTTGGATGATTTGTCCATTTCAGTGAGGGGAGTGTTAACGTCCCCTACTATTATTGTATTATTGTTGATGTGTTTCTTTGATTTTGTTATTAATTTGTTTATATAGTTGGCTGCTCCCATGTTAGGGGCATAGATATTTAAGATTGTTAGATCTTCTTGTTGGACAGATCCTTTGAGTATGATATAGTGTCCTTCTTCATCTCTTATTGTAGTCTTTGGCTTAAAATCTAATTGATCTGATCTAAGGATTGCCACTCCTGCTTTCTTCTGATGTCCATTAGCATGGTAAATTCTTTTCCACCCCCTCACTTTAAATCTGGAGGTGTCTTCGGGTTTAAAATGAGTTTCTTGTACGCAACATATAGATGGGTTTTGTTTTTTTTTTTATCCCTGTGTCTTTTGATTGGGGCATTTAGCCCGTTAACATTCAGGGTAAGTATTGAGAGATATGAATTTAGTGCCATTGTATTGCCTGTGAGGTGACTGTCATTGTATATTGTTTCTGTTCCTTTCTGATCTACTAGTTTTAGGCTCTCTCTTTGCTTAGAGGACCCCTTTCAATATTTCCTGTAGAGCTGGTTTGGTGTTTGCAAATTCTTTCAGTTTTTGTTTGCCCTGGAAGATTTTAATCTCTCCTTCTATTTTCAATGATAGCCTAGCTGGATATAGTATTCTTGGCTGCATGTTTTTCTCGTTTAGTGCTCTGAATATATCATGCGAGCTCTTTCTGGCCTGCCAGGTCTCTGTGGATAAGTCTGCTGCCAATCTAATATTTTTACCATTGTACATTACAGACTTCTTTTCCCAGGCTGCTTTCAGGATTTTCTCTTTGTCACTAAGACTTGTCAATTTCACTATTAGGTGACGGGGTGTGGAACTATTCTTATTGATTTTGAGGGGGGTTCTCTGAACCTCCTGGATTTTGATGCTTGTTCCCTTTGCCATATTGGGGAAATTCTCTCCAATAATTCTCACCAATATACCTTCTGCTCCCCTCACTCTTTCTTCTTCTTTTGGAATCCCACTTATTCTAATTTGTTTCATCTTATGGTGTCACTTATCTCTCGAATTCTCCCCTCATGGCCCAGTAGCTGTTTGTCCCTTTTTGCTCAGCTTCTTTATTCTCTGTCATTTGGTCTTCTATATTGCTAATTCTTTCTTCTGCCTCATTTATCCTAGCTGTGAGAGCCTCCATTTTAATTGCACCTTATTAATAGCTTTTTTGATTTCAACTTGGTTCGATTTTAGTTCTTTTATTTCTCCAGAAAGGGCTTTTATATCTCCTGAGAGTGTTTCTCTAATATCTTCCATGCCTTTTTCGAGCCCGGCTAGAACCTTGAGAATTGTCATTCTGAACTCTAGCTGACATATTACCAATGTCTGTATTGATTAGGTCCCTAGCCTTTGGTACTGCCTCTTGTTTTTTTTTTTTTTTTTTTTTTTTTTTTTTTTTTTTTTTTTTTTGTGGTGAATTTTTCTGCTTTGTCATTTTGTCCAGATAAGAGTATATGAAGGAGCAAGTAAAATACTAAAAGGGTGGCAACAACCCCAGGAAAATATGCTTTAGCCAAATCAGAAGAGTCCCAAATTGTGAGGGGGGAGAAAGGGGATGAAAATAAAAAGATTCAAAAAAAAAAAAAAGAAACAATTACAAAAGAAAACCAATAAAGAAAAAATATAAAAAGGAAAAAAATATATATATATATATATATAATATACATATTATATATATATTAGATAAACTATATATTATATATATGTATATTAGATAAACTAGTTAAAAAACGTTAAAAAAGAAAAGGGTAAAAGTTAAAAAAATTTAGCAGAAGAAGAGAAAAAAATTGAAAAAGAAAAAAAAATTAAATTAACTGCAAGGCTAAAGAATCATGGGGAGAAAGCCATGAGTTCCATGCTTTGCTTTCTACTCCTCTGGAATTCCGCTGCTCTCCTTGGTATTGAAACTGCACTCCTTGGTAGGTGAACTTGGTCCTGGCTGGGTTTCTTGTTGATCTTCTGTGGGAGAGGCCTGTTGTAGTGATTCTCAAGTGTCTTTGCCGCAGGTGGAGTTGCACCACCCTTACTAGGGGCCGGGCTGAGTCATCTGCTCAGGTTTGCTTTCGGGAGCTTTTGTTCCCTGAGCGCTTCCCGTAGAGTTCTGGAGGACGGGAATGAAGATGGCGGCCTCCCAGTCTCTGGCCTGCAGAAGCTGAGAGCCCGGGGCCCCACTCCTCAGTGCGCCCTCAGAGAACAGCGCCCAATTACTCCCGTCAACCTGCCTCTGGCCGCGCACTGAGCTGACCGAGCCTGCGACCGGTTCAAGGTAACCCCAAGTTTAGAGCTCACTCCTTGGCTCTGTCTCTGTAGCCGGCTTCCCCGTTCTAATACCTGTAAGCTCTGCAACACTCAGACACCCCCGATCCTTCTGTGACCCTGCGGGACCTGAGGCTGACCCCACGCGGGCTTCACCCCGGTTAAGCATCTGGAGCGATGTCCCTCAGCAGAACAGACTTTTAAAAGTCCCGATTTTGTGCTCCGTTGCTCCGCCGCTTGCCGGGAGCCGGCCCCTCCCCCCGCGGTCTATCTTCCCGTTGCTTTGGATTCACTTCTCTGCCAGTCCTACCTTTCAGAAAGTGGTTGATTTTCTGTTTCTAGAATTGCTGTTCTTCTTCTCTTTGATCTCCCGTTGGATTTGTAAGTGTTTGCAATCTTTAGATAAGCTATTTAGCTGATCTCCCACTACCTGAAGTAGTCTCAGCCTGCTACTTCTCTGCCATCTTGACTCCTCCCCCCCTTTATAGATCTTTGATATCAGCCCTTTGTCTGTCATTTCCAAATATCTTCTCCCATCTGTGGGTTGCCTCATTGTTTTGTTGACTGTTTGCTTTGCTGTGCAGAAGCTTTTGATCTCTATGAAGTCCCAAAAATTCATTTTTGCTTTTGTTTCCTTTGCCTTTGGAGACATGTCTTGAAAGAAGTTACTGTGGCCAATGTTGAAGAGCTTACTGCCCAAGTTCTCCTCTAGAATTCTGATGGATTCCTGCCTCACATTGAGGTTAAAATTAGAGCAGAGATCAATGAGATAGAATCTAGAGATACAGTATAACACATTAACAAAACTAGAAGCTGTTTTTTTTGAAAGAATCAATAAGATCGATGAACCATTGCCCAAACAAATCCAAAAGAAAAGAGAAAGGACCCAAATTAATAAAATTATGAATGAAAAGGGAGCGATCACAACTAACACCAAGGAAATAGAAACAATTACCAGAAATTATCATCAACAGTTATATGCCAATAAGTTAAGCAAACTAGATGAAATAGTTGCATTCCTGGAAACCTATAAACTTCCAAAACTGAATCAGGAAGAAATTGACAACCTGAATAGACCAATATCTAGTAATGAGATTGAAGCAGTGATCAAAAACCTCCCAAAAAAAAAAAAAAAAAAAAAAAAAAAACAAGAGCCCAGGACCTGACAGATTCCCTGGGGAATTCTACCAAACTTTCAATTTTAGTATATGTGCTGCCAAAGCGAGCACTCTACCAAACTTTCAAAGAAGAAATAATACCTATTCTCCTGAAACTGTTTCAAAAAATAGAAGCAGAAGGAAAACTTCCAGACTCTTTTTATGAAGCCAACATTACCCAGATCCCCAAACCACGCAAAGACCCCCACCAAAAAGGAGAATTTCAGACCAACATCCCTGATAAATATGGATGCTAAGATTCTCAACAAGACCTTAGCTAATACAGACATAGCTAGGATGAATAGATAGGATTAGTTAGGATGAAAATACAGAAAGGGAAATTAGAGAATCGATTCCATTTACTACAGCACCAAGAACCCTAAGATACCTTGGAATAAACGTAACCAAAGAGGTAAAGGATCTGTCCTCGAGAAGCTACAGAACACTCATGAAAGAAATTGAAGAAGATACAAGAAGATATAAGACCGGGGCGCCTGGGTGGCTCAGTGGGTTAAAGCCTCTGCCTTCAGCTCAGGTCATGATCCCAGGTCCTGGGATCGAGCCCCACATCGTGCTCTCTGCTCTGCAGGGAGCCTGCTTCCTCCTCTCTCTCTCTCTGCCTGCCTCTCTGCCTACTTGTGATCTCTGTCTGTCAAATAAATAAATAAAATCTTTAAAAAAAAAAAAAGAAGAAGATGTAAGACCATTCCATGCTCATGGACTGGAAGAATAAACATTGTTAAAATGTCTATACTGCCTAGAGCAATCTATACTTTCAATGCCATTCTGATCAAAATTCCATCAGCATTTTTCAAAGAGCTGGAGCAAACAATCCTAAAATTTGTATGGAATCAAAAGAGACCCTGAATTTCCAAGGAAATGTTGAAAAAGAAAAACAAAACTGGGGGCATCACGTTGCCTGATTTTAAGCTTTACTACAGAGCTGTGATCACCAAGACAGCATGGTACCCACACAAAAACAGACACATATTCCAGTGGAACAGAGTAGAGAGCCCAGATATGGACCCTCAGCTTTATGGTCAAATAATCTTTGACAAAGCGGGAAAAGATATACAGTGGAAAAAAGAGTCTCTTCAATAAATGGTGCTGGGGATATTGGAGAGCTATGTATAGATGAATGAAACTCAACCATTCTGTTACACCATACACAAAGATAAACTTGGTAAGTGCCATTTTTTTTGTCTACTCCACTATTTATTGGCATTTGAGTTGTTTCCAGGTTTTACTATTGTAAACATTATTCAGCTACAGCAATCACCAGCTCACAGACACATGAGCCAAAGAGACCCACTTCCTAATCCTCCCACCCCACACAGTTATTTTGAAGCAATTCAAAGTTTCACAGCATTTCTTCTATAACCTGTAAAGGTTCTTATGAGAAATAGAAAGTCTAAAATTTAATGTGATCATATTGACCAATCTTAGTCAAGGCTGAGGCTTCTTTTTGAGGAGTTTTGAAAGAAAACAAAAAATAAACAATAAAAAAAATCTTTCCTACTTGAAATTTATCAGGGAATTTTTATCTTGTCTTTAAAATCTTTTAATTTTACTTTTTTACACATATGCCTTAATCCATCTCTACCTGGTCTCTGTGTACAGAGATTGAATTTCAGTTTTTGTTTAATATGATTAACGAGTTGTCTCTAAGACATTCAGTGAAAAACCCACCCATTTACCTCTGGTCTGCATTACCATGTCTGCCATATTTAAAGCTTCTGTATCTACATGGGTTTAGCATCTAGGCTTTCTACTGTGTCCTATTTAAGCCAGTGTCATAAATCCATTAGCTTTATACTCTGACAAAGTACTCACCTTGCTCTCTTTCTGGAGGCCTGCCACTATTCTAAGCTTTTGCAATTCCCATATAATTCAAAATCAGCTCATCACATTACAAATAATTGTGATTTTGGTTGACATGTATAGCAAAGCCATTTTGAAGCACTGATATCTACACAATATGACCCTGAGAATCTATGAGCATGATACATATCTCTGATTGTCCTTTGAAGGACTTGGATGACTTTTGTTATGTTCATTCTTAGGTAATTACATTTTTATGCTATTGTAAACTTTAAAACTTGACTTTTATTTGCTCTTAGTATGTAGACTAATATATCTATAGTTTTTCTAAATATTTATAGTAATCTACTGGTGTGTAATAAATTATCCCAAAATCTAGTGGCTTAAAGCAATAATAATCATTTATTGCTCATGCTTTCTGTAGGTCAGGAATTCAGATAGGGTACAGTGGTGATGGATGCTCTGCTCTCTAATGTCCTTGGCTGGACAACTGGGGCCTTAGAATCATCTGTAGTCTTGTTCATTATCCAGTAATTTCTGACTATTAACTCAGATCTTAGTTGAAACTGTCGGCTGACATACCCATGTGGCCTCTCCAGGTGTCCTGGGCTTCCTCCCAACATGGTGGCTGTGTTCCAAATGCAGGGGTCCTGAAAGAGAGCAAGCCACAGCATTCCACTGGATTCTATTGGTCTGGGCATCACAAATCTCCTCCCAGATTCAAGGAGAAGGAACACAGATGCTGCTTCTCTCTGGGAGGAGTGCCAATCACACTCTAAACAGCTTCCTATGAAATAAAATTGGTGGGGCCATGTTGGAACATACAACTTGCCACAATATTATATACACAGGGAAATTATCTGCAAATAATGATGGTTTTGTTTCTCCTTTTACAGTCCTTTCATTTCTTTCTTTTTTCTTGCCATACTACTCCAGCAGAAAATTTTGTTACCATGCCAGATAGAAGAGCTAAGAAGAAGATCCTGCATTTCTGCATTTCTTTCTCTCCATCTCAAAGAAAATGATTTTAAACATTCTACAATCAAAAATAACTTTTCCTGTAGGTTTTTGTTGTGGTCCATATGATGGTGTGAAACCTGTGACATACTGTGACACCCAGCAGTAAAGGGTTTGCTGCCCACTATAGGAAGGCAACAAGAAGACAGCCTCCAACTCTCAGCCTTAAAAGGCCTTAAGGCTCTACCTCTAAATATAGTCATATTGGGAGTCAAGGCTACAACATGTAATTTGGGGGAGAAGAAGGGACACAATTCAGTCCATAAGGGATGGCCGTTGCTAAGCACCATTGATGCCCAACAAAATGATAATGAACAGCTGAAGGGAGTAACAAGCTATTAATTAGAAGGTGAACATGAAAGTCAGGGGCCTCTTGCCTACAGAGAAGTAGAAAAACAGAGGAAGCCAGGCAGATTTCACCATGCAGATATACTTTGCCATCTACCTTCCAGCAACAGTTTCCTCATGGTGCCATCAGATCCTCTTTCTGAGGAGAAAGCTAGAAAAGGGACATTAGTGGGACAAACCAAGCCCTCATCACCTTAGAAGAGCTCAGATGCAATGGTGTTCATGGTCTGTCTCTTAGATATCCATTCAGCAGGTTGTGGTAGCTTACTTGGAGACAGGACCCAAACCCCCATTCCTGGGGGTGAGAGCTACACTTGTCCATTAATGACTTCAAGTCAGTCAGCCAATTTCTCCGTGATTCTTCCAGCCCTGATTATGTAACTGTAGTCTGACCCCTTTGCAGACCTGTGGCAATTACCTCACAGGGCAGTGACTGCTCTCCCAGTGCAGTCCCTTCAAGTTTTGCTGTTCTGCACACTTCTTTTAGATTTATTTACCAGTTGATCTTGGGCTGTTTACCTAGACCTGTGGATTTCCGGGCAAAGAGTAAGTATGCACACACTTGTCAGCACTATTATGAATCCCTCCTCCACAGGTGTTGTTCCATTTTGGATTTATGCCAACAGTATATGAGAATGCTTATTTCCCACACCTCAACAATAGAGAAGGTGGTCCAATTAAACAGGTTTGGGTTTTTTAAAAATGTCCAGACTGATATGGTTTGAGGAGATGTGAGCTAAGCAAGGGATGGTACTGCAGCTTCCTGTGCCACCAATGAAACCTGAGCCTCCATGGATGCTCTTATTCCTTCTGAACTGTAGGAGGACCTCTTTACTTCACCTAACTTCCAAGCAGAAGTCATCAATAAAGCTGATGTTTAATACTAACTCTAACCCTTCCCAGCTGGTCTGTTTCCTGCCTTCTAAGACCTTGGAGAAACTGAGACAGTGCAAGAATTCCTTTCAAAGTGGTGATGGCAGAGGACAAAGTCGGAGTTTTGCTCATTTGGAGAAGTAAAGTTCACAAGGACAAACTCTCTTTGCTAAGGGAGTAGGGGAAGCTTCATGGAACAGATGAGAAGTGTCAAATTCCACGCAGAGCTGATGACCATCATTTTCCCCAGAGAACCCTGGACACTCATATATTGAATCAGAAAATACCAGCATTGGGGAAACTGGGCAGCTCAGTTGGTCGACCATCTGACTCTTGGTTTCAGCTCAGATCATGATTTCAGTGTTCTGGGATGAAGCCCCACATCGGGCTTAGCACAGAGCTCCTACCCTTCAGCCCCTCCCTGCTCACTCTCTTTTTCTCTATCTAAAAAGATGAAAAAGAAGAACAAGAAGAAGAAAGAGAAAGGAAGGAAGAAGGAAGGAAGGAAGGGAGGGAGGAAGGAAGGGAGAAAGGAAGGAAGGAAAAAAAGAAAATACCAAAGAGGATGGGAACTTTGATCATTATCAACCTTCTGAGCTACAGAAATATTGTGGTCTCTGTCAAAGATAAACAAAACTGGACAATAAAGTGACAAGAACAGATTTTAATCAGTAATATGTAATTGTAATGGGGAAAAAAATCCAGTGTGGTCTAAACCTAGCTTGCATTTATACAGAGATGACTGGGCATTTTAATGGGGATCTGGGGAAATAGGGAGGGAACAGGGGCTTAGTAGAGTCAGGGAAGAGAACAATTACAGAAAGTGGGAGGGGGCTTGGTCAATGTGACACCCGCCTGGGATTGCTCCTACCCTGTCGCAGAAGCCAAGAGACAGGGACCTTGTCTTTAGGAGTTGGGTGAACAAATAGTAAATTCTTTTGGCATCTTTGAGTTTTCTTGGGCGGTTGTTTTAAAGGGGACCACATTCATCTTAGAATGTGGCCTTGAGCTCTTAGAAACTGTTAATGTTTGTGCAAATTTATAGGCCAGTGTTGAAGTCTAGTCAAGAAGAGAGCTCAGAGGATCCTGGCTGGGGTTTGTTTGGTCAAAGAATAATCTTTGTCATCTCTAAAGATCAAACACCTGGCCCAAGATCACCTAAGACAATAAGGAAAGACACTGGACCAGGACACTCATTTCTCAACTACCACTGGGCGGTCACATTTTTTGGCAGAAAATGTCTACTTAAAAAGAATATTTACCCACCCATATGAAGAGCCCTCAAATCTAGAAAGCCAGCTACTTAAGCCATTCATGTTAAAATAAAATAATAATATGAATCCTCCTTTTGTTCACTCCGATGAAAGTGACATATGGAGAAGCCTATTTCTCAGCACACGATCCATAATTCAAACAGAAATGCTGCCTACTTCCTCATTAGCTAAATTGTGTTCATTGCAGAAAGCAGCTTTTGGTAGCAATATCGATCAGCAGGAAGTAAGATGGAAAAAATTAACACAACTTGAAGACTCCAGTCTCTGGGGTGTGGCTCACCATCTGGGAATTACTTATTAGGACAGGAACAAGGGAAACATTGTCCATACGTTACTTTTCCATTTTAATATTCAGTCTGCCCTCATTACTCTGAGCCCACCAACATGGAGTTTGTGATGTTTCAGAATTGTGAAATCTTTCCCTCCATTTCTTTAACTGTTTTTATATGTATATAATTCCCACAGTATACATACTGGGTGAAATGTATGTATCTAATTTCTTTTTCTTAAAGGTTTTATTTATTTTTCAAGGAGAGAGAGCAGGTACGGGGCAGGGAGACTGGGCAGAGGGAGAGAGAGAGAAGCCGACTCCCCACTGAGCAGGGAGCCAGACACAGGGCTGGATCCCAGGACCCTGAGATCATGATCTGAGCTGGAGTCAGATGGTTAACCCACTAGGTCACCCAGGCACCCCACCTTTTTTTTTTTCATCCTCACATTTCAATTGCTTTGATAATTTCCCCCTTCAATTTTAAATTAATACCATTTCATATGATAAGAATGTTTCCCTTTTTATTTTGTGCTCTTTTATCTCAAGAAGCATCTTTCCACTTAGGTAACAGAGATATTTTTAAATAAATGGTCAAGGTAAAAAAAAAATGCAATAAAATAAGAGTGTTAGTCATAGCACCCTCCCCAGAGAAATTCACAGAAAAATACTACATACAATGTTTGTTATTGAAGATCCACATTATCTTTCCTTTTGTGTTTCTGATAATTGAACAATTAACACTCTGCCAGTAAATTAAAATAAAATTACACTCTCCTAAATCCATTACCCAAGTTATTTTTAATAATTTCCTGTTTACTTGCAGTTTCCAATTGTTTTTATTTCACTGTTTTTTTTAAATCAGTTCACTCCTTCAGAGGAAACTTAAATGGGTTGACTAAAGATGCCAACTGTTTCTAAAGAATATGAATTGACCCAAATAATTGAGCGAGAATTTGAACTTAATGGCAGAATGGGATCTATTGCAAGACAGGAACAATAGTGGGAGGTAAATAGCATATCATTATTCACTTCCTCCATTCACACTTCTGTGTTTATTATAAATTTCCAATTTGTTGTGAAGAGATTTCAAATTAAAGCTAATTATCAACCATGTATCAATGCTTTTATTGCAACAAATATATCATAAATGTCTCCCTGTCAAAGCACTATGTTGGGGGAAATACAAAGAGAAATAGAGCCAGACTCCTGCCATCTGGGAAATGCGTTATCCAGTTGGAGGGGAAAATGCAAAGTGGATACAGAAATAATAAGATGGTGGTGTAGCAGTTTCCTATAACAAATTGCCACAGGCCGGGGATTAAAACAACAGAAATTCATTCTGTCATGGCTCTGGAGGCCAGAAGAACAAATCAAGGTGTCCGGAGTGCTGTGGTCACTCCAAAGACTTGAATAGAGGATCATCTGTGCCCCCTCCAGCTTCTCTTGGCTTCTGACCATCCTCATACTGGGTACTCCTCCATTTGGCCCCTGCCTCCTTCTTCACACAGTGCTCTACTATTTTAAGGGAACCACTCACTGAATTCAGGACCCACCATGATCTAGTGTGTCCTCATCTAAATTTAATTATATTTGAGAAAGCCTTATTTCCAAATAAAGTTTCATCCCGAGGTTCTGTGCAGACATGGATTCTGGGGGGACACTAGTCAGTCTACTAAAATAGGGGTAGAATCTGAGTTGAACTAAGTACCCTTGTATGTTCAGAACAAGACAGAATAGAAGGCGCAACACTGGTTATCATGGAAAACATGACCATGAAGTCTTTTATCACCTGGGCCCAGACTGACTGCCCATCCTCATGACTTTTCTCTTTCTAGCCAAAAAACATTGCCTCTGGTCACACTAAATTTTCACTTCTCCTGGGATATGTGGCAATATCTTAAACCTCTGCAGGTGGCAACTTTGTACATTTGTTTGTCTCTGAAACTCTATGGAGATTTTAAATCTGGGACAATAGAGGTTAATTGCCCATATGTTCTATAGAGAAGGGCTAATTCCATTTTTGCCAGACTTGCTAAGGGCTGAACAGAACAGTCCTTAGACCTTAGCCCAAAACTTATTACCAACCTAACTCTACCAGAGAAGCCCAAAGATTGATTCAATAAATGGAGTGGAGATTTTTTTTTTTCCAAGAAAGTTGTCAATCTAGGATGAGTAAAGGCATTTTTTCTTCTCTCTTGGTGGAGGCAAGAACAGGTGTGTGGGGACCCCTGAGTTCCAGTCCTGCTGTGGGGGCTCCACAGAGTGCAGGGAGAGAGCTTTCTGATAAATCGGTTTGTGCCTTAAAGAGTAAAGGGCACAGGGATGGTGTTGGATACTTGCCCATTGGGGAAATGCTGTCTAGAGCTGCCCCATATACAGACCAAGGAAAGAAAGTCACAGTGGGAACAGCACTTCCCCAACAAGGCAGCAAGGACCTTCTTCCTTTACATAGGTGTCCATGTGTGATCTTACCTATTCTTGAGCAAGGGAGAGGAATAGATTGGTTGTGAGCAGCTCTAAGGACTACCAAAATGAGCAAGGTGAGTGGAAGAGGCTGCATTCTCCCTTTCTCATGGCTGGTTTCAAAACATGTTCAGTCTTTTCTCTTGTGCCCAGAGCAAGGCTGTATAAAAGACCTAAAGCTCACCATCAAACCCAGCTGACCCACAGCCAGAGAACTGTCCAGCCAAGCCTTGTGTAGATTACTGAACCACAGTTGCCCTGCAGGCAGGGTGAGTTAGAGTAATGGCTCACTGTGGTAAGCCACTGGGTTTGGAATTGTTTGTTACAAAGCATTATCATGGGAATTGCTAACTGATGCATATGTGAAAGTGATCAAAAAGCTCTTTCAAGCATCATTTCTATTTTGGAAAAGGAAAAATTACAGAATGGGCTTGGTGTCAAAGAAGGCAAACATGTTTTTAAGTGTTTTAGGTTAGACTCTATCAAATTCAGATCATTCAATAAATCAGTCATAGCTCTTCTTTATCATTTTGCCTTTTTTTCCTATAACTTTTCTCCATGTGAACAACCTCTACTATTCCTGGAAGACCCTAGGACCATGTTACCTCCTTGGTAAAGAATTTCCTGACATAGCAGGGCTTGTGGCAAGGCCTCCCAACAGCACTTTGTTCAAACTTCCATTTTAGGATTTGAGACTTTATTCACTAGGCTGGATTAGGTGACTTCCCATCTTTTGGAAAAACTATAGAATATTTTTCCCATATGCACCTGCTCTCTAGACTGTATGCTTCTTATTAATTCAATCCATCATTCACTTAACATATATGTTTTGAATGTCCACTGATGGTCAAACACAGGCAGAACAAAACAGTATCCAGTATTGTTCTCAGTGCTTTTGTATGTATTACTACATATTTGTTAGGCTGAATGGTTAAGCAACCCCAGGGGCAAAAATCACTGGTGGGCCTGGATTATGAATATTGGGTTTTATGTGCTTTGGGAAACAGTCAAATGGAAAGGGCCAATGGGGACTGAATTTACAGGGGTTTTGGAGAGAGAACTTAGCTACCAGTTACACTGGAGATTCATCTGTATGTGGTAACAATGGATTTGGACTTAATACATCAAGTAAACCTAAGTGAAAAGATTTCTCAGACATTGCAGAAAATACACAAAACACCAAAATTTGAATGTAAGCTCCTTGAGACCAGTAACATTTCTGTCCACTGTTCTATCCTCAGTACCTAAAAGAGCACTCAACACATAAGAAGGTGCTCAGTAAGTGTTTGCAAAAGTTTTAATAAGTGAAAGAATTTGAGAGCCAGACAGAAAGAGAAATATAAACTCAGACCACTAAGAAATACTTGAATCAGAGTTCAAACTATGGTATCTGATTCCAAATAGGAGGGAGTAGACTTCCTCTACTGTAGTACACTTCCTTTCATGAATAAGACCTCAAAAGATAAAAGCACAGGTTTCCCCCAGTATGCAAAAGAAGAGTATTTCTATGAAATGTTCTGTAAACCTAAATGGCCTAAAGCCAAGAGTGCCCCCCACTTTTCAGGTACTAATGTATATCTTTCCTAAAAGCAACTGGTGTAACGCAAACTTTCAGAAAGTGAGGGATACCTGATTATGTGCCTTTTTTTTAAATTTCTATTAATATCTCTCTCTCTCTCACACACACACACACCCTTCACATATATAGGAGATAGAGGAAATGAAAGAGAGAGGAAGGAAAGGAGACAAAAGAGAAGTGAAAGAGGAGAAAGGATAAAGAGAGAGGAGAATAGCTACTCCAACTTTCCTACAAGGCTGTCATTTAAACCTAATTACACCAATAATGATGCACACTTATTTTAATGGAGATTTTGATTATATAATTTTTAACAATTAGAATATGGCAGAGAACAGTATAACTCAAAAACTAATTATGAAGGATGCTAATGAAAATGTCAGAGGAGAAATCCCAGATTATTGCCCTGTTCTCCTGGCAACCCCCATTGGAGATCCCTCTGGATGCAACAGGAATTGCCCTGAGATTTGTCTTTGCAGGACATGACTTGAGTGTACAGGGAGCCTAAGGGAGGAGTTCACCTCCCCAGGACACATAGGTAAAAATGAAACAGCTAGGGGTCTGGAGTAAAACAAAAGAGAACAAAGTATAAGCATAAATGTCAACCTATGACTACCCAGCCATACAGAATGGGGAGACTCACTTACCCTCCCCAAATTTCCATGACCCCATCTGCGACGTGAGGATGGGAACACCACCACCTCCCCGAGGACTGTTGAGTGCATTGTTTGTAAAGCATGAGCACTGGGGTACATAGCGGCACTCAATGTGTAGCTGCAATCACCAGAGATGAGGAAGGGAAGTCACCAGCAGAGAGGAGGTGTTTGTCATGTGCATATTGTCATGGGGACAATAATGTCCACATGCAGGTTGAATCATATCCCCCAAAAGATATGGTGAAGTCCTCATCCCCAGTACCTTTGTGTGACCTTATTTGGAAGTAGGATCTTTGCAGATGTAATCAAGGTAAGATGAGGTCATTACAATGCAACCTAATCCAGTATGACTGATGTCCTTATAAGAAGATGGCCATAGAAAGACAGAGACACAGGCAGAAAGTCATGTGAAGACAGAGGCAGTGATTGGAGGAATGTATCTATGAGCCAAGGGACACCAAGGATTGCTGGCAACACAGAAGCTAAGAGAAATGTAGGCAACAGATTCTTCCCTAGAAGTTTCAGAGAGAACATGGCCCTACGGACTCCTTGATCTTAGACTTCTAGCCTCCAGAATAATGTAGGAATAAGACTCTGTTCTTAAAAGTCACCCAGTTTGTGGAACGTCCTTATGGAATCCCTAGGTAACCAACAGTCTGTAATGCATTTAACATGGTTGCTGCTTGATTAGAGTCTGTCTCCTCTCCTTCCCCACCATCCGCCCATAGTACTTCCTATTGTTGAAGCTGATTGCTCCTGAGGGTCTTGGAATCCAGTCCCAGGGAGTCATCTTCAAATGTTGTGACCATGGACACAATGGCAGTGCCTGTATCATGGCTCAGCTGCTGGCACCCCATGACTTCCCCAACCAGTGTCATTTAAGTCTGGGTAATGGTTTCAAAATGCAAATCCCCCAAATACTTTCAAACACAAATATTTCCCAGGCTTCCCCACGTTTTTAAGATAAAGGAAAACTGACTTGTGGTCTGTGTGGTCTGGCCCTGCCCACCTGCCTACCTGGTTTCCTACCACTCTGCTGTGACAGCCACACAGAGGGAATGTGGTGCAATTAAGGGACTGAATGACGAATGACCAGTGTTAGGCCCTTTCCATGCCCTACCCCACATTAGAAATGGCCCCCACATCTCCTTCTCCCAGGCCATGCCCATCCCATTCAAGTCAAATATTACTTCCTTGGAGAAGACTAGACAGACCCCAGTTTGCCATTTATTATTGGCACAAGTACCTTTATTTCATGGCATGTATCACAATTCATATTTATATATTTATGAACTATTATATTAGTTCATATTACATATTGGTTCATATGTTATATTAGTGGTTCTTGAGACCCCACTAGATTATAAACTCCAAGAAGATAAAGAACTGAGTCTTCTCAGAGTTGCATCTTAACATTTAGCACAGTACCTGTCATTTAAAAAGACAATACAGGGTGCCTGGAGGGCACATTCAGTTGACATGCAACTCTTGGTTTGGGCTCAGGCCGTGATCTCAGGGTTGTAGAACTCAACCCCATGATGGGCTCCACACTCAGCACACAGTCTGCTTAAGACTCTCTGTCCCTCTTCCTCTGCCTCTCCCCACCTCTCTCTGTCTCTCTCAAATAAAGAAATAAATCTTAAAAAAAAAAAAAATAGAAAGAGCTCAATATACATTGGATTCAGGGGTGGGTGGATGGACAGGTGGGTGTGTGGACAGATGGATGATAGATGAACATCCTAACCAAAAACAGAATACATATTTGGCTCAGTCAGTTGTGCATATCCATTACCGAGGACTGGGAAGTAGAGAGCATGACGAATCTAGGCCTGACACTGGCTTTTCCTGGCTCTCTCAGATTCCGTGTTCATACTACCCTAGGACTCTGTACATCACCCTTTGGCATTTCTGACCTCACTTCTGTCCACGTGCCCAGCTTAAGACCTATTGACCACCTTAACCTTGATGCCCTCTACTTTCTAATAATCTTCCTGACTGCCTTTTTGTGGAATAAACATAGTTTTGATGCTGGAAATACCTGGATCTAAAGTCTAGTTCTCCAAATACACACCAAATACACACCATATGGTTTCAGTTGATTTACCTGCACTTCCTCAATCCTCATAATAACTATAAAATTATATATTATCCCTTATTTGTAGATCATGAGACTACCTATTTGAAAAAAAAAATAGGGAAAGTTTCAGAGAGCCTAATGACTTTCTCAAGGTTAAAAAGGATTGAAGTTAAAATAACTGAGATTTCCAACTAAGTCCAGTATCCTTTTTTTTTCGCTTCTTGATCACAGTTCATACATTTTTTTTTTTTTAAATCCAGGATACTTTCCATTGCTCTCAAGGATTATGGCATACTCAGGCACACACACACATTTGTTCCCGGTCTGAATTTAAGCCTTTCTTCATTGCTGATGTTCAATTTAAATCCTCTGCTCCCACCTACTGAAGGAAACAAAAGGGATAAAATAATGAGGGATGTGGAACCAACGAAAAGAGATGTCATATCAGAAGGAATCTTGATTACTCCTCTTGAAAGCCTGTGCTATTGCAGAGTGTGGTGGGGGAGCTGGCGGGAGAGCTGTAGAGGGAAGTATTCAAAAAATTAGCCAAGGTTAAATAATCAGTGTGAATGTACCCAAGCTGAACAGATTATAACATTCGAAGAGAAACTTCACACAGGATGAAGAAAAATGTTACAAAATTAAAATTAATGAGAATAAATTTGGCACTCGTGTGTTAGCTTGGATTGACACAGATATGAACAAAAGGGCACATCCTGCCAAAGAAAAGGAGGTGGGAGGGCAGGTGTGATTTGACCATTGCCTTCTACACATCTGGAGCCAACCTGAGACCTGGCTGTGGGTGCCCTTCACACGTAAATTCATGCTGTCTTCCATCAATTATAAGTTTCTCACATTTTCTCTGTATCCCATTCTCCCAGAGCTAGACATCCATTTTTTTATTTTCCCTTTTCAGCCTTTTTGTTCTGCATTCACAATAGGTCCCGAATTAGACAGAAGATGTGCATCCGAGATGGCATATTTGAAAGCATATATTCAGAGCCATGTAGATTTGCATTTGTATTCTGACTTTGTCCAGCTGTGTGTCGCCGTGCTTTTCAGTCTCTGTTTCCTTATCGTTACCGTGATGAGAAGAAATCTGTCTGGGAGAATTTATTGCAGTTGAATGCACTGGAACAAATTTAACGTGGAGTTCGTTCCTCAATTAGGGACGGTGGTTGCAAGCCACGGAAGATGCCTCTGGATATTTACAGAGAAGAGATTTTTTTTTAAGAGATTAGATAGCTCATTTAATTTGGGGGAAGCTCATGTATAGATTTCCGAATGTATGTCCACAAAGAAGTAGAGGAAACTGTCCCTGCTGCCTCCAACATTGTCACTCCTGCCCCAGAAATCCTACCTCCAGCTTTTCAGAACACTCAGGAAATGTCTTCATAAGAAATGAAGCTCTAAAACTTTATACCCCCGACAAGAGTAAAATAACTAAAATAAAATAAAATAATAAAATCTTACAGCCCAACTTGGACTGGTGCCACCCTCATGCCCCTTCCTTCTGCTCATTGGATCTTGACTGCAAAATATACTCATGCCCGATCAGTTTATTTCTGCCAGATTGAGAAGAAAACATCAGACCAAAGCAGAACTGAGTGTAGTCTCTTCTGATGTGTCTTTGTCTATGGTTTGTCTCCCCAGCTCACTAGACTATTAGCTCTATATGGTTAGGACTGATTTGTGTATCACTGCATCAGCTGTTCCTAGAATTGCAACTATCCAGGATGCTTGGTAAGTATCTGGTGAGGGAATAAATGATTATTAAGAGGGAAGTGAGGTCAATATCCTCCCTCCTGGGAGCCCTTCCCAGTCAAGAGATGAGTAGAGCAGAGCCCCACAGATCTGAACTTCCATAGGAAACCAAGTATATGGCAGGGATTAGGAGGGAAAGTGGGGGAAAGAAATCAAAGCAACCTGCCCAAGAATTAAAGGCACAGATGGGCCTGGTGGACAATGCAGTACCATCTTCCTCTTGTCCATTAAAGCGGTATTGCCTGTCAAAGCCCGAGCCCAAAACCGCCTGGTTGCATTTTCCTCTCACTGAATCATGTGGTGGCTGGTGGTCTCCCTCTCATATAAGAGAGTTCTAAACCGAGCAAAGAAATGAGTGCCAAGGAAACCCACATCACCCACCTACCATGATTCCATCAAGTTCAGTCTAGCTCCCAGGATCTCGGGAAGTTTGAAGAAAACCACCAGACCACGTCAAATAACAGGAACGCCTACTATAAACAGGGTAGAGACAAAGCTCAGCACACCTATTGCTTCACTTAACCAACAAAACTCAGTGTGGAAGGTACAGTGTCATCGCATTTCTCAGCAAGAAAACTGAAACAGAGGGATTAACACGTCCCAAGGTCACACAGCTAGTAGGAGGTAGAGCCAGGATCCCAACTCAAGTGTGTGACCACAGGACCCACAAACATGAGGAAAGAGATGGAGAAAAGTAGGACCACTCTTCGTTTATTCTTCTTATCCTCCCTCTGAGTAATTCCAGCAAAGACTTATGAAGCTTTGCATCCCCCAGATAAGAACCTGCAGCTACAAAGGGGGGTAGGGCGAGAGAGAGAAATCAGAGAAAAATAACACATGGAGATTAAAATTTTTATTGCCAATATTTAAAAAAAAACATAGAATGGCTGAAGATTATAATTTAGCAATGTAAATTGGAGCAGATATTGAATATAAATTGTAAAATGTAATATGAAACTTGGAATTATTGATTACCATTTTAATATACACCAACTCATTGATCCAGCCACTGCACTCACCGGGTACTAAAGGGAAGCGCTTAGTCACAGGCACTGCGCAGGCGCCCGGGGTCCTGCAGTGTCATGGGCACCACCGAAGCCCCGCGAACCTCCTAAATGCCCGTTAACTGAGCCAATGGTGTTACGTTACTATAGAATACTGTTTATACATTTTTAGGGGGTTTTTTTGTTGTTGTTGTGGGTTTTTTTTTTTTCTTTTTTAAGCAAGGCAGAAGTACATATACTGATACAGACGCATCTTCATCATATCCTTTCTTTGAAAAAAGCAAATTGCTGCAATCCCATTTAATAAGTCAGGGGTGTGGATATATATTCATAAATACGTACGTGTTGGGTGGGGCAAGCAAGACTTCCACCACAAACTGAGTAACAAGGACTTTTTTTTTTTTTTTTTTTAAGATTTCATTCATTTATTTGACAGAGAGAGACACCACAAGTAGGCAGAGAGGCAGGCAGGGGGGACCGGAAGTAGGCTCCCTGCTGAGCAGAGAGTCCGATGCAGGGCTAGATCCGAGGACCCCGAGATCTTGACCTGAGCCAAAGGCAGAGGCTTAATCCACTGAGCCATCCAGGAGCCCCTAACAAGGACTTTTTAAAAGTAGCAATGGCCACGAAGGAGAGGGAAGGAGAACAGCAAGACAAAGAGGGATTTTTCCCACGCTGGACTTCTAAGCTGGAGTTTAACTTGAAAGAGCATGGACCATTAAAAAGAAAAAAAAAAGAGGGGAGGAGGTCACTTAGCTGGTTCAGTTGGTTCAGCATCTGACTTTCGGTTTTGGTTTCCGCTCAGGTCATGATCTCAGGGTGGTGGGATGGAGCCCTGCCTTGGGATTGGCTTTCAGATGAAGTTTGCTTGAGACTCTTTCCTCCTCTGCCTCAGCCCCTTCCCCCACTCAGGCGAGAGTGTCTAAGCGCTCTCTCACTCAAATAAATAAATACATCTTTTTAAAAAAGATAAATAAAGGACCGCTAAAGGGAATGCCAAGCTCAGAAGGAAGACAAGGGAGAGCAAAGAAGAAAAACAGAGCAAGGAAAGAATGCACACACAAACACTCAGACTCTAAGGCAGATTTTGTGCATTTCAACCCAGCTTCAGCCTACACTTGCAGAGTCTCCAGGAACGCCAAACTTTTTTTGAGAAAAGGTTGGGCTTGAGCAGCTTTTGTGAATGCATGACTTCCTCATGAGGGACTGCACAGGGATTTCCAGGAGCCAAGCCCCAGGTGCTCCCAGGCTCTTGCTGCTCAACCTTGAAGGCAGCATGCAGAAAGGGGGACTTGGACCGTCAGAAAGGCACTAGTCTAGAAGTAAGGAAACCTATTTAAGACACATATTGGACTCAATTACCTCTCAAATCCTAGGCTCCTGACCTCAATGTGTCAAGCAAATCACTTAACCCCTCTTACTGGGCATCAATTTCCTGACACTATGTAAAAAGTTTTACAAACTAGGAGGTTTGAAACAACAGAATTTCATTTTCTTCCAGTTCAGGAGGCCAGAAGTGTGGAATCAACATGTCTGCAGGGTTGGTTCCTGCTGGAAGCTCCAAGGGGAAAAACTCTCCTAGCTTCTGGTGAAAGCCAACAGTCCTTGGCTATTCTTTGCTTATAGTCACAGAGCTCCAATCTTTGTCTCCATCCTCATTTGATGTTCTTCCTGTATCTCTGTGTGTGTCTGAATTTCCCTCTTTTTACAAGGAGACTAATCACTGGATTAGGACCCACCTTACTCCAGTGTGACCCTATCTGCAGATGCCCTACTTTCAAATAGGGTCACATTCACAAGTACCCGAGGGTGATGACTAGAACTTATCTTTTGAAGGCACACAATTTTATCCACAACAGAGCTCAAATCCCCACTCCCTAGTTAACTTCACAATATTTGTCATGAGGGAAAATGAAATAAAATCATGACAGTACAGGCCACGAAATGTGGGTGTTCCTATATCTGAGCAGTAATCATGATCTCTGTAGCATTCAGGTTCCAAATCCACACCATGGAAATGTGGAGGTCCTTTTATCACACCAAGATATTTCCACATCCTATGACGTGCTTGGAGCCAGGGACACAAGGACAATAGAGGGAGGGAAAGAGCTGGCCCCAGCCCTAGGCTCCTGGCTGGTGGGGAGAATCCAGGGTCCTCCAGGGATGTCCTGGCCCAGATGAGAAATCCTCTCAGAGGCAGGGATTGGACCAACTCAGCCCTTTCATCCTGGCTGGACCCTGGGAGTTCTGGTCTTGCCAACGTTTGTGCTCTAAGAATGTGAACTCAGGCCATCTCCTTCCCTTTTCCAACCACAAGACAGCTCTGGGCAAGGTTCAGAAAAGAATGTGGAAGGGTCTGATTGTGGGTTTGGAAGCCTGGCTCCATGTGACCAAGTAATGGGTGTAGGGCTGCCTGTCTTCACTGAGCCCTGCCTGCTTCATTCTCCTCAGGCTCAGAGCCCCTGAGCTCCCCAC